>NC_092583.1:17258763-17573763 GCF_037975245.1 Apostichopus japonicus | reverse complement strand
AATAGGTTACATACATTACAGCAACACAAAGGTATACAAACCATTGCAAACTACAGATTTTATTACAGAATGACGTCACAGACTTCATACAGTGACGTCAAAAAGATGGTTAATTTAAAATTGGCACAAAACTTAGAAGTTAGGAATAAAATGGAGGACAAGGTCAGGTAGCTTATCCAAGTTTTGCCGCACATTTACAAGTCCGTTAAAGTTCTTAATCAAACTTACTTCGATATCGTCGGGATCAAAGCCATTCCAGAACGGATCGGGGCTCAAGATGGGTCCAGTGGTAATTTGGCTAACTCTGTTATTATCTGTGATAAAATCGGTCATAGCTAAAATATTTACGAAAGTCTGTCTACATCGTTCCTCTGATCTGGCACACGTTTGAGGTATAAAGGTCACAGCGCAATCGGAGAGAGTTATGTCAGGGGTATCCTCTGTTTTGAAAGAAAAGGAGCAACATTGTTATAAGATGAAAATAATGGGAAATGGAGAATCCTGATGAGGGAAAAAAAAAACACGATTAACGAGAGACAAGCCATGTGGAACTTCGTATAAATTGTGACATGTGTGCTATAAACTGGAGTTCCCGAGGAAATATTTAGTTCCCAATAACGCCCTCATCAACAGAATATTCATGTAATTAAGTGCTTCGTATGGTAACGACTATTACAAATTTACAGGACAGCACGATATTCGGATGGGTTGCCGAAGAAAGCATTCAAAAAATGCTACAGATAGCGGTAAGCTATAGCTGGGTGACTGATATACAGGTTACATGGTTTAAAGGAGACAGTTAAGAGAGGAGTAAAATAAAAGGCAATTTTCTATCATTTTGAGAGCTATTGTGAAAGGCGGTAACAATCTTTCCTGAGTGTTTGATGGGTATTTGAAGCCGATTATGACGTCATTTTGATGGCGTGTAATTCACAGGTTTAAGTGAACTTGTCACTACATATGTGCATCTTCGATCCAGAGGAGGCGGGAGAGGATGCAAGCTGGAGGATGGGGACACAAACTTCGAGGGCAGAGGGTCTTGTGACTGTGATTTGAGCAAAGTGACCTCAAACCAGTCCAAGTGGACCGTCTGTAAAAGTTTATACCACAAATTCCGGTATTTAAATGTTTTCATGCTTGCTAACAAAAATGTACCTTTTACTACCTTTTTTCTTATTTTTTTTCAATAGAAGAGCACTTAAATTTCTAGTAATAAGTTTCTTAGTACCTAAGTAAGGGAATGTTTCATAATAAAATAAAACATGGAAAACAGATTTGTCCTTTAACGAAGAATTGCACTTCGAATTCATGAAATGGGGCACTTCTGAAAATTTCAGAAAGCCCTATAAAACCCTACTTAGATTGTTAATTCGACAGTAATAATGTCTTTATATAATACCATCGGTGATCACTGAGAGTGGGATCCTAATTTGGCATTGTGGATTCGAGGGTGGGCATCTCAACGGGATGGAACTCTCAAACAAGATCAGGTATCGTTCGCCGTCCTCCGAAACATTCAGTCTTGTCGGTGAAACCTGAGGATAAAGAAATCGAGGATAAATACCATGAGGCGTCAAATCATAAAATATACTAATTCTCTGAAATAAGATATAGCGACAGAGATTATAATGAGAAAACCTCGCCAAATAGCCTCTCACGTACACGATCCTTTTTCCAAGGAAAGAGGCGGGTGGGGAGGGGAGGGGGCGGGCATCTATGGAGGATATTTAGAATGTTTCTTTATTTTATTTTCTCGAAATTTGAAATTCTTTACCTGAATAGTGATGTTAAACTGATCACTTTCAATGGGTGGACTCATTAATTCTCTGGTGTTGTTGTAGAATGCTTGTACAGTGCATAGAACCTGTAGGACGAAAAAACGAACACGAAATATTTAAAAAATGAATTTTTTAAAGGAGTTTGTCTCCTGTGGTGTTGAGAAAGTATTCATGTTTTCGGAGAAACTTTCATGATAAGAAAGTCAACTGAAATGTATGAACATGATGCCAGCGAGAAATATCAAAAAGGCACACATTGTATGGGGGACATGACAGGTCCAACGTGTTCGTCCGGAGGACACGAAGAAGACCGGCAATGTCGTGTAGTCGCCTATGGTCTACACAGACATATATTAATTAAAAGATACTAATTAATATGCGACGACAAGAAACGCGTACCTCATTCCCGCGCTTAAGCCTAGCCAGTTTTTGGATTTTTAAGTGATATGCCTAATCATTATAACACTATTGTTATTGATCGAGAAGCGAATACCAAAACCATAGGAAAGGCAAATCAAAACGAGCTTGCCCAACCTTGATAAAGCAGTGAGCCCTAAAATGACAGTTTCTTGCATACAGTCATTCAAGGTGTATAGCGTGTGATTCTTTGCCTACTATATACTCTACATTACAATGACACACCAACTCAAGAAAGCTTATAAGAAATTGAATTCAACCTCTGTCCTCCTCCAAGTTTAAGGCTAACCATCTTCAAGAGTTGCTATTTCCTTTAATACAATAGTCGTTTCCTGTTATTGTCATGCGTAACCAAAACGTAGAGAAAGAATTGAAAACATTCTCACTAGAGTCTAGTAAAAGATGAATGTCACGAAGACATTCTAACCGGAAGAGACTACGTTGAGTATTTCGTCTGTGTCGACATACTTATTTTAAACATTTAAAGAATGATATATGGTTTCACTTTACTGTTGCTTCCTTTAATGATTAACATTATTCTGTAGAATAACGATCAAATACCATTACAGAGTTCATTATATTATTTTAATGTAATAATATATCAATGTTATAATATATGGTATGTTATGTTATAATGTTATCATTTTATGTTATAATGTTATAATATATCAATGTTATAATATATGGTATGTTATGTTATAATGTTATCATTTTATGTTATAATGTTATAATATATCAATGTTGGATTTCCTATTGACTTTCTTTAACAAATTCAAAAGACAACCAGTAAAAATTTGGTTAACTCAATTTTCCTCAAGATAATCAAAGTTACAGTATTGTTGTCGTATATTTTCATTTCATTTTATTTGATGGTTTATTGATTTTATGTTTTCATCATGCATAGGATATACTTATCTTAAGAACAAAAAGTAGATCAAGGCCGGAATGGATACTTAAATACATTTTGAAATAAAACAAACTGTTAGCAAACTGCTTATCTACTAAAGAGCATGTGTATAAGAGAATGTGTAAAAGTAAGTTGGCCTGAAAATAATTTTATTATAAGAAAATTTATTTTTGAGATGAATAAAAGCATTTGTTTCTCTTGTATTAATATAGAGTAACTTATCATTTTTCACTGAACTACTATAACCTATGTCAAGGTGCTTACCTTTTCTCCCATTCTGAACTGATTCAGGTCAATTGATACTGAACTAGTCACTGTGTCTTCAGACTGCACGTAACGAAACATGGCTGACCCTCTATCGGCCTGTCAGTAATATTAGATGATGCAATGTTTACAAAATCATAAAGAAAAGTGCATTCTTAAAGAGGACACACACCCAACCATCATCTTTATATTAGCCTATACATGATAGTGATCTCTGTGGTGAACAGTCCCCCCCCCCACCCCCACCCCCACCCCACCCCCAAACAGGTAAAGCAAAACTTGCTCCGTTTGGGAGATTTCCTACTTTGAAAGTCGTGTTTGTGAACTGTCAATTTTTATTTCTACGATATCACATATATAGAGCCAGAGAGATCTGATACCCTTTTCTTTTTCTCCTTGTTTTAATTTTCATATTTTCATATTTTCATATTTTCATATTTTCATATTTTCATATTTTCATAATTTCAATGTAGAATGTAAGCAGTGTTACACTGAAACCAATACCATCATCAGGAGGTTCAATGTTTCAGATTCAGAATTTGCAAAATCCTTCTCCATTACAGAAAATAAACATTGAAATAAATCAAGAAAAACATAAAAAAAATATAAACATACAAAATGAAGCACTTGAGGCTCGATGATGTTCATATTTATACTTGATCAAGTCCTCAGCTTTGTGTGTCAAGAACCATTAAAACTGTCATATCTCCCAATTTGAATGGAATATTTCTTAGCTTATTAGCAAGTTTTGTTCATGACAGTGGTCTCACCCACACATACCAATTATAATGGTTAGATTTGTGTCTCCTCATTTATTGGCGGTTTGCTATCAAACCTCCTTTTTTTCAAACACGAGTTAGGAAATCTAGCAAAAGTCCCGGGCTTACTTCTTGTATTCACAATTATTCATTTTTTTCACAATTATTCATTTTTTCAGGTCATTGTTACTTCCAGGACCTGTGATTCTTTGTATCAATAAATGAGTGATACCAAAATTACAATTCATAATAAATATAAACACAAAAGAACTTTGAGCACTAGAAAACAAATATGACAAACCTTGTACCACGTGACTGAATAAACTTTAGACGTATCATTTGAAGAATCCATGATGGTAAATGAACATTGCAGTTGTACTGAGTCTAAGAAAACTACTGGTTGAACACGAGGTAATCCCATTATAGCAGGAAAGCTCTCTGTAAAAGAATGAAACATTGCAGTATCATTGATATAATCTTCTACAAAGTTGATGTTGTTGGCGAAGGAAAATGGTTAATAACAATCATAGTCTAAGGAGATAATTTATTATTATACTTAGATTAAAATCGAAGCTATGATTAACGGATACTTCCACGTCCAAAAAGAGTGGCCAACTGGAGGTCCTCAAGAGGGACAAACCCCCCCCCCCCTCCTCCCCTCAACCGTATAAAGAGCTGAAAATAAATGAACACATTTTGTTTGGATGAGATTGAAGTACATCCGCAAGAAATTGTTACTGAGGAATGTAGGTATCGTATATGTGTTTTGATTCTAATGAATCAAACTAATAATAAATGTTGGATTCCTGACATGAATCATACTAATAATAAATGTTGGATGGATTCCTGACATGAATCAAACTAATAATAAATGTTGGATTCCTGACATCGAGCGATAAAGGAACGTTACTTTGTGGCAATCATCTCTTCAAGTTGTTTTTAAATAGAGCTAGATATTTATAACTCACTTCGACACGGTGCAAACCCATCTGGCGAAATTTCTCCTGTTCCACATTTTTGTCTCGCCTCTGTGAAAAGAAAAAAAGAGATATATGTAAAAGGTATATATTTTCCTTATATTGGTAGAATTCGAAGATCCGTTGTCCATCACATGCATGGTTCTTGCTTCGAGGTGATTTCAAGTATATTGTGTTCATTCCTTCCCCCTTCCCCTACACCTTTAACCAAACCCAACCCCTTTCATTCGCCCTACCCCTTCCATTCCCCTACCCTTCCATTACCCTTTCCCCTGCCTCAAGTCTACATCACCCACCCTCAATTCCAAGATCATTTGGCATGGAAACATATTTCAACTCAACTGTCTGTTTAAACTGGCAGATGAAATCCGAAACAATATAGATAGATATAAAAGAAATAGATTTTCATTGCAATTGTTTATGATTGTTGTCATGTTATATCGAAACTGATTCTTGAAGATAGGACTGGTAGTTGCGACGGTTCACAAACTGGAAGTGATGAAAAGTTGTATAAATAGGCTTATTGTGCTCAATAATATTGAGCTGCGCTGACATTTTAAACAACATCCCCTCCTCCCCCTCCCCCTTTATCCCCTCTCATCCCCATCCCCCTTCATCCCCTCTCATTCCGTTATACATATTAACGTAGTCATGATGTTAGAATACTGAGCAAGACAAAAAGAGAACAATCAAATCTTGCAATTTATAGTCAACTGATGAAGCTATAGTGATATATAGCTTACATTACAAATAAACTAAGTCGGTGCCTGTGAGTTGCGCACCGTTGGTGCCCTAGTTTCAAAATAACCATCATGTTGCATACAACCAGTGTGGTACTGATGATATTAATGTCACAACAAATACATATAACCTATGAAGAAACATTATGTTTGTTTGTTTGTTGTTTTTATGTTTACCGTCTCAAACAGATACGGTTAATATAGACCAGCACCACTGAATGAAAGTACGATGCAATTACAGTGCTAGCCTATAAGGTTTACATAGGAGTCGGTGCTGCCCTCGTCATTCTGGCTAATGATATGATTCATACAGCACTCACTGAATGAATATACGATGCACTTACAGTGCTAGCCTATAAGGTTTACACAGGAGTCGGTGCTGCCCTCGTCATTCTGGCTAATGATATGATTCATACAGTATACTCACTGAAGAGAAGACGTTAGATGCGTCAAAAACAGTGTCAAACACAACCAACTGCTTTTAAGATATAAAATAACGTTTCCAGGGTATTTTATAGATCTATTTTGTTAGCAAATACATCTGTCTTGATAACGATGATGAATGGCCGTTTAATCTTGCATTATCTGTTGTAAGTGGAATTTATGGCATCGTGTGATTGCGGTTGGACAATAACCAACACCAAAATAGTATACTATCACAATTCAACGGAGACTTTATTGCCAATACTTCCAAATAGAGGTTATAAGGTATTCGTTTCTAAAGATCCTCAGTGTGTGTATGGTATATACGGTTTACGCTTCGAATACCCTCGTAGCGTTCCATAAGCCTGGTATGTTTATTCATGTATCCATGGTAATATAAAGAAACTCTTTGACCGCCCCACTCAATATGCTGCATTTATAAGAAAAGAAAATTACCAAACGATCACATACGTATTCATGCGCAACACTACGTGCAGTTGTACAGTTTCGATATACATGATGAGATCCTTGTTGGAACATGATTTGTGATTTTAGGCACAAAGTTATAATTATGATAATCTGTGGACTTTAAAAAGCACTGTATCAGCCTGTGTTGTACTTCTACATTTGTTAAGGCTCAATTAATATTAGTGGGTGGCTGTTAGTAACATGTTTGCGATGCAGTGCAAAGTTTTCAAGGACATGTGATATTGAATGTCATCCAAGGCTTCTCTGTTGTTCAAGAGAAGATAAGAGAACTTATTTTAGTTCGAGTTGTTGTAATTTACAAAATAATTAATTAACATTATCATTTCGACCTCGCTGAAGTGCGTACGTCATTATCAAGGTTAGCTTTAAAGAAACACATCAGAGATTTAGCGTATTTGAGCTGAATATTTTCAAAGCCTGAACAATAATTAAAGAAACATTACCAGCGTCGATTTTTAGTGTTTTGTTTTTCCTCAGACTTTGTACGACATATCAAGACCAAACTCATTAACTAGTTAAGTCACTTTGAAACTAACAACTCATGGTAGGGAATTGTGGTTCTTCTTGCATTATACATGACTGGTATTGCTGTATATACCTTTCAACTTTCAAACCTGTTATGTCTCACGTTTTAGATACTCACATCACAATAAGCAATGTAGTAGCGTCCTCTTTAATATTTATAAGGACATCTAAACCCACGCAATGAAAATAATGTAACAACAATTGAGTAGGTGGAAAACGTAAACAATAAAATGTTTTCTTGGATACTATTAGTAAACAATATTTTCCTTTTGATTTTTACAAGTAATTCGTTTATTGCCTCGAAAGGGGCTAGAAAGTCGAATACTGGTAACTGATGCTCATAGTACAACAAGTATTTTACAGCAGCCATCTGAAAAACAGTTTGTGTCACCGAGACAATTAAATGTCTCATTGAACCCGCCTCCTCTGTGTGTAGGAAACTGTTGAAGGGTCAGAACCTCGCGGAAAGTACTTTTGAGAACTAGTAGCAAGTTTAAGCATGCTAAGAGGGAGGGGAGGGGATCGGAGGGGGAGGGGAGGGGAGGGGAAGGGGAGGGGAGGGGAAGGGGAGGGGAGGGTGGAAGGTGATACTGATGACTATCAAGGCAAACATAGCTAATACTCTGTTAATTGCGACCGTCAATGATTACCTGCTTTGCAGACGCAGATGACTTGAGATCTCGGACCAAAATTAAAATATTTAGGGTTTTAATATTTTATCAACATTTCTGCTACAAAATGGATCCATATGATCATGTAAATATATAATTTGTGTTAATTTACTACTAGTCTCTATGCCCTACTATACCAAATAGAAAATAAGTATGTTAAATGTGTCAGTAAAGTATTAATCCATAGAATACAGTAATTGCAAATATGAAGTTTATTTTCAAGCCATCTTCCATTTTGTGCTAACCCTACCTTTAAACTTCGAAATATTGATTTAGAAATCAAATGCAAATTTGATGCCGTTGGGTCAACAGAAGCTCGTGTTTGCTATTGTCACCCTTTGACTTCATACTGGCAAATCACGAAATAGTTTAACAAGAGCAGTTTCAAGTGATAGAACAAGTTGTAAACCTGTTTAATGGAAAGACCACAAACATGCAAACAATGTGCGTTTAGGTGCGTTCACAGGTAGCGTATAGGTCACAGAACACGTGGAGGATAGATATGCATTGCATATAGTTGACACTTATAGACCGAATTATAACTTCGCTCATTGGCGTACTACACGGTACGTAAAAGAACAAATTTCCTAAAAAGTAACCCCTCACCATTAACCCCCCCCCCCCCCCCCAACAGCATGGCACTGTATGCAGATCCGTATATGACTGTGGCTTCTAACTGGGGCCTACAGCAAAGAAATAACTACATAGGGATCGCTACTAACTTAAGGATGGACATGCCGTTCAGATGCTACAGCGTATGCAGGGTTTATACGTTAGTAAAATTGACGTCACTGGTTCGAATCGCGTTCTAGCAAATATCGCTCTGCTCATTTTAAGTTGATTAATAATCTCCCATTCAGGTTTACGTTATTAATTCAGTTACAAGAATAATTACAGATAACTATGGTGTATGTAACACATTCATGACATTGTGTACAGTGAGTGTCACGTAACTTGGCAGAGAGGACTAGTAGAATGAAGTAAATGTTTCCTTGCCAACTATTAGAACACCTGTTTAAAAGAACATAAATATTTCCTAACATAAATTAATGGAACCTCGCAGAGTCATCTGACTAAATCAGGATATATACTGCTAAGCGAATGTAACACGAAATTTTAGACCAACTTTAACCTGCTACTTTAACGTGTGAGGCGGGGCTAATGTCATTCAACTTTCTACGGATACAATACGTTAATGATGTCTGAAATAACCAATAAACAAACCGTTTTGGTTTCCGATTAACGTATCCGATAGGCCTAATGCTATTTGCTTGTTTTTCCGATTTTGGAGGGGAACATCGTGCTATGATGACGGCGAAAAGTGCGCTAGCATATGTAACATATAAAATGAAGGTGTTTGTGGTATCATGTTCCGCGGAGCATAAAAATTGTCATAATAATAGAAACAAGAAATCAGACGACGAACATAATAAGGTTAACTCTGTGGACACATACACACACGCTCTAGTGTAAGTCTGTGGACACATACACACACGCTCTAGTGTGCCATCTTGCTCAAAGTGTTTAGCCTTGGGTGTCAATAACTGACATAGCAACGTTGCATACGTTGTCGCAAGATTCTTAAGTTTGAAATGATTCCATATTCATTGCCTGCTGTGTTTTATTCAACCAGTTGTGACAATTTCCTAATGTTATTACCACTCTATACTGTCCTCCCATACCATGCTTCATAGCACTATTACTAACAGTGCAAAAAGTTCCTAACCTTTATCTGATAGAAACATGATATTCATACTGCCCATACTGACAATACAAGTGCTTTGAAAGCCTGACATAAAATTAACAGTATAGAAAAAATTCCAAACTGGGTGATGTTATTGTATATTCATTACCTGTTGCACAATATGCCATATAACAGCCTCTCGCTGGTGCCAAATAGTAGACAAAGAAGTTTTCACAATTTGTGACGGTCACAGGGAAAGAGAAGAAACAGCACGAATGATCAGCTACTAACTGATTCATTTGCCAGGTGACACAACCAGAAAACCTCCTCGTTTGTCCCGGTGACGGCAAACTTTGTCCCTCTGTATTCAGCCATATTGGAGCACTGGTGCCACAATGATTTACCTGAAAAGCAAAATGTAATACAAATTAGATAAATCGTGTGTGTTTTCGAAGTGTATAACCTAAAAGGAAGATTGGGAGGGGGGGGGGGGGGGACGCAAACACGGACAACCGGTTATATTATGGGATGAGCGGGGATTGTAATTTAAAGAAGAAAATGCCTTGATTTATGGAATAAATTAATATTCAATAGTTTACTTTAATTTTTTATATTTGAGGCATTTGGCAGAGCAACAGCGACAATAACCAGATACAGCTTATAGGTTAACTGCACGTAAATGTGAACATTTTTATATGTTTACATATAATAATGAACTATTCCCTGACAAAATAATCAGCCTAAAACAGGAAACCAATGTAATACTATGTATATAGGTAAACCCAATGGCGTCCTCAATTACGAAGCTACAGAGAGGTATATGCAATTGTTTATACTTTGGTAATATTTTATGCTTACGACTCCTCGAAGCAAGGAATGAGAACACCCTGAAAATCGAATGACCTATAAATTTTGTCTTACCCGGAAAGAAAATGACCATTTATCAACAATCTGATAAAACGAAAGCCGAAGATTTTATTGGCTCCACTCGGTGACCAAATTATATCAAAAGTCACGTTCAAGGACGCCTATAAATTGGTAGTTTATAGTTTCATAATTACATTTGCGTTTTGTATACCAAAGCTCTCCAATTGAATAGTTTATTAATATAAGACGAAGCAAGTGACTCTGTGTGGATTGTTAAATAGGATACGTCCTGGAGAGGGCACTTCATGCTATGAGCAAATAAGGTGATAAAATGATAAAGCAAGCCGATGGTTTACTTCGCTATATAAAGTAGGGATTTGACCTCATTGGCCGTCCTTAGAGATTCAACAAGGTATCGATATAATGTAAAAGTATAACTTCCGCCATGGTTGTACCTAGAGAGTAAACTGAAGCGCACATATTGTCATTTTCTTCATATACAGTAGCTTATACCTGGATGCTTCTGTTTTGAATTTTCCTGTTTTCGTCGTCCAGGGTATTGTAATTACAATATTAACAAATGTTGTTGCTCTCCAGTATATATAGTTGAAACATACAGTTAGAGACCACATAGTGTTTTCCACTTACAGTTAATAGGCCCTATTACATTTAGGACAACGGGGAGACACTGGCCATCTACACTGGCAGCTACATTAACCCTTTTACAAACTTCCTTCACTGAGAACTTGCCGTTCTTTCCATGAGAACGCCTTTCCTTCTTTCATGGCCGGTTCTTTCTGAACAACAGCACATTAGGAAAGGGGTAGCCCATGTGAGCAAGGAGCCTGTATGTCTTTGGTGAAGCCGTTCTCAATATTTCGGCTTACCAAACTTGTTACTCGATTTTCCCTCTACAACGAAGTCCCACATGCGGCCATCCGTACGTACGATGCACAAGAACGTGTAAAGCTGCGTATAACATTTGCCATTTGGTCATTGACAAATATTAGGTATATATATAGTGACTGTAAGTGAAGTCTGCATATTTGGAAAACTTTGGCTGAAAGGAATTGCTCGATTAAACCAAAATAATGTGAGTAGCGGTCTATATGAATCATGTGTGGTATACGTGTCTGAATGACACCTCAAAGTCATTCGACCCTTCACTCCTCATGTTGGCTACTCATGTAGGATTGAGCTACTCCCTGTACAAGTACATTCAAGTTGATCATTATGGTCTTAATGAGGCTGCAAACTTGAACATACTTACAGCAACACCTTCCTGGTGCCTATAATAAGAGACAGCTAAGTCCTTCACATATACTATCGAGGAGGGCTAGTAAAACGCCCTGTCGTAAATGGGTGTCTGTTATAGACAAAGGCTACGAAGTGGTTTCATATTAAAGGGGCAGGCTACACTCGAATACTTCTCATGATGGCTAATTGCGATCAATCCATTTAAGTAGGCATTTTGAATTCTACTCTGCGTTAACAGACATAATTTGAAGGTACGCCACGCATGTTACAGTGCCCCATTCTTCATTAAACCTAGTTTTGGAAATAACGTTGAAGCGATATTCTTGGATGAATTTTTTTAGTGAATGGACAGACCCGTCACCTCAAAACGTTTAGTTTGTTTGGAGTAGCCATCCCAACTGACTCAACCCTACCTCCCAACCTGTCTTCCCTCAACTGAGTTTAGTTAACCAGAGTTCACTTATTTGTAGAAACTTCGCTTCTATGGTCATCATTAATCATTCTCAGACATTTTGGTCATGAAATTTCGTTTATTGGTGCATCAGATTGAATTTAGCGACACCCCAGGTATAAACAACAATCTATACCGCAACTTCGTCTAATAACCTATAGTGTACGAGTCCAATGTTTTAATTTTTGTTACACACATATTTTTCGACTTAACTGCTCAGTCGGCGGGTAGTCCTTCTACAAGTGAATTTTATGTTCAACCATGGCACACAACCACTCTACATTATAAATACCACCACGTCATTTACTATTACCCTTCTGTTACACATCCTTGATCTGACTTAGTTTCGTCTTTTGAAAATTTCAAACTTATCTTTGGGAAATAATTTTTTTCAGATTTCAGAAGGCCGAGGAAACCTTAACAGTTCTCTTTGTTCTGTAGCGCGCCAACCTGTCAGATGTGTATAAAACATGAGTTGACCATGGTAAACTTACGTCCCAAATACCAGCCCTTTTGAATATCCCATCACGTGACATTTCCTTCGCCATTCACTCACCCCTCTCCAACCCCCCCCCCCCACCCCACTCTTGCCCCAACCCCACGTTACCTGAATTGTACGTCCTCTCTTTCGTTCTCAGTTTTTTTTACGGTAAACATCCAAACTGTGTCTTTTGGGAGGTCTGTCTCGCGTGTTTTGTTGTTGTTGTTTTGTTATTGTTGTTAGTTTTCTTTTTTGGTCGAATCGAAACTTAAATTCTTTGGCTAGATATGAATAAAGTAGAACGTAAAAGAACCTGTGAAGACTCATCACTTCACATTTGTTGAAGTTGACCAAGACTTACAAAATGTATTAGTTTAAACATCTGTCATAAACAGTTCTTGGTTTTTATTTTGATCTAAGCACCGAATGCGTGTTCAGAGCTAATTTTAGTGTCAGTAGAATTTGACCCAATTCTGTCAAAGATTCCATGCGAGTTTCTCTCCCTTCGGGGTGTAAAACACCCTCATGAATACACATCTCTGAAGTTCTCTCTATAGGCATAAAGAAGTTTCAGATTAAACTAAAAAAAGAGACCCTGCCCGAAAGGACAAATCTTTTTTGGTGACGACGAATGCAGATTAAGTGATGTGCTTGTTCACATTAGTGCATACCATTCAATGACAGGTGTCAAATATTTCGTTAACTTCATTCCATTTTGTGCGACTAGTTCCTAATCTCTAACCCTTGTATCAATGTAGCCCTCAACAGACAGCAGACGTCGTATCAATACAAACTCTTTACCTCTAGAATACCTAGCAACCTAACATCATATAAACATCGGCAGCCTGGAATACCTTCTTCCGATAGCTTTGAATAATCATACGAAAGTCCACATAAATAGCGCAATCTGATTATTTATGTTGAGGTCAAAGGTTAAAGGTCGTCATGGTTTACCAAAGTTAATACTTCAAGAAACTGAAACACCCCCTCCCTCTCCCCTCACCCAACACACACAGTGCCCTTTCACGCAGTTGACGATACACCGCCTTATTACCTTCTATAAAACCCACTGACTAATAGTGCGCCGATGTCCGCCAGTAGATGACCGCATGAGAATATGAGTAACATCATTTACCCCTGCCCTATTGGAGCCCTTTTCTGTCTTATGCTTCCAGGATAATAACGAAGCATAAACAATTGATATATGTGTTATCTGCAAGTTCATCTCTTATTTATAAATGGACAAAGCAAAATACAAGCGCAAGAATATCAGCGAGGTTCCTATATACCAGCCCTGCACCCCTGCAGGTGAATACAAACACCAGTTTACGCGACCTGTATCTGCCTGTTTGTTTATCTGGCTCGTAAGTGCCATTATATAAGATACTAATCGTGCTACATTAAACATAAATCTATTCAGCGGTGATATCAGCAGATACATAAAACATAAGATATAGATTCGATAATGGAAGTGGGGGGACTATAAACTATACCATCAAACTGAATCATCTTTACAAACTCGTCACAATATTTCACAGACGGTTGCAGTATAACAAACTGTATGTCACTTTTCTTGAATGGCATAACGAGTTAACGACCCCCTGTTTTTTAGGGAAAATGGAAAATGTTATGTTTCAATCATTTTGAAAAGGGAGGAAAGATTATTCCCTTTGGAATTAAGGTTCAGCAACCGCATGAGATAAATCTTTACTCGGTTAAAGGAGCAACTTGGGTTTCGTAGAAGCATGTTCTATATTGCGATTGTACAAAACTGTCTCTAAATAAGTAGAAAATCACATTAAAGTCAGGTTGAGATGTTGCAGAGTATTAATCAAATTTATTAATTCGCGTTGGGCTAGTTAAAAATTAACACAACATAGAATGCTGTAAGCTTCGTTTGAGTTAGCGAAAAGACTCAAGTGTTGTTCACATTACGTAAGATCTTTCAAAGAGTGCTGAAACTGCTTAACAACCGAAATAATATCATTTCAAATCATGAATGTTGATTTAAGATAGAAGTTGTTGGTGCAATTCATCCGGGAGCTAAACATTTTCGATTTGTAATAAACTTTATTCTTACTTTTTTGTGCTTGTTTGTAAATAAACAAATGTGATTTGAGGTATCAATTTCATTATCATGTGCCAATAAATGTTCAGTGAAGATAACGAGATGCAGATATGATAAAGAAACCATTCTTAGAAGAAAACACAATGGGAGATATCACTTATCTGCATTATGGGATGTAAATTAGTTCTATACATCCTCTGCGATAATTATATCATTATATCTCATGGTAGATACAACGGTTATCTTCGTCATGGTAAATGTAATATTCCGTGAGTCATAGAATAAAGAGAAGCAAACATATAATATATTATTTATTTAATCTCTGGAACAGGTAATCATTTTAATCATTTAAATCGGAAAGATGTGTCATTAGATATATCTACACTGTGAGGTCGTACATTATAGGCACTAAGGCAGAATTTGTGATTTCCTTTTATATCGTATGAAGGAGTAGGGAATGGGGAGGCGGGCAGAGGTGCGGGGTGGGGGGAGGGGCGGGGTTGAGCTTGGATCCTTTCATAGTTTTCGGACTTTACAATGTATTTAAACCAATTTCTCCCCAATGGGTTGGGCGTAAGGTACGGCAAGGGTCGAGGAGCCAATCAGAAAGTCGATCGGTGGTACGGTAGGGAAATATGGGCCGTCCTATGTTAAGTTAATGAAATATGTTAAAATGTGCCCACATGGAAGGGAGGTATGGTAAGGGGGAGTGGGCTGGGTGGGTCTATAGGCTGTACATATGTCAGGTGCCTCGTGTTGTGTATTTTATCATAGTTTATAATAATCGTGGAAAAGAAATATTCTTGTGAAAAATCGAGGATAACGTTGTTCGTCTGAGGTCTATGCGTTATAATTGACAATCTGGGTCAGATGGGTATTTGCATTTGTCACGCACACACTTTTCCACGGGGGGGGGGGGGTGGAGGTGAAATAGGAAAGGGACCACTCCACGATCTATATTGAGGAATAGTGTTTAGATAAGGTAAAGTATTCTTACCTGAACACATCGAGTCGGCATTTCAGCATTTTTACCAAAAATTTCGAATCTGTACCATCCTCGATCTAACGTTTTATCACAAAGCAGCTCATTCGAACTCGCTGCAACAAATTCCTCGCTACGGAACGGATCAGATAGAACACGATGTCCGTTTTCTGTACATTCTGTGAAAATATAAAAGGTGAAATAAAGAAAATTAAAATGGAATGATCCCTTTGCTATGCATGGCAATCAAAATTATGTAAAGTGTTAGAAATGTTCAAAAAAATGCAAATGTTAAAATATGTTTTTCATATTGTTCGAATTGAGTTCTGTGATTGAACTGCCATGATGTACAGCCACACATAGACACACGTGCACGTGCACGAAATAATTTGTGGTTACATTGTCAAATTTATTTCGTAACTTATAGCCTACCATCTAAAGTTTGCCTTGGAATTTCAAAGTAATAACAAAAATGACGACTAATGCAAAAGAGCTTGAAAAAACATCATTTTCCTTATCATCTTTTCATTTCAAACCCTTTCTTTTTCTGATCTTGTCTAGCAATGATATAACGTTATATTCCAAATGTCACGAAAATATGTCGGTTACTTTCGCGATTGAAATTCAATCTGGTAAACTTAACTGTTTGTTATTTTAAATTCGAATGAACTCAAAATTGCAAGTAAAACCCTTTACAAGTAGCAGTTTCACAAATAACAAAAATAGATTAAGTGAGGTGCTTAGCCATACAAACTAGGAGATATATTTTCTGGATCAAGAATTAAAGCAATATATACTCGCTGATAAAGACTAATTCTGAACTCTAATTGGCGAAGAGAGAGAGAGAGAGAGACCCGTTTCGATGACAGTTTTCATATTTTTTTAATATATTTTTTTTTAACGAAACTGATCGTTCCCAACTTCCCATTGGCCCGTTACTAAACACGACGTACTCACTTTGTTAGATGTTAAAACACATTGCACCTTGTACCTCAACCTCACCACACCACCTCCACTCTTGCACCATGCTTACAACTATTCCGGATCGTCTCTCCAACCCTCCCCCACCCCCTCCCCAACCCCCTCCCCCTTACCTCAACTAAAGTTCTCCTTTTAAACCTGCCCTGCGGTGATGCTTTTAAGTACTTTTGTAACGGTAATGCTACGTCACACACTGTGCGTTCAATTATACATGTTAACTCCCACAACCAAATTGGTATAAGAGATATACTTGCTGTATGTAAAATCACAATCTGTATGTCGTTAGGCAAATGATAGCATTTCCCTGCTCAAATCCGTTCTGATAACAAGTAAAGAATGTTAGACGATTTCTCTCGATCAAAAAAGATCAAAACAGCAGTTGTGTACACCTTGCAGATATAACTGTCATCCAATATGAAGATGGGGCAAGTGGCTATAAGGGTACCCAAGGGGCACCCAAGGGGCACCCAAGGGCACCCAAGGGGCACCAAGATAGAGGGACCTCCGAATACACTTCAAGGGTAAGACCGGTGAAATGCTGCTCTGTGTCAGAGTAAAATATTTCCCTGGTAAGACCTTATCCCACATCAAGTGTATGTTTTCGGGCCTGTGCCAGCACATAGCAAGGGACCGGGCCAAGCATATTGCGTCTTAGGGTCCCAGAGCAGGTTAAGATCCGTCCGACATTTGTATCATTGACATAACAGGCGTTTATGACTTCGTTTTGCTAAATGATCAAAGCAAGAAATACGTTCAATGACGCGCTGCATGTATATTTCATGTTATTGCCTATCTTGACATTTAGAGGGTCAGAGAGAGAGAGAGAGAGAGGGGGGGTGGGGCTGGGGGTAAAGGCGACAAATTCTCAACGGTAGGAAATTGTAACAGACAGACAGACACACTAGGAATTTTAAGGGCACTCTCGACTGATTTATAAATAATGTAAGCCCAATTGCTTCACTGCTATATAACCGCAGGCAACCAACTTAATTTCTACTGAACTTGAATATACAAACCAATAACTATACTCACTGTATAGTATTTTCTTTGCCATTATCCACATAAACTATTTTTTTTCTTATCCGACCTGTTGAGCCTCTAAGAACTTCATTTCCTATTACGTGCATTAGTGTTAATTGCCCTCATTAGCTCCCATGAACAATATTATGAAATAACGAAACTACTTTGAAAAGAATTAAAGTGGGGTCGGTAGGTGGGTATTAGCTGAATTGTCGCCAAGCCTTAAAGGAATAAAAAAATAAACTATCAAAGATGTATAAGAGAAAAGACTTAAGAAAGCAATCGAAACGTCCCAATAACTTATGTGACAATCATAACATGTAAAATACATGAACATAACATAACTTCTATTAAATGACTCATATTATCCTGGAGGCGGATCACACTTTGGTGGGTTCATGTAACTTATATAAACAAATTATAAACAGCAGCAACTCGATTATTTATGGAGCCATTCGACGTATATAGTACACATCTCCATGATAGCTGAGTGATTTACACTTGCTAAAAGTACCCTTTTAGTGGCTTTGACTCCAGACAACCCACAGGCTGCATGAAGAAAGATTAAGTTCACATTTAATGGTCATAGTAAAATGTATGAGGACGATTGAATATAAGTGACCATTAGCTATATAAGTTCTAGCATATATGTGGACGTTGCACTGATGAGTTGTAATCAATAATATGCTAACTGTTGATGTTGTCAATGGGATGGTGAGTTGTTATAGGAGGTTGTGGGAGATTGAGTGGTTGTGGGAGGCTGAATGGTTGAGCGGTTGCGGGAGGTTGAGTGGTTGTGGGAGGTTGAGTGGTTGTGGGAGGTTGAGTGGTTGTGTGAGGTTGAGTTGTTGTGGGAGGTCGAGGGAGGTTGTTGGATAATTGTGACAATTGAACTGTAACAATGCCCAAAGGTAGTAACAACTCAGCCCTTATACTCCGGCTAACACTTTTATTATTAATCTAGTATTTAAATACATTATATCAACATTAATACGTATTCAGAATGACGTTCTGTTTTGTTTTGGAAATGATTCATAAAGCAGTTTATAATCAAATCATATCCATCTTGCACGAACCTCGACTTTAGCAAACAAGATGAAACACCAAAGACGATCGATGGGAAGTTCAGTATTCAGTTAAAATGTTTGAGTGATCATCCTAAATCGGATCTTTTCGCTTTTCGTGTTTTAGAGCTGATAAACATTTACGACCTTTGACTTGTACAATGAATTTAAGTGTAAAGTGTCTAATGCAAACATCCGAGTGGAAACGGTGCTCTCCTTAAAGAGGCTACAACCATTTCGGTTCGGGATGATTTTGTGTGGTGTTTCACCTTTAGACTGGCGATACCATTACATGGGAGAAAGTGGAACTAGACGGGACACATAATATAATACGACATTTATCGTGGTAAAGGAACTCTTGTCCCTTTGTTTTTCCAAAATATCAGTCCCATCCAACCCCCCCCCCACACACACACCCTTCAATTCAATAAAGAAGGAAAAATTTGCCTTTATGTATGTGGGTTTTACACAAAATATAATCTGATCATAAGGTGGGAATAAAAGATTTGTGAAACCATGGAGACTTTCATTCTCTGATGGAGAATGTTGACCGATTGTCCTATGTCCCTGATGAAAAGGCTATCCTCGGCTCCCATCTACGAGGTACTCAATTCTGATATTTTTATATAAACATTCTGTATATATCCATTATATTTGATTATAAACGATAAATTAGTCACATCGGGTAGCTCGGTAACAGCCCACTGGTCATATTTTATCCCGCCCATGTTGTGAAGTTGGAAAGTGAAGTGTCTCGTAGGGACTATTTCCGCGAAACAGGTCTTGTGAGTGCGTCAAGATACGAATCCGATGTCCCATTTTGTATAGATAAACTGTGATATTTGTTACTAGATTTTATAGCCCATACCGTACTGCGCACGCGCCTAACACATTGGTATGATGCACCATTAATCTGCTTCGGTGATATGTGATGCAGAAGACACTTGCCGAACGGATCGAGAGAGAAAAAAGAAGAACTGGTCGGCAATTATTCCGGGGTTTCTTGGAACTTGCTACAGTAGCTGCAAGATCACAACATTACAAGGATAACTTGAACTAGATTTGAAAAAATTGCGAATTATTTAAGGCATTTTGGTGAAGTGCTTTCGTCGGCTTCCTTTCAAGTCATAATTATATAATTAAAGATCAAAGCGACTTGAACCGCTTCAGTTAAAAAGAAAACATTATAGAACAAAATCGCGGTAATCGCATTGGAAATGGTTACCGTTCATTGTGTGTAAATGTCAAAGGAGTCAAATACATTGAAATGAAACTACTATGTGTCCTAAAAGGTATTTGTTGGACCCTCTCATGTTGTTTGGATAACACAAATCTTCAGAAGTCACTAACTGAAATGCCTTCGCACTTAACAAAACTTCAAACGTATATTATAGACCAAACACAAGTTTCATTTCAACTGGAAATCCTGTTTTCTATTGTATATTTTGTAGGCTGAGAGAAAACACAAGTAAGACAAAATAATTTGCCTTCGATGAAACATCTGAATATCAATAATTTCAGAAAGCTGCCACACATGACTCAAAGGTAAACAATCTGCAGTAAATTATTTACCATGGTTTTTTTTTTCTTTACCATTTTTCATTTGAAAAAAAAACGCAAGTTGTTGTAATAGTTGCTATTCTGACCAACCTGCGTGCATGGTTTGAATCTATTATGAAGTCAGTTTCTTCACCATATTCGAGCATGTTTCCTATTGAGACTTTCGAAAACTCGTTTCGTGCACGTAGTTTGATGAGGCAACTTCATTGTACACTGCACCAACACACACAACATGTGTCGTAAATTATAAGAATACCCTTTAAAACATGGCGACAGATCTGCTGTAATCAGTTCCCCAAGAAAGGATTATTACCATTTTGTTCTCTCTCCGTTTTTAGATAGCAAACATTTTCACATCCTCTAAAATGTGATAAAGACGGTATCATGTTTAATGCCCTTGGGCGGGGCAGTAGTTGACGCCTCCAACCTTGTCACATAACCGTGTCAATTCTAAACAAAACTTGTCACGTATTTTGTTGCTTAGTGCAATACAAACAATTAATATCTATAGCATATCTCAAGTATAAACATTGAAGATTTTCTGGTTGAAAGGGGATGTTGACCTCACTTTGAATGTTTCTCTCATGTTGTCTCGACAAACATTGTCTGAGAAGTCTGTATCCTGAACAATTATGAGTCATAACATGAATAGGTCAATGGACTTACAATGTTATAGGTTCAGTAATGTATTCATTGCTAGTGTACCCCTCAAACCACCGTCAGTCACACCGACCCACCCCTCTACACTCAATCACACCGACCCATTCCTCTACACTCAATTATATCGACCCACCCCTCTACACTCAATCACACCGACCCATTCCTCTACACTCAATCTTACCGACCCATCCCTCTACTCTCAATCATACCGACCCATTCCTTTACACTCAATCATACCGACCCATCCTTCTACACTCAATCTTACTGACCCATCCCTCTACACTCAATCATACCGACCCTTCCCTCTACACTCAATGATACCGACCAACCCCTCTACCACCTCTAGTCAATCTAACCCATCCCACCACCCTCTTTCATCAGGGGGTGAGAGTGAATGAAATTGAATATGGACGATGTTACGAATACACGTTATTCCTCTCTTCTGTAGCTAGGGTTACCCACAAGATATCACCTTCCTATCACATTGCCTTTAAGAAGACCGCGGTATCAAATAATACTTTCACAATTCAGTTAGTGTTTATATACTGTAGGTCGAAGACAAATATATGCATGATTTCCATTCTCTATTGTTGATATGCAACTAAAGAATACAAGTTCTTTCTGTTTAAACAATTACCATAGTCTTGTCACGCTCCGTTATTTCCTATAAGTAAACCTCTCGATGCACCCCCCCCCCCCCACACACACACACACCCTCCCACCCATCTATCCTCTGTTGAAGTACCAAGACATAAAGGCATAATCTTGCTGGATAGGATATTCGTAAGCTCAATAAAATTAAAACTGAATTTGCACTTATAAATCAGAAACAGCAGAAATCGTTTTATATTTTGCCTTAAAATGATCATTCGAAAAGTTTAATATATAGGCCTATATAATAGGTAAACTTTGGGAAAACCTTGTCACGTAGTTTTCAATTGAAGAATAGAAATTTCTGTCGATTCTGTCGAGTCGATCCATAGGCCATCATATCTCGAACTAAAATATAATTGTGGCAAATAGAAATGCACTTTTTCCTTTATTTTCACTTTATAACGGAAATAACCTGGAATTTATGAGCCACTAAAGCTTCATAAAGACCATTCCAGTTGTATTTTTTATAGACCAATTCAATTAAATCATAAACCCACACAAGTTGAACGGTCACTCATTTGGAAAGAATATATATATATATATAGGCCTAGGCCTAGGCCTATACATATAAACTTTGACGTTTATAGCGGTATCAACTATTAAGCGCTTCTTTATAATGCAACTATTCATTGGATACACACAGTGTGCTAAGTTTAATTTTACACGAATAAAGAAAACACCGATATTAAGTTCTATAAGGTCGGGAGATAAAATGTTTAACTTTCCACACAACCATCAAATGGTACCTAGAGTTTACTCTACTGTAAGTGAAACAATTTTTAGTAAAATTGTTGATTGACTTGTCAATAATATCTAATGGCGCTTTATCGAAGATTTATATGTGTATACCCGAACGGCGACGTTGAAACACGTTTGTAGTTACGTATTTACGGAATTGGGCTGTGAACAATCTATCTAATCGTATTATTACTCATTTTCATGTCTGGGAAAATGAAGGGATCCCACCTTAGAATAAGATTTTTTTCTTATATTTCGAAGTTAAATGGTGCATTCGTAGCCTGACATATTTAGAAGGTCTATAATTACATCTGAGAATAATCTGTTAATAAATACTTTTGCTTTTTTTTGTGAGAGGATGAAAATGGGTGAGGGTTCACCCCATATCCAAATCACCCCCTCCCCCTTCCCGCATCCGCGCTTGCTTCCCAATATCAAACACCTTGTCCCTTGACGATTTGAAGCTTATTTGATATTTATAACCAGCAAACAAGTGACTCAATGATTATAGA
The DNA here is from genome assembly GCF_037975245.1 of Apostichopus japonicus. Classification (NCBI taxonomy): domain Eukaryota; kingdom Metazoa; phylum Echinodermata; class Holothuroidea; order Aspidochirotida; family Stichopodidae; genus Apostichopus; species Apostichopus japonicus. The sequence continues at coordinate 17,550,835 of NC_092583.1, read as the reverse complement.
TGAGAAAATTGAAAAACTTCAGCGAAGATTGCAATTTTTGTGTAGTCATTTTAGTCAAGATTTATGTTCCTAATGTTTGGTAATGTAAACAGTAGCAAATTATTTATAGATTGAAGTATTGCCCTGTACAATATAGGTCGGTGAAGGTTCTTGTCACATTAGTGGCTGGAGACGTTAGTCTGTGGTGAAACTCTCGTTTTAGATTCAAACCACTCATCTTTACATCAAACTTTATCTTTCGAACTTTATTACGTGGTTTGGCGATTGGGAAAGCAGCGAGGTTGCCACAGATATAACATTGTTATTTCAACATAAATTTCCACATAACAATTAAACAGCTCAACATGATCCCCTTGGCGTCGGATAATCAATTAGGTAAAATGCCAAGGGCTGCAACCATATTGAGAATCCATTTCCAAGGGATGCATTATGGCTCTCTAAGATATGTTGGTTTCAAAATTAAAGCAATACTTCGCGTTAAAAGCAAATATCCGTGTTTCATTCAGCTTTCTGGAAAAAATATTCTCTCACTCAATTCTGATTCGAACCAATAACAAAAAATTCTCGTAGATGTTCTACTAAATTGATGTTAATAATGGTAAAATCGGAAAGTTTTCCGTCTTTTTATAGAACTAAAAAAATCGAGAAAAATAGCCATCCTGGTGTGTTGCATTTTGTTGGATCTTGTATCGAAGACTTTCAAAACCAACGAAAAATACACGGAACAAAATAGAAAAGCTTTGTCAACGGTATGTCTTGCTTTTAAGGATAAAAATTATCTCAAAAATGACCCACTTTAGATCGGCTTTATACGAGGTGGATTCCTAATATTATCCTATATTATTGTCGCCTATTTTAGCTTGATTCAAGTTTCATTTCAATAAATGAAGAGAACATAATATTTTCCCTCATTTTCATTCCATGTTCTGGATTCGTTTCTTTCAATTTATATTTAATTTGACAGCTATTCCGAATGTATGTTGAAATTGTCAGTAATTGGCAGTTTACACACCTCTGCTGCTTTAATTGGTTTCCATGGTTACAATGCACTCGGGATCAATTATTCAAGGCGTCTTGACGATAACAACAAAGTCCAAACTTCACAGTTATTGGTCTAAAATCAATTATTACTTGAAGTATGTATATCCGAACGGAAGTCATGTTCTCAAAATTCAATTTCATGCCATTAATACACTACTATTTTTGTTTTTCTAATAAGTATCATAACCGAGTTCATGCTTGCTAGTACTAATTCATATTGTTACATCACATTTGGTCATATCATTATGGGGGGGGGGGGCGGGGAGTGAGGGGGTTTGGTCTATTTCATCGATAAATCTCCCCTTTTGCTATTTAATGCGCTTTCTTTGTTGGCGAGTTGTGATCCTTGGATGAGAAATCTGCTAGAAAATTAAGTAACGGTCCCTCATACATGACACTTTCATTCAGCAGCTTACTGCCTCAAAGTATTTTACCGTCACCGAAACATTCGAGCTTCACACGCCCCTCCCCAAACCATCACAGAGGCATTCGAGATTCACACCCCTCCCCACCCCTCCCCCACCCCATACACCTTACCATCACCAAGACATTCGAGTTTCACACACCCCTCCCCCTGCCCATCATCCTACACATATATACACCTTACCATCACCGAGACATTCCAGCCTCATACACCCCTCCCCATCCCATCACCCTACACACACCTTGTGACCTTATCACCGAGACATTCGAGCTTCACACAGCTTTCCCCATCCCATCACCCGACATACACCTTACCATCACCGAGACATTCCAGCTTCACGTACCTTTCCCCTATGCTACCCCCATCACCATACAAGGACCTTACTGTCTGGGAAATAATCAGGGCCAAATATCCAGGAAAGTTATTTCCGAAAGATGGTATAATTAGTTAGTCGGCTTAATTTTTTACACAAATTTGATGAATAACTGTAAGTAGAGGCCCCGTGAGCAGAAAGTTTTCTTTACCTTTGGACACCGACGATTTATAAATAGCATAATAAGCCTCCCTTGCATGGGGCTACATCAATCCAATTGAATCATACCCTCTTACCAACCTCTCAACAAGCTTCGATTCATTCGAGACTCCTTTGTGAGCAGTAAGTTTATCAAATAAAAAGAAGATCTACTTTATCATCTAACAGTTAATAGCTCGCTTTTTTATTTCCGTTCGTCAAAATATCTGTCTTGTAGTGCCCCGAGAGGTTGTTTTCCAATCTCTTTCTGCTTCTCCATTGTACATAAAAGAATTTGTTTTCATGGCCGAGTGTTTTATAAATTTTCTTTCAGAAAAGTTTTAAACAGGCCCAATTATTTAACCAGAGTATGCTTAATTTCCAGGGCAGTTTTACAAAACGTTTTCAAACTGGACGTTTTGTTGTGTGTAAGTCGCGCGAAATTTTAGTGACAAATTACATACCGCTCATTCCTATATGTATGTATGGTATCTAAGGAAGTTGTTACGGGCTCTGGTGAGGTGATGCAAGCCGTGGGTGTGGGAGGGGGGGGGGTGGATATCGGAAGGGGGAGAGAGAAAAAAAGAGAGAACGGTTGGTAAATTGATGTTAGTAGTAATTGGGTGGCTATATGTAAGTGGTAAATATTGCATTAATTCCCTCCCTTTGGACATGATTTATTCATGACCGATCGTAATATCAGGAGAGGCGTAATTCACATATTTTGTATTTCCCATATAGAATTAGGGAAATTCAAATTGATATGAGGGGGATGGGGGGGGGGTTAGTCCCGACAGATCAAGTAGCACTCCCGTTTTTAAGATGCATCCTGTTCAGAGTTTCTTTGCCTCTCTCGTAGCGTTGTTCAAGCATGAATAGATTTTAGAAAGAGGAACGAACACATGAAATTGCGTTGGAATGTATATTAGAACTCTGTCGGTAATCTAGAATGTATGAGAAGCACTGAAAGTTGCAGCATACTAACATGTTCCTTGTTTCTCGCATCATTTTAAACATTTTAAGATACTTCATTTTTCTCTCGTATCATTTCTCCCGTCCTGATTTGGGTACCAGTTTAAAATCGATATATGACTTTCACTAGGGGAAGAGAGAGACCCCCTTTCTACACCTCTCAATGGCTGTTGTACACTGTCAGCCCTCTTTAACTAAATTCCCTGCCTTCATGAGGGTAACTTATGCAATACCCTAGAATGCCAGAAATAAATCCCCGAATGATAGGCTAATAAAGCAAGCATCGCAGCTGACGCACAATAATATTAGTTTTCTTTGTACAAAATCTTAATTTTGAGAAGGCTAACACTGCATGTAAACTTAAATTTGACAATATTGAGGTGTGCAACACATTGACATCAGAAGTGCATTCTGGTTAACTAATTTGCATATATGGCTACGCAACTGTTGTTATTGTCAATGAGTTATGAGATAATTTGACATCTGTTCGCACCCATTGTATGGGTGAAAAGTAATGCTTGTCACCAACAATACGGAACATTAAATTGGGTTACTGCAGTACATAAGACACAGGTAAACACAGTTGGGACTCACGGAAGGGAGAGACCATTGTGTAATTCCACTCGATGGACTTGTGTAATGTACCGTAATGTTTGACATATCTACACACCTGTATATTCTAAACACACTACCTCTGTGGTAACAACACGAGACTCAAATAATGTATAGTTGTTGAATAACATTGAGAGCGTACACACTCACAAGTGGTTTGAAATTTTGTTCATAACACTATGACATTTTCGTTCCTATCCCATGGAGTGTCATTCTTATTTTATTAAAAGGGTGAAGCGTAGTACATGGCATATTTTACATTACTTACTCTTATCGAGAATGTCAGTTGTATAGTACCTTGTAGCTAAAAATAAGGTTGGAAACCACTCAGATAACCACTTGTAGACTATTTGACCTCCTGGTGTTGCTTTGAACCAGCTCCACATACTGAACTACACTAACAGTTAACATGTTAGGCTAAGGGGGTAGGAAATGGTTTAGGAAAAAGCTGACGCGTTTACAACAGTACATACATATTGCGTTGGATGTATAATGGCATAATGAGGTGTGGAGTGGTGTCAATATTAAGTCTAAATTGCTAAATTCGGAATATTTGTCAAGCTTCGATTCATTACGTTGAAATATTTGACGTCCTATCGGTATAGCAACCCTACGTTTTTGCATTGCTAATAAGGGCCTATATCAGAATGCTCATGCCTAATACATCACTGTCACATACCGCTGTATACTCGTCGCATAACCGTCCCATACAAGTCCATACACACAGTGCGCGCATATTACTTCCACACATACATTTATGACGTAAACATCTCTGTTTGCTTCAAGTTCACTGGGTTACGTAGGCCTATAGTACCACCATCAAAATACGCTGTTACCGAGAAAACCGCATGTAAGAATTTTGATACATAAATTTCTAATGGTGTGTTCCTGTGCAGCTCAAATTTTAAGTAACCAATGAACCACTCTTACACTTTACAACAATTTGTTAGAGTTTACCTTCCCTAGACATCAATCTGCACGGATAGAACCCGGCTGTATTTAATGTTTGTTATTTGTATTTTATGTTATTATTCTTGATCTTCCTTAATCTGTTATCTTTCTCCCCGTCGCTACATATCAAAATGGCTAACGTACAGAACATCCAATCCAATTCCCTATATGGCGAATTAGACATTGATTCTTCAAATTTCATTCTTCAAATTCATTCTTCATTTCATTCTTCAAATTGTTTCAGTTTGTATACCATGAGTGGAGTTGAAGCAAACAGGTATGATGTCATATATTGGCACACTGCCAGCAACACTTTCTAAGCACCCTAGTGAAATTAACATCCAATTCCTACATGGCGTTGTCGAGACATTGATTCTTCAAACTGTCACAGTTTGTACCATAACTGAACTTGAAGTAAACAAGTGTGATGTCACAGATGTACACTGTCAACAACATTCTCTGTTTCACTTTAGTTTGCACTTTATTAGTTTTGACCTTTATAGGACTAGGATTGGATAGGGTTCCAACTTTACCTGATGGGATGTGTTTGGTATAACAATACACCAATGATGTTATAGTGTATTATGCCAGGGAGTAGTTGATTATTCATACCGACATGCATTCCAATATTGAAGAAGGAAATTTTATATAAATATTGAAGAAAACTCGTGCCAGGATACTGTACATGCATACTGTGTGCAACTGTGCTTCCATTATCATTAACCTAAAGAAGTCTAAAATGTAACCATAAGCAAATATATGACGTAGACATGTATAAGGAAACATTTAAAAGGTTTCACTTAATTGACCGAAAAGTGGGAACAATAAAAGCGAAAAGGGGATATAAAAGAAACTCACCGTACTGGCCAAGGGCACTAGAGGCTAAGTAAAGGATTAGTCCGCCTATAGCGACCACCAACGTTCTAGCCCCTGCAAAACTCCACATGATGTGTCAAGAGATTTCCCAAAACTTAGGACAACTTTCTCTTGTAATTTCTTGGTGATGTGGAGGCAATCCGCTTGGTGAAAGCCCGTGGTTAAGTGTACTTAAATAGATGGCTTGGAAGCTATTAAATAGCGTCCCGTACAGTCGGTTACTGCGAACTGTGAGAACATTCAGCTCAATTAAAATCTTGCGTGCTTACTTGAAAAGGACTCAGCACTTTTCTCTAAGCTTTTGAATGAGCGGTCATTCCGGCCGAATGACAACGTGTTTCACCCTCAAAGACAAACTTTCAAACAAAGTCTGTGAAGTGAATACAAAATACCTCTTTAATCCACTAAATCGGAACACAAATCAAACTAACTCTGTCGGTCCTAAAAATCAGTGCTTTCTGATAAATCTCTCTAATCCGGAAATTTCCTTCAAAAAGGGGGGAAAGACGGCAAAGAAACCCTTACTTTTAATTGTGATCACAACAAAAGAGTCAACTAGGTCCCAAGCCTTTTGCGTCCAAGACTCTATAGTGTTACAGACGAAAGTATCAGTCGCTTGAGTGGACATCCTTAGATAGTAACAAGAATACGTAAACTACTGATGTTACTATAGGGGTTAATTCCCAATTTTACGAAAGATTTACTGAGAAGAAACAGGCGACGACAACAAAAGCCTTAAAAGTTTTAGACTCTTTTTTCCTCTCTCTTCGAATCAATAGCATAACAATATCACTGCGTTTCTCCCGAATTTGATTTAAAGGGAAATCGAGTGATTTGGGGGTAACCAAAATATTTCGCTATTTTCCGACGTTTCAGTAACCTCACTGGATTGAAACCAACTATTTGATAGTTAATACTCATGTGGTGCTGCCAAACGAAATGTTCTTTATGTTCATTGGGTGTAAGGGAGGAGGAGGGGGTAGTACAAATACTTTGTTTCTGTGTTGAGATTTCTAAAGCTACGCAACGATCAGAGAATATGTCCCAACGAAGACGAAGGGGAGAGAAGGTTTGTCAATGAATATTTCCTGTCGAAAGTATAACACTGTATAAATAGCATCGAGAAATTCTACATGCATATGCATGTATTTATGTAAAGTTTCCCTGACTGTCACATTTGGTCACATTTCAGCTTCAACGAAAAAAAGGAAACGTTTTACTGGAAAACAGATAATCCTTCCACCGATTATCGATATGAATAAGTATTAATGAGCTGGTTTAACCAAACAGAGTAATAAATCGCTTTCCTCCTGCACTGACTGAAGGACACATTAAATCCATGAATTGAAAAGGAAAGGGGCAAAATACTTCCGAACAATTTTCCTTCCCTCTTTTGATTGATAGCTAACTACCCTTGGGAAGTTTCGTCGAAAAGAAAAAAAAAAAGTTACGGTGAACTAGGTCTCAGCAAGGCAGAATAAAGAACAACAACAAAAATCCGAAGAAGGCAAAAAGAAAAAACACACTGCGGTAGTTTGAAATGAAATTCTTGCTTCAAACAGACTTGACAACTTGTAAACTGCGTGAGTATATCAACACGGTAATCTGTTGACTTGTTTGCGTTCACTTCCCCATTTCAAATGTATCAGTTCCGTGCTCAATACAATCCATCATGGACACATGTGCACTACTCCGCGCCGCTATATCCCAATCAATGAATGAATGACGTGTGAGTGTGTGTGGTTTGTTTTGAGGCAATCTAAATTCGTAAGTGTCACTCCGTTCGTGTACACGCCCATAACTTCATACCATCAACCATCCATCCCATCAGGTCGAATGCTTTCATAGCATCAACACGGCTAACTATCATTAAACTTCTCTCCCTTTTCCGGTTCAAAGATGAAATGAACTTTTCTGAGTCATCTGTTACGTTTATATGTTAAAGTCATCACTGATATCGATGATCCGTATATACGCTGTTCTCCGCGTTGCTAAGGCTGTTTTTTCCCCCGGTTACTGTCGGCAGTATATGAGATTTCCAACAGCTTATATACTTGCGACATTTTCTAAAATGTAACTATCCAGCAGATATACGCATATATTATGTACACCATTTACTCAATAGGCAGAATCCGTCTGACTAGTGTGTTTGTCGAAGATCGAAACTTTGAACTTGGGTAATTAAACTGAAATCGCTTTTATTGATTTAACCAACGAATATGCAAAGTTCACAACTGCTCGTAGTCACGTGACCACTCACAACGTTACCATGCGTGCTCGGAAACTGAAACGTTCCAGTTTTGGAACCAACTTTTCGAAAACTGAAAAAGGTTTCACTGCTATACAGAAAGTAAAAACGCCAAATGTCTTACTTCTTAAAGTCCCTTGAAAGTGTTGGCCCAGGAAGCTTCCCTGTATTTGAACGTGCTAAAAATAGACCTCAAGTTATCACAAAAATGTAGGCCGCATAAAAAATATAGGCCGCGTGAAAAAACAGGCCTCGTGAAACATATATATAGACCGCGTGAGCCGCCCTTGAAAAATCTGAACTGTATTCTTCTTTCCCAAATTCCCGGTTAAGTCGCTTTTAGCGTATCGGGTTATATCGCCGTGGGTGTTCGGCAAAACAGAAAAATAATATACAGACTTATCCGATGTAATGATGCCCACCTATTGCGATGGTTTTCTTTTCATTGAGTCATACGATCACCCTTGACGTCCATCAAAACCAGGGAAATGCTACTCAACTGCTAATATGTGGATGAGTCGTTTTCAATACGTCTTAATTAGTCAAGATAAACCTATAAGAAACTCGAGAGAAATACCTGGAAATTAGGCGCGATATGGCTCGTTACAGTCGGGAATTATACCAGATACGTCTTTCATTGTTTCCATGGTTACCATGCTTACTTTGGAATGCTAAGAGATAACACTAAATCCTACTACCGTCCGCCAATCATACGAAGCTTCCTTCTATACATGTTGGAATAAACAGGGAGCTGGTGTAACAACGTACCGCGGTATTCATACTCGGTATAGCCATGGAGGTACCTCCATGGTATAGCTGGATCGGATATCTAATCTTCTCGTTTCGTCTTGCCCCAGGACAAGTGTTTTCTCCAACTTTCGGGTATCGATGTCATTACCAGTCTTCTCGTGACGGCCCATCTATCATGGAAGTATATTACTGTCCTGTCTAAGGAACGCAAAAAGGGACACTATATATATCGTCGTGCCTAAAATATACGTCGCTGTACCAATCTTGTACGTTGCTGTCCTAAAGCTATATGTCGCTGTACCGAAAATATACGTCGTCGCACTGAAAATATATGTCGCTGCTGTTAACGGAAATGATGGTGTATTACTAAGGTGCTCAAATGTAAATAATGAACTTAGTTGTAGGCGTGTCTGGATGCACCAGGTTTCAGTGAGAGGAACTATAACGTTTCTAACGATATCGATCAGTGACCGACAATACTGTATACGTAACGAACAGTATAAGCTGTGTTTGGACACGCCAGCTCCCATCCCTCTCTCAGCTGATTGAGGTAGGGCCTAACATAAACAAATACTGACTGCTGAAGTGATGATAACATTGCGGACTGACTTGAGCTCTGAAAATCAAACAAAGGATAATGTTACAGTATGTTTCAACTGAGTTAATATCCTACCGAAGAGCCACAACATGATGTCACAGTGCCAGCTCTTAGTAAACATTACTTTATTATAACGGTATACTAGTGTAGGCTTAGTACGTCACTGTGACGTATATAAATAGTGCACCGCCGATGGGGTTGAGTCTCTGATAAGGACCACTCTGGGCTGGAAAGAAAGGGGTTTTCAATGACAATGAATGGTTTCAGTAAAAAAAAAATGAAAATGAAAAAAAAAATTAACTGAGATGGTACCGAAGATGCCTATCATTGGAATATTTGGACAATTTCATATCGGATTTTGACCTTGCTTAGGAATAAGAGCAGCAAAGTAAGACCTAAAATTGGCAAGCAGTATAATAATCAACCAACCCGGCCCTGTTCCGCTTACTGGTTTATCACCTTGAAAATATATGACAAGAAACACGAAGAGAAAATAAAATGTTCCAGATCGTAGTGGCACTGTGACATCACAGATTAACAAAATGACAAGCTCCAAAACATTACTTTCCCCAAATGAATCAAGATTTTTCTTAGCTGTTTGAGGGAGTTGACCTTCACAAAGATCGCTCAGGCTGTAATATAACCCAAAGTTGTAGACATTAATGTTAGAGGATGTGTCACCTGTATCCTTCTAGAGTTATTTCAGACATATTATTACCATGGTGTTTGCTAGTCGATAGTTTAAAATAGAGTTACTATAGATCAAATATTATACAAAGTTGACCACATGTGTTTAGTAGTCTATACTTTTCTATAGAGGTACTATAGATCAAATATCATACATATTCGACCATATGTAGGCTATGTAATAATATATAACATTCTATATGGACTATATAGAAATAGAAACTCCATCCAGTATTGTGCGATACTTAACCCCGTGATCAAACACCTCCTAATCCTGCCCATTATCGTGTATATTCGTGCGAAAATAATAAACCCTAACGAGAAAAGGATGGGGTTGGGCATACAGCCCCAGGGACCCGGAAGGGGCTAGGTATCCCCGCTCCGGGGCGAATTTTTTCTCCAAACAGGTTTGCAATTATGTGTAAACAGCCGCTCATGATTGGTCGGAAAAGTTACGTCATCACCATAGAAACCTTAACTTCGAGGTTACCAAACTGTCTGCATCCATTTGTTGCAACGGACTCACGTATTGTGCGGATTCAATGAATGGCTGTTGTCATGTTTTGCGAATATTCATTCAAGACTCGTGAACTCGCGTCGTGAAGTTGATTTTAGTGTACCCTTTCCACGAAAGGAATTCCGATTTCAATAGAACGGCTCACGATTCTTGGATAACGTGGACACACCCAATGGAATGTAGCGATGTATCATAAGTAAGGTCAATATGTGATCCAACCTCGTAACTAGACTTTACTAAGTTTACCAAGTCAATCAACAACAAAAATTGATATGTTCAGCTTAAGCACCATGTTTCAGTGACGTCAATGAACTCATTCATGTTTTGACATTTTATGACGTATGGACCTTATATCATTCTTCTGATTCAGTGTCTTCAAACTTCCAAGCGATGGTCATTATTGATGCTGACGTCACGAGCAATCTGATTGGCTGAAAACTCCGTAATTGCAAACCTGTTTGGGAAAAACCATTCGCACCCCGGGGAACACCTTAGAAATAATGAAAACTTCAAGAGGGGTGGAAAATTGAAATAATTGTCTTTAAGCCACTGATTGTACTTTATATTGTTATCACTTACGCCTTTAACTATGTAAGGACAATTCATGATAAACCATCAATCGCTGGTATTTTTTTGCTTTGTTTTTACCGTGACCAGTGAAAAATCACCCAATTGCAGTTTATTCCTTACTGCAAACATGTTGACTGACCTGAAAAAATTAAAATAATTTCAATTTCTACAAAACATTGTCGGTAGCATTGTCATTACCTTCGCCCCCTCCCCCCCCCCCCCCACACCCACACCCACATCCGACACGGGCTACTTACCCCGAGTAGAGAGCCCACTGCCCTATATACGATGGAAAATCCCGCTTTTTACATCTTCAATATCATAGTAATTATATACCATATTTCACTGTTAATGACGGTGAATAAATTCAATATTTATATATTCACAAGCTGACTTTATTCCAGATGTAGTAAAATTAAGCACAGGCTGTATTATCTATTACGGTATGTCTTTCCAGGCACGCGTTATACACGTGGCAAAGTTCTTTCCTACAACCCTGAACTTCACAAAAACGGAAACATTCCCTTAAATTTGATTCAGTGAGCAGATCTCGTTCTAAGGAGATGATGATGATTCAAGGATTGTTCAAGTCACTGACCTTCAAAATAATCCGAATTTTGCAGCACTAAAGTATCTTAAAGGTGTAGAGTTGTAATACAATATTATATTGGCAGACGGTTCCATATTCCTCTACTCTACGTATATTCTACCTAAACGTAAACGTTCGGTCAATGTACTACATCTTTACTTGTATTAAGTATGTCAGTTAGGAACCTTGCATATGATCATGAGTGGACATCAGTACACTGAATTTATGTAGTATGATGATATATATATAAATTTGTAGGTCATGCTTTGTCTGTCCGTTCTCAGAAAATACAAACCCATCAGTTCAGTGTAGACCTACACATTTTGTCGATTCTGCCAAGCCTAGTGATGAAGAAGGAATTTTTTTTTTTTTAAAAGGATCTGTCGCGGCGGTCATTTGTATAGGAATGATCCCCACCAGTACCCCACCCACCCACCCATTCAACACACAAACCATGCCTCTGCTGTGTATATATGCTGCGCCCCACTGCGTGCATGGTAGCATGGTCTATTCCGTGTTAGTCATGAGTTATAGTGTTCTAAATTACGTAACATTCAAAACAAGTTAGTGAAATGGCCATTGCTCACGGGGTAAACCTTTGGAATGACGGAGGGGGGGGGGGGGGCTGTGTACGAAACAAAACCACGTGTATCCAAACTTACCTATACATATCACTGATACTCTTATAAATGGTTGTATCTGGCAAATAGTGCTCACTTTTGCAATTGGCTGTAGACACGATCCGATATACACGATGCAATAGGATAGAAACATATTCCTGATATCAAGAATACGCTTGTAAGCTCTCAAATTCAAAAGATATCACAAACATGTATATGTTGGCGACTTGCGAGTTCCAACAAGTGAGTGAACATGGAGCTAATGTTTTGTATGTGTTCCATGTACATTATTCCAATGGAGTTTCATCTAAATTTGAGAGGAGGATCAAGTAATAACTTAGAAAATATAGTTTGTCGCTGAACCGTATAATCAACACTGCAAGGTAATATTTCCACGATCACAATGTCCTTCAGAACGTAACGTTTGTACCTAGTTAGCCCTGCATATAATGTTTACTAAAACCACCTTGACTTAACTTATGATAAGTACATCTAACCTTATAAAACAATTGTTAATATGAAAACCCATTATATATATATATATATATATATATATATATATATATATATATATATATATATATATATATATATATATATATATATATATATATATATATATATATATATATGTTGAAAAACATTGTGAATTAGTGATCATAGTCCAGCATAGGCTGTATAAGAACATCCAAAATCACCAATGGATTGTAGTCGGAAATACGCAACCTCTAAACGACAAAATTATTTCAACGACCATATTGTAATGGCTTATTTGATTCAAGTATATATATCCTGTGGTTTGTAAAATAAACCAATATATACACCCATAATATCCCTTTCATGGAATTTAGGAGAATAACAAACACTGACGTCATCGCTTCTTAATCGCATTAATTCTTCTAAAAACCCGAAACTTCGGCCAACATTGGAAGTCATCCAGGAAATTGTCTTTCAATTTCCTACTTCAGAAATATCTTTCAGGTGAACTATCATAAGGTCCTACAACTATAGCCTACCCTCTCACCGTTATTATTACCACCATCATATGCATGCACAAACCATTATCAACCATTACCAAAGCATGTATTACAGAACAGTTACACACATACACAATGTATGTGTTTGGAATGCTGGGGAATCAATTTACTCAAAACTGCGTTTTGCCTTCAAATGTCACGAACCAGAACATAACAACACGATAGTGAATTGCGGTTAACTAGTTTAGCAGGCCCAGTTTCGCGAAATTACATACATATTCAAATGATTACTTTCGTTGACTTTATGAGTCAGACAAGTTTCTGCATTTAATAGGATCAGTTCATTTGTACGGAACAGCCAAAAAGAGGTTTCGCCGGAATAATTCAAAGTTAATTACGAGGCAATGCGGCAAATTAGTTGCAAATTAAAATCAACGAATAAAAGAATCAATGACGTTACAACTTTAATTGGTTTATTATCATACGAACTCTGTTGTGCATTATATTATACCTAATTGACGAAATAAGCAAGTATAGGCTAACCCCTTAATAGATTTAAGCTATGGTAGTTACGCTCCCGTAATGAGAACCCTGGAAACACTCTTTGGGGCTTTAAGTTCGATATATCAAGTCTACAAATTGAACACTCAATTAAAACAAACTTGCAATAGGCCTGTATACTGAGAATATATATTAAGAGGAGGCTATTACCTTAAATAGAATGGAGTCCTTTGTGGTTAAAACTATTACTACAAACCACGTTAACCACTAAAGTGCGGTTTACAACTCTTCAATAAAGTAACTGTATAAGCCTATGACCATTTCCTTAGTTAAACTCAATTAGACCAATGCCCCCTTTGTCGATGCCTTTCCCGTCCCTTAAAGAAGTCTGAACAATCCTTTAATTGTTCAATCATTACAACGATCACGTAAAGCATCCAATACATTGCCGGGTTTACTATAAAGACATAGTCAGATATAGTGTAGATGTTTGGATCAAGTCTAAGTAAAGAGATATGGAACCGCAGACAGAGCACTGATAATAATGCACTTGACTTGAAATTCATTTGCATATCAGTGGTTAATGTGCGGTAAAACATGAGATTATCATTAACTCATTAACTTGTCTTCATATATTGTATGAGTGCAAATGAGTAGAAATATTTGGTTACAGCAGACTATAGTGTTCACATTATACACTGTAACTTTGCTTAAAGCAGCATTTTGCGTCCTTTGCTATGATTTTTCTCAACCTCACTGACTCCACTATGCCATAACGACATACATAACTAGCTTATCTATTTAAGTCTTACTTCATATGGTGGCATAAAAGTCGAAAAATTTGCAACTTTCAGCTTTGTTTTTCTCCAAGATATTTACCGTTAGAACCCAATAAACCTCGCTCATAATATGCATATTTAAACACTACGAACGTCATTGACCAATACAACACCATGCTTGATTTGTGTACAGTCTATATTGCAGTCGTACCAGGGAGTTCCATTACATGATGGCCACTGGCGGATCCAAGGGGGGGGGGGCCAAGGGGGGCCATGGCCCCCCAAAGGTGAGCCAAAAAGTGTTTCCGAACATCCGCTAAATCATATGATTGGAAATTAAAAAAATCGAGAGGAATAGCAGTGGTAGACTAGTCTAAACCTTTTCGTTTTCTGGTTTAAAATTAAATGCAGAGCTCCCAACTGACCCGCAATTCGCGGGAATTAGACCCGCATTCTAACACCCAAACCAGCTGACTCGCACAAGCGTCCGAAAAAAACCGCATTGTAATTGTCAAGTATACATAAAAATTTGCATCAAATTTTGACTTAGCAACCATCATTTCTTTAGCATTTAGCATAATAGAGTATAAAACCTCCTTTACAGCATCATTTGAACCTCAAATTAGCTTATATTTCTTTTCATTGGGGCGAGCAGCGAACATTTTCATGCCACGGGAAAAAATGAATTATCACCTACTATTCAATTTATTGATTTTACACACAAAAAAATGCATATTTCTCAGAAAATTTTGGGTGACAAAAGCCTTTCTAAGTGCCACCATTTTACATGTAGGCATCACCAGGATTCCAAAACAAATCAAAAGGTGAGGGGGACGCCCCCTCCCCTTATACCCCTCCCCCAGGACGGCGATTCGTGGCATGGACCAGCATTTGCCTTCTCAAGAGTTGGGAGCTATGTAAATGTATGAGCATGAGGATTTACAGTTTAACACCATTTTGCAGTTACAGGCTGGTTGTAAGAAATTTATAACCTATGAGAAATAAAATTTCTTGAGAAAGATGATCCCAACTTTGTTTTATAAATATTTTAGAAAATTACACCTGGGAAACATTTTTTTTAGAAGTGAATTAACATCACCATTGTACACTTTTGTCGCACCAAATTGCATCTGAGGGCATTCAGCAATAGAAAATTTTCCAAAGGGAGAGGGGGGAACCCCCTCCCCTTAGACCCCTCCCCCATATCACTCTAATGCCACTTTGGCCCCTCCCAAACAAAGGCCCTGGATCCGCCAGTGATTACATCTCTATGGTTGTACCATGGAGGTAAAAACATCTGTTTTTACCTCCATGGTTGTACCAACGCAAAGCCTTGAATCTATTTTTAGCAACGGCTCATAACTAAACCTGCATCTCTGATTGGTTGAATTCAAACTAGTGGGTTTGGCGGAACTGTGTGCGATAAATTTTAACTGTGGAATTTGTCGTGGACACTCTTCTCATTATCTGCAAATATCCATAATTACTCGCCAATTAACGTTGTTCACAGGGAAAAACTTGGCTAATATCTTAGTTTGCTGATTTGTGATTGATATATGTAAAAAAAAATCGATGAACATGTCAAAAAAGTATAAAACGGCGACCAAACGCAAAATGCTGCTTTAAGACTGAGATCGATCACTAGCTGGTATAAGCAGGGAGTTGTTCCTGGTATAAGTAGTGTCGTCTATACTCTGGTAAAACGACAATTCGGCACTGTGCAGCGGGCTGTAGTTAGTCTTTATTAACTACTTCCCCAACCCACTCCATCCCTACCCACCACCTATGCCGGTTTACCATAAGTCGTGGGTTCTCCGGAGTTTCCCCTAAGTTTCCCTAGTGACAGTCGACTATATTAGCGGCGATTCACGGCTAAGATTGGCCAGTCGATCTTTAAAAATGTAATCACGGGATAGTAAACTTTGCATGTGGGTAAAACGAGCGTGGTAAGCAGTCATTTGAGCGCTTGTGCGAAGTTGCACGCAAACTATGTGGTCTTCACGACTATCGAAAAGTACGGTCGCGATGAGTCGTGTTGTAACCATAGAAATTGATTATTTCTATGGTTGTAACTCAGTTGGACACTGTGTGCGCTCTGAAAAATGTATTCGCGTGTGATAGGTGACGCTCTGCCAGATAAAAAAAGTGCAACGCTGTGAATGTGGCGCTCTGCCAAAAACATCGGTAGTTGTTCTTTGTTGTTGCCAGTAAATCTCCTTGGCCTTAGATAGTTGCAGCAGAATTTTCTCTTCATTTCAAGTCAACAACTTCCTCACCCAACAACATCCCTGCGGACCCTGCCCACCAACTACAGCGTTAGCATACGTCCGGAGTTCCTCGGTTATGAGGCTCTTTTTCAGCTCTGTAAGCGTCCGGTGATGTTACACAATTTACAATATTGTTAGGTACTTCGTACAAAGTTTTAATAAAAACAGAGGAAAAGCTTACATTTTTCTTCGGTGTTTTGGTCATCTACTTACTCTTATTTGAGCACAGAAAGGTAAATTATCAATGGTAGGCTAGCAGATCTTTAATCGAGTGATATTGATCAACCCCGTTGAAATCAAATTTATCCATCGAGGGAGAACCACCCAACTCAGATCCGGCCGCAGGCCACGACTAGTTTTCTGCTTTCTTTAGTCAGATAAGCTAGAAGCTTACTCAACACCACTACACCAGGCTTCCATCCTGTATAAACACACTAAACAAGATGGCCAACATTATAACGTTTCTGTCGTAAAGTGCTTTAAATACAATCATCCAGCAAATACTGACTTTATTTTGCGATGAGACAGCTTATTTGGCCTAACAGATCATTTCGTGATAGTGACAGTGGTTCGTGCCAGACTCGTCCATTTGTTGTTCAGTTTGTGAATTCAGTTTCGCATTGATATAGCAACGACCTGTGTGCAGTTTGCAGTTGACACTTACCACATAATCCCGATTGATTGACACAATACTCTGGTCATATGAACGTTATAGGACGTGTTAACATTAGGCTAAAATAGCAACGCAAAATACCAGCCTTAGCTTACTGTTGGGTGTAGAACTGGTGCTTAGCTGAAAACTGTGAGTTACTGTGGCGAAGAAAATCGGCATGTTATACTTGACATAAGCCGTTAGTTTCCATTCAGTTGGGATCAAGGTTTGCATATTTCTTCTGAAAAAATCTAGCTAGGCCTATAGTATAGGATAGTTCACCCCACGGCAGCTACCCGGAGCCTAAGTTAGGCCTTGAATGAGGATCTAGCCTAACCCACAGGAGCCTAGCATAGGTCTGGGCTGTGCATCCTCCGGCCTATGGTTTTCTTTGGACAGAGCATATAAATTTCTTTCATTTCAAACATTTTGGTGGAAACATCTTTGCCCGACTCGCATGGTACTCCCCTTCCCCATGTTTGGGCACATGCCAAGTAAGGTTGAAGCCCCAGTAGCCTAAACCATGCAGTCAAACTAATTAGCGTCAACAGGCCGATTTCACGACAACTCATGACAACTCAAGACAACAAGTTTAAAATACCATCAAATACAATTGATGTTATCAGAGTATATCTGGAAACACGTTTAAAACTGACTGGAACCAGCGTGCCTACATATTTTTCACAGGAAAAAATGTTTTTGTCGTAAAAATCGCCAACTTTTTCCCAACGTTGAATTGGACGACGTGATGCTATTGCGCTTGCGCAATGCCATCGGACCGAACCGTTATAATATGGATGGGTTTGTGCTACACCCCATTTCATTTCACTTCAAAACAATACGAAATATTCATTATTTTAAAAATATTCAATGATTTGATGAATAATAAAACCAGGCAAAATGATGGTAAGCAAGACTCTGTAAAGTTGATAATCACATATGTAAATTACAATGGAAAAAGAATAAGAAATATTC
The DNA here is from genome assembly GCF_037975245.1 of Apostichopus japonicus. Lineage (NCBI taxonomy): Eukaryota > Metazoa > Echinodermata > Holothuroidea > Aspidochirotida > Stichopodidae > Apostichopus > Apostichopus japonicus. The sequence goes on along the minus strand of NC_092583.1, from coordinate 17,532,718 downwards.
ATTATTTTTAAAACATGAAATAATTTGATTTGGATTTCATTCACCATACTTTGGTGCTTAATTACTACGTCAACCCACCTTACCGACACTGTACACAAGGTAGTTCCAAAACCTAGCACAAACCCATCCATATTATAATGGTTCGGTCCGATGGCATTGCACAAGCGCAATAGCATCACGTCGTCCAGTTCAACGTTAGGAAAAAGTTGGCGATTTTTACGACAAAAACATTTTTCCCGTGAAAAATATGTATGCACGCTGGTTCCAGTCAGTTTTAAACGTGTTTCCAGATATACTCTGATAACATCAATTGTATTTGATGGTATTTTAAACTTGTTGTCTTGAGTTGTCGTGAGTTGTCGTGAAATCGGCCTGTTGACGCTAATTAGTGTGACCCAAACCATGTTTCATAACAACAGTTTAATTTGAAAGAACGTTATGTCTCATTTAATATCCAAGTAGTAAATATCATGCACGGTTATCACTCATTGCAAAGTTTTTTCATCACATATTCCAACACAATGCTGCCAGTGAACCATATATGAGAGTACGTTTGTTAACTGTTTCAAATTATTGTGGTCCTTTGAGCAAACCTACCATTTTGGGATCAATATGACAAAAATGGTCAGTTTAGTTTGATATAATCTCACTCATATGATAAACTGCTCAGATAGTAAAGGTTGTGTGTATGGAATGTGTGATGAGACTAGATGTTACCAATATGTATGAATGATGTATAGTACATGTATGAGATATTATAAATGTTCTGTTACTTTACCTGTAATGTTATAAAATACAGCTGTTCTTTCATTTCTTTTCTTTTGTGTCTCATTTTAGCTTGGTCCTTGCTTGTTTTATTTGTGATATTTCAACCATTACAAGTTTTATCATGGTAATTTATATAATACAGAATGCAAACATGATCATGTTTGGATTATGTTGGATTTTGATTTATCCCTTTCAAACCCTATTATCTGTTTATTCAAGTTACAGACCTGTACATTCACCTTAACAATTGTGATTACTGTGTGAAGTCATTGTTAATACTGATGTCTTACTATAATATCCAATGCGATTACTGCAATAACCTGTGTGACAAATTTCAGCCTACTCGATCCTCCCATTTAAGGCAAGCAATAAAAAAAGTGAAAATACTGTCCAAACAAGAGTGTTTATTCAAAATTCAGAAACATCTATAAGTTCTCTTTAAATTTAGCACCTTGAACTTGTAAATCTTTGTATGCAATCACTTTTTCATACAGTAGAAATTAATTGCCAATTTTCCATTGGACAGTGTTGGTGATGAGGTCATCCTATAACCATGCAGAGAGTTGTTGTGACCACCCTGCTTTAACATTGGAAGTACTTAATGCCATCTAGGTGTCAGTTATAGAACATGCTTTCACACAGTATCATATTTCTGCATGTTCAACTAAAGCTGGCATGATTAATATCTCATATTGTACATTATTTAATATTTATATACATGTAGTATATATTCACATAGGTTTGCATGTGCTTTTCATTACCAATAATATACTGTACATAGCCTCTGAATAAATTTAACTGCCTCATTAGCATAAAACAAGTGCAAAATGCTCTTTACTGAAAGTTACCTTTCCTTGCACTGGTAACTGAAGAAGTCTGTACATATGTGTTTACTGCACTGTCAATATTTCCCATTCTCTATTTTGACACAGATTTTCGTTAATTTTGGTAGGGTCATTCAATTGATATTTCCTGACACAGTTTGGACATTAACTACATCTTTCAAGATTTTGGTTGAATTATTTTTTTTGAATTTTATCTATTATTGCTGTGATAAATAAATCATTAGAAACTCACTTTCTTTTATCTCTCTCGTGCCATTGAGCAATTTAAATGTGAATTGCAATGCACATCATTAGTCACAGAATATACTTTTACTCTTAAATCTCCTCTACATAGTTAAGTTTGCTTTGTAGTACAAGAAAGAAAGCAGTTTTCAGTTTTCCCCATTGTTTTGCACACATTGATGTGCCACAGATGTCCAGTGTACCAAAAGTTCAGCTTATTTTAACGCATTGAACATCTGAAAGAATAATTCATAGGTTTAGTAAATAAAATTCCTTTCTCTTCATCAGTAATATTACTGATGAAAGAGAAAGGAATTTTTTTGGAGGAAATGTTGTTAGACTATCTTGTAGAGTTAGAGGGGAGGGCAAGGGGAACTGAGGAAGGGGGAATCAATATCCTACTAGTACTTAACCAATGACACAGGCGTACTATGTCAGGTCATTATACTGATTAGCCCTGTTGACCCAGAAATACTCCAAATTGTCAGTTTTGTACACCGGCTGTAGTAAAGCAAAGTCTTATGTACCTCTCTATGAAACTCATAAATTGAATTAGATGTTTCTAAGGATCATACTATATAGTACTTACTAGTATAGTACCTGAAATGAACATTCTTTGCTTGTTTTGTGGTTGCTATTAAACCTATAGTGATCTCCTTTACTCCTTTATACAAGGAATAATGCACTGTTAACATGTTGCATAGCACTTTGATGTTAATATTAACTTTGCCAGTTATACAAAACTGCATAGATCATAGTACTTGTATAGCAATTTTTCCATAACAATTTGCGATGCAATACCAGAAAAATTATTCACTGTTTATATTCTCATTTGTTGATGCATTGGTAGTTCCTCCTTACCCCCCCCTCCTCCCCCTCTCCAACCTCAGCGCACTTGGCAATTTAACCATTGTTCCTATCTACAGTACACTGGATGCTTTTCTTTCTTTTGTATATTTCTACACTAGTTACTGTTCTGTTTCTTCTAGTATATTTTTCCTTTCACTTTCTCTGTAGACACCTATCCTGCACACTAATTCTGTGTAACCCTCACAGATAACTCCTTCTCTCACTACTACTACTACTGCTGCTGTAGAAATGTTTCCTTCTAAACTGGTATGCATGTGGTAACTAACATGTTTGGTTCATTTAACACTGTACTTAACATTTGAGTCCTCTGTTAATGTACCCTACACTATTAAAAAAGTACTGCTTGTTAATGTGTGATTGTTGAGGACTTAATGCACAATGTAGACAAACATATGAATTCATTGCCTTTATTTTAAAATGATTTTATTCTGAATGTTCATGGGTTAGAATTATGTCAAACTTGAGTTTAATTACTTCTTCCAACCAAGTTGAAGAAGATTCTTGATGTCAACTCCACATTGGAGGAATGGTCTGGTCATTTTAATTTGTTAGAAAAACTTCAAAAAACTTAAAGTAATTCAACAAAATTACCTTTGAAAGAAACATTTTCTGAATTAAATTCAAAAGGTAAAACTTCAAAGGTTAATTCAAAGTTCAGTTTTTCAATACATGGTTGTGTTTATTGGCTCTTTTTAAGTTGACATCAACAAAGAAACTTAAGTTATAATTGATCATTAAATGGACTGTTATGATAGCAAGATTTTCAGATATGTTGTGTATTTAAGTGTGTGCTTATTATACATGTATGTATGTATGATAACAGTCATAGAGAAGAACAGCTTAATAAAGTATATCTTACCTAACACACATGTCATATCAGTGCTAGAGACGGTTTGTGCTGTTAAACTCAATGCTTGCACTTTTCCCAGTCACTTTAACCTTACAAAGACTGGTGGAGTGAAATTAAACTTACATTACTTCTGTTTCTGCCAAAAAAAGAAAAAAAAAGAAGCTGTATCTACAGTATATATCAAGGAAAGTTTCTATTGCAAATTTGCCTCTGCATGAAAAATGTTGTAATATTTATCACTAGTTTATTTTTTGTGAAAGAGAAAACTGATTTGACAAAGTGCTTAAGAACTGCAAAGTCAGGTCAATATGTAGAGGACCTGGCATTACAAACCTAGCAGCCAGGCTGATCTTCTTCAGAGGTGTCCAGTGGTTGTTCGGTTGTATTATCAGTAGACTGATTTCAGTCACTCTAACTAATATACTTCATCTTGAGAATGTTTATGCTTTCACACTCTCACAGATGCTGAAAGGGTCTAGTCACAGCGGCTACCAGGCTGCCAGGCAGGACTCCAGCAGTGGTGAAGATTCAGAAGGGGAAGGTACTGCATATGAGATGAATGGTTTTTCTGTGCCTAAAGTCATCAATTTGCACAGATTTTAGCGATTTATTAACAATGACAATCTTGCAAACATACAACGGCTTGAAACTTGAAAATCTGGTTTGTTACAGACTAGGTGCTGTACGTAACTGAACGCATAATATGTTACTTTAGCAGAAAAGCTGAAATTAAGATGTAAACCTCTCCATTTGCAAATAATAGGATGGAATATTACATTTGTTCTTTGGGATAAAGCAGTTTTGCTATGGGACCCATATAGTAGCATATAGTAGCTAAATGGTATATAACCATGTATGTATTTTAGATCCTCCTGCAAGCAGGAACTCGCAAAGAAGCCTCATTGGCTTATCAAAGCCGCAAGCTGACTGAAGTCAGTCTCTTAGATTCATATTTATCTTATTGTCAATTGTCAACAACTCTGTAACTGGACGACATACATTTATCTTGGAGTGACTCGAACTTGGGACCATATGATTGGAAGGCACCGGCATTAACCACTGAGCTAACACTCCATACAACTGTTAGTACCACCTTGCTACATGCTTACTGCAGTCTCCAACAAACCATCAAAAAAGGTGAAAAACTAATATTTATATATATTAATATTCTATCAATTTAGAAGAGACGTTCCTAGGTGTCAGTCAAGAAGACCCGAGGGAGGAGGAGGAAGAACCATCAGAGGAACCATCAGAAGAACAATCAGAGGAACCATCAGAGGAACCATCAGAGGAACCATCAGACGTGTCTCCGTCACGTGTCTCTGTAAACCTTGAGATGACTTCAGTTCATGTTAGTGTTAACACGTTCAGATTCCAAAATAAAATAAAACTGTTAGCAAACTGCTTATCCACTAGAGAGCCTGTGTAGGAGAATGTGTTAAAGTAAGTTGGCCTGACGTTTTGATCCTAGCAGGATCTTCATCAAAGGCTAAAAACCGTTTAGATTTTTGAGACGATTTTGATACATTCTTCCATGCCATTTAACGCTATGATCATATAAAGAAAAAAAATACAGAAATTTGTCATGAAGGTTATTATTTGATCTACAATGAATGGGTGATCCATGAACCATAACAATGTAGTAACATACTACAAGACACATTCTCTCAACAGAACTTTGTTTTTTCAATAAACTTTCCAAAGATTTCAGTCAATAAAGTTCCTGTTTGATACTGTCAGGCCTTAGATTCCTGTAGGTCTTGATTTGTAGTCTTCTCAGAGTGATCCTTTACATTTTAGTCTCTGAAAGCTCATTACTGATTTAACAGTGCTCAGGTTTTTCTTTCTCTTCCGTATGTCAAATTACCTTTACACTAATTCATTTGCTTGGTTTGATCAGTGAGAAACAATTGTTTTGTTGACTTTTATCTGACACCAATAGCCTGGTTCTTTGTCTGCCATGGATGAGCCACCCGGCTCTCCTTCAGAAGGCATACCCCTGGAGACCATCCATGACTCCTCAGTTCAAAGCTCCAACATTCAGACGTCAGACAATGAAGTGACTGAAGAAACCCCCATTCAGGTTTTGTCCCCCTCTGAGCTGGATGAAGACAACAGACAAGGGGAAGAGGAGGAGGTGGATGTTGCGCCCCCATCGTATGATGTAGTGAAGGGAAAGGCTGGTGCCCCTCCTGATTATGCAGCAGCTACCCGTGATGAGGTACATTCTGAAAACAGCATTACCTGTTAATCAATTGTTATAACTTGCTCCTCAACTTCACCCCCTCTCCCCTCCCCCCCCCCCACTTTAGACCCAAGATGACTGCTAACATGCTACTTGACACATGCATATATCTTGGGACGTATTCACATTTGGGAAGAGTTTAAAATCCACCTTGTAAATTGTCTCTTTAGTATTCTTGAGTGAAAGTCCGATGTGCCATTGCCCATCCAGTTGTGTTTAAATGTGCCAATGCATATCTAGTTCTGTGCTAAACCAGTACCAGTAACCGTAGTAACGACACACTAGTACAAGCTTCTGTAACATTCTTCTTACTGTTAATACTTTTGAGTCGCAAGTTTATTTTCCCTTCTTCTGATGTGCAATGGCTCAGATAGGGTATTCCCAATCTGGTTGAACCCATGCTTACTTGAGTAAAGAAAAGAGCATTCTTTGAACTAATATTTCAAAGCTAATATGTCAAATCTAAATGGCAGTATTTGGCATGGGGCATTAATTCTATCATATCACATGATCAAAATACCAAGCATGCATTGCACAGTATGTCATAACTTTGAATCCTGTACAAACCTCATTTACAGGGTGCTAGTGAAGCACGTGGTGCTTTACAGGACACATCAGCATCAGCGGCCAGCTCAGGACCACCTCTGGAACTCTCTGTCATGGGTGAAGGTAATGCCTTGCTTCGCCATCGTGGTGGGGGATGGGTGGGGGAGGGATGTGTGGGGGAGGGGTGGAAGGTTATAGATGTCATGGGATATGATAGGAACAGACAATTACCTGGTGAAACTCCCATGCAATTTCAGATTCATGGCAAAATTTAATGCACTAATAAAAACAAAAATTATTGCACGCTGTTAAAAAAAATCAACTATACATACTTTGAAACTACTGTGGAGAATTGAATACCTAAGTAATTTAAAAATGTGATTGTTCTAGCTCTTTTTTGTGTTGGGTACATTTTTAAACAATTTTGTAATAATTCCTACATTTTTGAGGCATGTTCACTTGTATTTTTATTTTTTTGAGGGGCGGGAGGGGAGGGCAGGAAGAGATGATATACACAAAGGGATTCGATATGATAGGAAAAGATGGATGGTTTAGCTAAAATTTCAAGAATTACTGCCACCTGTGATGTTTTTTCGTTTATCTTATTGAAAGCATGCATAGTATGTTAGTGTTTGATTTATTTTGCCCTTATTCACAGATGATGGTAGACCAAGAAGTCGGGAAGCCTGGGTGGCTGAAGATGATGGAACTAGTGAGTAGGACAATTGTTATCCAAAAACAGGCCATATCCCCCCTCCACCTCAGGGGCAAATGGTTGAGTTTGGGATACTTTAAATTCAGCTGCTCAGGAAGAATGAGACCACTGCTATGGTTGTACACCCCCTATTAACCTATTAACCTTACACAGAAACTAATTCATAGTATTTATTAGCACAACCTTGCATCTAGAGCTAGTTATAGACCTAGTTTATAGTCTAAGTATGTCTTGGAATGCACTATTTGATTTCTAAAGTACTTATTTTGGGGGTGGGGGAGGGGTGGGGAGATAACTGCCAGACCCCCCCCCCCTTCATGGGAATCAGCTTCAATTACCCTATCCCCAATTCAGTTGTGGGAAATTTAGAATTTGAGCGTCACTGCAGTCATTGTTGCTCTTAAATTTTGGCAAATGTCAAATGACATACCATTGTTCCTTATAAGTTTAAGATCCATGTTCTTATATATGTTTTCTTTGCAAGGCATTTGCTAGAACCTTTTCAACATCAGTCTATTGATAGTTGCAATGTTTCTGTTGGTTCTTTTTCATTTACTTGTCCAAGGCAAAAGATTCCATATGATGATGATAGTATGTTAATTAGTTGTGTTTGTGATGCCTTGCCTTTTAAGCTTGATAACTCAAAGACCATGTTACTTGGACTTGATACCTGTTCCGTAAATCTACCTCACTGAGTACATCATATATTAAATACATCATGTATTGAGTACATCATGTATTGAGTACATCGTGTATTGAGTACATCGTGTATTGAGTACATCGTGTATTGAGTAAATCGTGTATTGAGTAAATCGTGTATTGAGTACATCGTGTATTGAGTACATCGTGTATTGAGTACATCGTGTATTGAGTACATCGTGTATTGAGTACATCGTGTATTGAGTACATCGTGTATTGAGTACATCGTGTATTGAGTACCAAGAAATATGTGCACAAATAGATGGAAGGAATTGCTAAGCCTGGTCTAGTTGTGGGAATTTAATTTAATGTTTGGTTGTTGCAGATGGCTTTAGAATGACATTTTAATTCTCCTCTAAAGATGTACAAAATGCTGCAAATGAGGACATTGAAGCAAGAGAAACGGACGATGTGGATGAGTCAGAGGATGGGGATGTCCCCAGATTTATACCAGACCCCCTCAGGCCGGCCTTCAGACAAGTCCGAATGTTTCGACCAGGAGTCAAGACAGCACTCACCACTCTCATCAATTTTTGCATAGCTTTATTTCTACTTCTCATCATCTTGTCCATACAGAAGTTAGACTACACCCAGGTGTGTACCAGTTTATTCTATTAGTTTAGGTGTGAGGTATTAGGCCGGGATGGTCAGCACAGTTAATTACTTATTACCTGAATGGTCGACACAGTTAAATACTAATTACCTGAATGGTCGACACAGTTAAATACTTAATATCTGAATGGTCGACACAGTTTAAAGGCATTGAAGACTCGCCCCAAACCTTGTGCCGCCCTCTGAAAAAGTTAACATTCCGTTGCTTGCAAGTGAAGTTTTTTTCTTGTCGCTACAAAATGCAGACAGTAATGAAACATGATACCTTGTTATCTTTCATCTGGACCTGAGATGTCCATCGCTGCTATGTACACTGTGTTGTGGGTATTGACAGTAGCTACATGTATTGACTGTACACTAGTGTCTAATTACCGACGGTAGCAAGCTATGTGTGTATTTTCTGGGATCGATGGTGGTGTTTAACACTTCTGATACACCTCATTTGAAACTAGGTCAAATTACTGGCATCAGACGTTTCTTTGTGCAAGCCTTCACTCCATTTTAAACTTATAACTCGAATGGTCAGTAGTTTTAAACTTATATATACTTGTTGTAGCTATTCAGGCTTGTGAGGTTGGAGCTCTTGTGTTGGTTGAAGACATATTCATTTTGGTTTGTGAATCAGCCAAATTGTGACGTTTTCTTTATCAGTCTAAGCGCTTATATAAGAACTGATTTAATAGAGATGTTAAATGTGACTTGTGAAGCCATACAAATGCTGCTGCTGCTGATAGTCGCCTTGGTAACATCAGCTTTCTTTACCAGGTGTGAGTTGCAACCCTTGCCAAGATTTAAGAATGGTGTTCCAAGGGATGTCATCTTATGCTACATTTCAGAGATGAAATTCATTTAAGGCCTTTGGCTGTATTGTGGGTCTTCAGTGTCATGTTGTTAGCTGTTATCTTGTTCCTTTGATATCATAACAAATCTGAATACAAACATCATTGATTAGCCTTGACCTACCACACTGTGGTAGCAGATGTTCCCAGCCTAGCTTTATAATTTACATACAAGAATCATAGCTAAGGTTGCTATTCTCATTAACCTTAGTTATTTTCTTTAAGAAGTTTCATTCTTCTCCTTGATATCATCAGATGGGATTCAAGATGAAACGGGTCAGCCATTTTGTTTACTACATGGACGATGTCTTTGAGGCCGGCAGATACTTTATTGGACCAAGCAATATCTTTAAGCCCTACTCAGCTGTAGCGCATACGATGGAATTTGAAGACATTCGAATATACACCACAGACCCCCTGAGGATATCATTCCGTTGTCATTTTCATTTCTTTCTAAAGTAAGTACATCCTGTTTGTTTTTGACACTTTTACATTTTAAAGGATAGTCACGATTTCTATTTACTGATGAACAAGGGACATGTTGTGAGTACCATGGTGAGATCTGCGGTCAGGTTCTATTTATGCCTTGTCAAGATATAGAAAGTTAAATATCAAGCCGATAGGTTTTGAAAATGTTGGCAGAAATTTCCTCCCAGATTACTGGAAATGGCACTTCCCAGGCCTTGTAAGTTGCATCTAACCTTTTTTATTTTGAAATTACTAGCGATATAAAAAATAAGTTAAAAAAATTTGCCCCCCTCCCCCTTGGCTACGTGCCTGAATGTCATAAATATACATTGACATTGTCTTGTTTGTCTTCAAGCTGACATGGAATTTTGTACCTCAGTATTATGATGCATGGCAATATGAATGCAACACATTCATTGGTATATTGTATTATTGTCACATAACCTTATAATAAGTGGGACCCAATCCAATCAAAAGTCAAAAACTTTTTTGGGGAAAAAGAGAGCTTTGTTGTTTCCTTACACATAGTTGTACCTTGTGTTTGTCTATTGAAACATTCCTTGCAGGACATCCATATTTTCAGTATTTTCATTCATTATTCTCTCATCAGGAAATCTGAGCTTGGACTGCTAGAAGAGGAGCTTGACCGTTACTATTTAGAGACCATCAATAAAACATCCATATCAGTAATAAAGAACTCGGCGTCTCAGTTTTCTGTGGATCAGTTCTTGACACAAAGAGCCGTAATCGAATCGTTTGTACATCAGTCTTTGCGGGAAGCCCTAGAAGGTAAGCTAATTATGTATAAAACAGGATTATGCAAAAACTGGCTCGGAAATTCCAAATTAGACATGGTGTAATATATTAAACGTACTTAAAACAGTCTTACTGCAAAATGTTAGGTTTCCACTGTAAACAAGCTGAAAGTTTCACTTGAGATGGACCTTAGAATTCTTACACCAGTTAATGATGTTAGGAGAAAAAGTAAAAAGTATAGTCAATGTAACATTTTATACAAGAAATCCACTTTTCTGTCTCAAAATGTTCACACATGAACACAAATCATTGGATGCATTTTACTTAGACGATGTGTTTAATACTAAATATAGTCACATATAACTTAAATGCACTATAAAATATGTAGAGGTCAAAGGTTACTTGAGGTCGAAACAGATCAATCATTACAGCCATAGTAGATATAGAGTTTTGGGTGATAATTAACATTCTGCACAGGGAGTTAAAGTAGTTTTTTGCTTTTTTTTGAATGGTTGTTTCTTTGACTTGCTTTTGTTGTTTTTGCTTCCTTATGTGTAACCATCAACATGCAGGGATTGAAGAAGATCAATTTGACATTTTCATGTTAATTTTTATTTATCCAGGGACTTGTTGTGTGACAAGGAGCCAATGCCAGGACTTTACCAGTTGTCATGCATGCTATGCAGCCACTGGGACTAATTGCAGCAAAGGCCTCCACATTGAGGTACCCTTCTTCAACTTACTGTTTGTTGATCTCCCCGATGCTGTCCTCTCAAGAAAGCAGCAGGTGCTGATCACAGCTCTCGGAGGGGAGGAGGAGGTCTTTCATCAAACAGCAGCTCTGACCAGGAAGTACACAGAGAAACTAGTACAAGATATCAGAAATGAAGGTGAATAGAAACGCTTACATTATATCATTAAATGGATGTACTGGAAGACGTCATCATAACAAATGACTGGCATTATCTTAATTTAAAGGAATAGCCGTTAGAGAAAGTTCACTGTTTGAACAAAAAGCCGTAAATTATCTTCAATACAAGGTGAATTTTGCATCCAGATAGTATGTGTTTTAACGAACATACGGGTGAATCTTTCTGACAGCTTCTGGCCACAGTATGGTGAAATGCTGTCATCATGGCATTAGAGTTGAAAATGCCTTTGACTGTTCCTTTTGTTTTGTTGCTCAAATTATTTATCGACAGAGGAAATGAAATATTCTCAACCCTATGATACTTTAAAGTCAAAAATTTCATGAAGATTACATTGAAATGTGAAACAAACAACAACTTGAATTTATTTGTCATTTTACTTTAGAAAGCCATTCAAACCCTACATCTGTAACATAAGTCTGTCATATCGTAGAAACTTGATTGCATTTCCGTTAATTCTTAGTGTATTATGTAATATCTAACCCAACCTCATCTATCCTTTCTCTTGTAGCTGCCTTTGTCTCTGCAAACGGCACAGCCTATGCATCAGTCATTAGAGTGAAAGCAAACGCAGAGGCCAAAGCCGTAATCAACCTAGCCAACAGCCAGGGACTGACAGGCATGTACTCGAATTTGTCTATCACCGAAGAGGATCACAAGGCATCCGTACATTGGCTTAGGACATTGAGAAACCAGGACAATTTGATCACAGGAATGAATTTTGAAGAGTACATCAAGTTAACAACTGGCAATTAGGGAAGGACTTTATAGATGTTCTTGATCATTGTCATCAAGTAAAGTTTGATATTCTTAAATTGGTGGGTGTTAGGATAAAATTTGGAAAGATATGACAGATTGTGTGATTTTTCTATAAGGAAAAAATGGTGATTACTCCCCAAAACTCTTTTAATTGATATATAAATGATTGGGTAATAAAGAAATATGATAATTATTGCAGGTTATATTTCAAAAACATTCTAGTGTACAAGAATAGAAGAAAGAACAATGTTTAGTTGTGTGGCTTGACTGCCTTTTAAAGACCAACTTTAAACATAGAATGTTTTGCAGATGTGTTGCAATAATTGAAAATAAAAATTGTTTATCATTATTGAGATGATGCCTGAAAAAGAGTTTAAATTAACACCATGTTATATGTCAAATAACAAGTCAAAATTAATGTTGAAAAAAATGTTAAACACCTTCAATTACTATTCAACATGTTAAATATGTAACAAATTATCTTTGTCTATAAATTTCAAATTTCAATAAAAAAAAAAGGAAAAATTAAATTGTATATTTCATGTTTACTCAGGTAGCCAAGAGTCTGATGTAGTTGTATATAAACAAAGGAAACTAATGTCTTTCACTTCAGAAGTAACAGCTTGAATACATCTCAGGATTTCTGAACTAGAGATAATAAAATCATTAATTGTATAACACTGCTGATAAATCATTTTGTAGATAAATAATTTAAAAATTGATTTATTGGTTTTGAGAACTTCTCTATCTCAGACTGATTTGTACTTAATTAATCAACCACAGACAACTGACTAGGATATTATAGACAATTGTGAAAAGAACAAAGAAAGTATTTGCTACCAATTTGTTTATAATTTCCTGGTCAGTATTCTATTGTTTAATTTACTAACATGTATTCACAACTAACTTGAATTCCTCTCAAAATCCCTTCCTGAATGAAACGATGGTCTGATCCTGGTTTTCACAGTACGGACAGTATGCTGTGAATTCTGACTGGGACCCCCTGTAAATAAATGGCTATAGAGGGATTGCCTCTGAGTTATACCAACTAAAGGCTGGGACCCCCTGCAAATAAATGGCCATAGAGGGATTGCCTTTGAGTTATACCAACTAAAGGCTGGGACCCCCTGCAAATAAATGGCTATAGAGGGATTGCCTCTGAGTTATACCAACTAAAGGCTGAATCAATCAGTTTGTAGTGAACTGATTTTGTAATCCCAAGGTTACTGCTTCAAATCCTGTAAAGCCAAAAGTTTTTCATTGTTCATTTCAAATGTAATTTATACTTGCTTATCTCTGCATATTAATGAGATTTAGTAATTGGTGCCTGACTTTGATCATTGCCTGCTTCGTTTGACTAGCTCTCACTAGCTTTGGTAACATTGCAGAAAGCTGACAGCCAACAGTTTCCTTGTCTAGGCGTGGTTATCAAGTTTGGTGAATTCTGCAGCATTTGATTTTCCAGTAGGATTGTAAATTTATCAAATGTTAAGAATCCACTAAGGTTTTACATCCAAGTATGCTTTTGAAGTGATTACATATGATAAATGGTATGTAGAACTATCAAATTGTTTTGGGACTGTAGATTTTCCCATCTATTTGTTAAAGGTTTGGTGGCAAATTTTAATATTTAAATAAATGAATTGATATGGGACAGTGGAATCATGGGGTGGAGCAACCCCCCCCCCCTCTTCCCCAACTTTGTCAAAATCCTTAAAAGTGCCCCATTTCATCAAAAGTGCCCTATGGTTGTTTAAAAAGTGCCCTTCTGTTGAGACATACAGAGTTGTGTAATTAAAAAGTTCCATTTTGTTGAGAAAATAAAATTAGAAAATTGTTGAAAACATTCACACACTGTGGGACCAAAAAGATGTTGGATCGATTTTTGGTAAAGTTTTGGGGTGATTTTGTGTTTTGCCCCCATAAGTCAATGCCACATATTCCCAAAACAGTAAATTCAAAAGAACTGCCATGTAGAGTTAAGCAGTAGACCTGAGGAAGTTTATTGCTCTTAACCTTTTGAATATAACAGCATATGTTGAACAGAAGGGAGTGTGTTGCCACCATGTTTGATATAAATATCTATACATACAAATATAAATATGTTATTATTGGTATGTTGAAGCTTTTCATATGTTACATTGTTCTAAAACATGATATATTTTGAATATATGCTGAAAAAGGTAATAAAATGTGTCTTATTTTTTCCCCTTTACGATTACAATCAGGGTAATTCTTGATCCTAGGGTAAATCTGTTAGTATGTGTTGCATTACACATGGAAGTGTTAATGTGTACCATACTGCTGTCCTGTGTCACTATGTTTATCCATACTGTACATACAGTCAATGAACAAATTATGTTGCATGTGGTATGCAAAACCTACAATTAATTCACAATTCCTGAAGGACAAGGCCACAGGAAAACAGTCAAGAATAATAAGACCAGGATTCGGTTTGATGGCATGGGGAGGGGGAGTGACAGATGTGGCTACAGCCCCAGGGCCCAAGGACATTATGGGGGCCTGGGGAAATATGGCCTAAAGAATAATGAACTCAAGGCTAATGTTAAATATTCTTGAGGAAAAGTGAAGACTTCAAAAGAGGACCCTGTAACATAATTTTTCCTTGAGTCCTAGTAGGTTCTCAACATCCCTGGTTATGAATAACGATCTAAATTGTTACTTTGCTTTTTTAATTTTCTAGAAAGGGCAGCTAAATGATTCAGCACTGTCATGGAGTGTTTCCCTGCTTGAAAAATAGTGTAGGTGAAACGGCATAAACAAGGATGCCCCATGTTGAGTAGATAAATCCCATTGTTTTGGTGAAGGTCAAGGTCATATGAGGGTAAACAAAGGTATGCTGTGAAATCATTTCAAACAGGGTAACTCATGAAGGGAATTTGTATGGATCCCATAATGCAGTGCTAAGTTGCCCATACTGAGTAGATAAAGTCTGTTGTTTTAAGTGAGGGGCAAAGGTTATTTGAGATCAGAATCGATAAAACTATGGTCATCTTGTAAACATATCTCAAGAAAGGAACTTGGATGGTTTTCATTCCTAACTTGAGAATGCTCCATATTGAGTTTAAAAGGCCTGTTGTTTTTGTGGAGGTCAAACATCATTTGAGGTCAGGAGGGGTGAATTAAGCTTAAAAATCTTGTAAACTTGACATATGATAAAAAGAAACTTGGATGGTTCTTGTTCTCCCTCAATAATGCGAGTACATGTTGAGATAAAAAAGCATGATACTTTGTTGGACGTCATCCCTCGGTTAAGGCCAGCTGGCAGTGGCATAAATGTTTGTGACCAGCTGTAAACTATGTTGCCTCAAGATGGTAAGTTCTGGCTGGTTCTCATCTTAGAAATGTAATCATTGGCTAACTGCAACTAGGTTGTTGTCATTCAGTTCAATGATCTATTCCTATAATCTTGCGCCATGATTCCTTTCCTTGTTAATTAATTCGTAGGACTATTGTACCTTTAGGTAACCTTTAACAGCATTCAGAGTGAAGATTAAAAGACTACAAAGAACGTTACAATGACAAAATATCCGGTTACACGCGACGTTCATCTATAATGACTGTATACCATCATTTCTCACGAAATAAAGTGTTACAGAAATGCATATTGTAAGATGGAGGAAATTTCTTATGGGTGACCACTTTTTATGTTTAATTTACTGTTTAACGTGATCCTGCAAGTATACTATCATCATGCTCTATATATTTATTTTATTTTGTCATACGTTTTTGCTCGCCTAATTATTTTTCTCCCGTTTTTGTGTAGGTGACCTCACCGTTCTTTTTGTATTTGTTTTTTACCCAGACGGCGGCCCATACAACTGGTTATGACACAGGCCTTTTTAGTACACGTTAAAAAACTCGCATGTTCATGTTGTAAGAAATCAAGCTGCGTTCGAAACAAAGCTGTGATTCGACTAATTCGAAGTGAAGAAGAGGGTTGCAGATTTTCCTACCTTACACAAAAGAAAACGAAACAGAGTGAAAGGAAAACGAACAGAAAAGCCACCGAATTCCAACTCAAGATGGCAGACAATGGGTATGGAAACGTGTTTTTCTTCATATTTTAGGAATAGATTAATCGTTCTTAGGTAAAACTAAAGCTATAGTAGGGTAGAAATGAAGAACCAAGGCTTAGGCCTATCTGTCCTCTTCGTATAATGCGGTAGGCTAGACAATGACTAGGTAAAATTGAACATTTGCGTTTGGTCATCGCGTTAACTTTTGTCTTTAGTTAGAGTGATGAACGCTGATGTCGGAATTGTCCAAATTTTAGTATAATGCTAACGTTAGACTTGGATGCCTTAGATTTTAGACATCACACAAAAGCAGGGAGGAATGAATAATCTTTTTTTTAAGTAAACTAGCCTAGGCTACGTTCGGCTAGCTAAGTTAGAAAACTTAAAATAGACCTAGGCCTAGCTCTGGTAGTATTTTAATAGGCTACTAGGCCTACAGTACTAGGGTTATAGATTATTAAATGCTTAGCCAGGTTAAACCTACCTTATTGCCATTGGTATATCCCTAAGCTAGATAGGCCCAAAACTAAGGCTATAACAAAAGAAATAACTATTGCCAAAAAGTTGCATGAAATTTTTCAGCATAACTTGTGGTACAATTATAGAATACAGGGCCATTCATTAACTCTTCCCAGCATCCAGATGCGCGGATGCGCGGTGTGTCTGTACATGTCCGTACACGTATGACGCCCTCTAAAATTCCATCACGTATTTCATTTTGACTCCGCATCCGCGCATCCACCCCGGGAGTAGGATGGTGACTTCGAAGTTCGGCCACTTAAGACTTAAAACACCCCAAAACTAAATCTTCTGGTCTAAATCACCAGAAAATATACTTCATATGGTGGGAGAATTGTGTTTTAGTACGATACACGGCCAAACTTTCTTTCCTGCAAACTGTTTTCACGTTGTTTTCCAAGAAAATTCTTCGTGATTGTGGAACTGGTATTTCTTGCTAGAGTAAATATTGCGAAGTTCGGACACGCAACCTACAGTGTGGCGCTGGTAAAAATTAGTGGCGCTGTTGCTCTTTCAGTAATTATAACAGACTTCATAGATCTTCGTCATTTTATTGACAAATATGTAAGTAATTTCTTGCACACGGGTCATTTTGGAGAGAAAATAACTGAAGCTTTGTACTTTTTGGTGAAATTTGGCTCTTCCTGTAGGTTTTCATGGTGAAAATCGTGTATTTCTTAGGGTGCCCGAACTTCGCAGTATGGCGAACTTCGCAATACTGACTATACTAGGAAAGGACTTAGATAATTTTCGAAAGTTTCCCCATATACGATATACCATCACGTGTTTCATTTTGACTCTGTATCCGCGCATCCACCCGTGGAGTACTAGGAATGGACTTAAATAATTTTCGAAAGTTTCCCCATATACCATCACGTATTTCATTTTGACTCCGCATCCGCGCATCCACCCCGGGAGTACTAGGAATGGACTTGAATAATTTTCGAAAAGTTGCGACATATACCATCATTTATTTCCAATACTGAAAGTCCCGTATGTACGAAGATATTCCACATCAATAGTGTGTCGTTCTTAAAAGGCCTCCGTACATGTGTGACGCCCTCTAAAATTCCACCACAGAAGTACTAGGAAAGGACTTAGGAAATGTTTGACTCCGCATCCAAGCATCCGCGCATCCACTCAAAAAGAAAGAACTGGGACTTTGACATTTTTTACTCACATACGTACTGGGGTGAGACTGAGCATCCGCGCATCCGGATGCTCAGATAGAATCATCGAGTGGCCCTGTATTCTATAATTACTCCTAACTTGTGGACACATATTTGATTTTTGTTCTTTTGTATTTTCTTGCTTTCAACAGAGATGATGTTGCCACAGCTATTCTTAGAACAAAGTCCAAACCAAACAGACTTGTCGTAGAAGATGCTATAAATGATGACAATTCAGTGGTGTCTTTGTCCCAGGTGGGTAGTTCCTTCCATTGTACTACTACTACTAAACCTGTATGTTCAGCTTCAGTATTAATATATAAGCCAGTCAGTCCCACACAGGTCGCAACAACAGAAACTTAGATGAAACTTATAACTTCTATTGACCGCTGATACCACTAAAGAGGATGCATTCATATATAGTGCCACTAAAGGCTTGAGCTGCTTTCAAAATCTATGAATGAAGGGTTTAAAGGTAAATTTTGTGCTGCTGTGAAATAAAGTAAAGAGTATCCTCTGACCCTTAAAAAGTGCAAAAATTAACCAAAGGTTTTCTTTCTCTTCCTGGAAATGGGAAATGGAGTTGTCAGTCAGAGATTTGCCATCAGGACTACCTTCTCTAGATAGCTTCTTCCTCCACATGCTTTAACATCCCCTTACTGTCCCTTTAACTTGTACGGTCAATTTAAAATGGTTGTTAAGCTTTCATTCCTGTCTTAATATTTGGTATGTAGGCTAAAATGGATGAGCTACAGCTCTTCCGTGGGGACACTGTTATGCTCAAAGGAAAGAAGAGACGAGACACAGTTTGCATCGTCCTCTCAGACGATACCACCGGTGATGACAAGATCCGCATCAACCGAGTCGTCAGAAACAACCTACGAGTCAGACTTGGAGACATAGTCAGGTAGAAATGCTGTTCAGTTTCCTTTGTACTACATGGAGACACAGGTTGAACTGTGATACTGTTACTATGAGATTAATGGTCTTTCATCATTATACAGTTAGAAGTACTATCATACTTTGAGATTCTTGTTTTTTCATCATCACACCGTGAGAAGTTGCTGTATTTTAAGATTAAAATGCGATGGTTCCTATTGTCAAATAACAGATGTTAAGATGCACTCTCCAAATATCTCATTGACTTTGTTAAATTCTAAATAAAATTCTATCTAATTGTGTAAAGTATTCCACAGAGATGTAAAGATTGGTATAAATGTCAGATGATCTGATGGCAGATACTGAAATCTGAAAGTTTTCACTATTGCATAGCTTTGCTCAGTCTGAGCTGGTAAAATGTAATTCCTTTCACTCATTTCATTTACCTTTGTAGAAGCATATAATACTTAATACACAATTTGAGGGTCCAAATGTGAAATCCTTTTCTGTGAATAGACCTATTGCCTTATGGCCAACCTCAACAAATAGATAGAAGCTTGGACAATCAGACAACTGTTTAGAATCAGCTGCCACATGAAGTATATCAGACATGCTGAAGGTTATGAATGATCTTTGTAATGTTGTTATTATTTATTGCTGTTGTGTTCTTTCCATGTCAGTGTTCAAGCCTGCCCGGACGTGAAGTATGGAAAGCGTATCCATGTACTGCCCATTGATGATACTGTGGAGGGAATTACAGGGTGAGTTGACAGGTTGAAAAATGGCTGCTCATCACATTTCAGAGGGCTTAATGCAATCACTATTTTTCATTGGTAGACTTATCACAGAATCTAAACATACAAACTGGGCATACTACATACTACTAGCATACAAACACACATACTGGGCATACTACATACTACCAGCATAAAAACTTACACACTGGGCATACTACTAGCATACAAACTGGGCATACTACATACTACCAGCATACAAAAAGATAGACACTGGACATACTACAGGCATACAAACTGGGCACACTACATACTACTAGCTTACAAACATACAAACTGTGCATACTACTAGCATACAAACACACATACTGGGCATACTACATACTACCAGCATAAAAACTTACACACTGGGCATACTACTAGCATACAAACTGGGCATACTACATACTACCAGAATACAAAAAGATAGACACTGGACATACTACAGGCATACAAACTGGGCACACTACATACTACTAGCTTACAAACATACAAACTGTGCATACTACTAGCATACAAACACACATACTGTGCCTACTATATACTACTAGCATACAAACACACAAACTGGGCATACTACTAGCATACAAACTGGGCACACTACATACTACCAGCATACAAAAAGATAGACACTGGACATACTACAGGCATACAAACTGGGCACACTACATACTACTAGCTTACAACATACAAACTGGGCATACTTCATACTACTAGCTTACAAACATACAAACTGTACATACTACTAGCATACAAACACACATACTGGGCATACTACTAGCATACAAACTGGGCATACTACATACTACCAGAATACAAAAAGATAGACACAGGACATACTACAGGCATACAAATTGGGCACACTACATACTACTAGCTTACAAACATACAAACTGGGCATACTTCATACTACTAGCTTACAAACATACAAACTGTACATACTACTAGCATACAAACACACATACTGGGCATACTACTAGCATACAAACTGGGCATACTACATACTACCAGAATACAAAAAGATAGACACAGGACATACTACAGGCATACAAATTGGGCACACTACATACTACTAGCTTACAAACATACAAACTGGGCATACTTCATACTACTAGCTTACAAACATACAAACTGTACATACTACTAGCATACAAACACACATACTGGGCATACTACTAGCATACAAACTGGGCATACTACATACTACCAGAATACAAACAATTACACACTGGGCATACCACAGGCATACAAATTGGGCACACTACATACTACCAGCTTACAAACATACAAACTGGGCATACTACATACTAAAAGCATACAAACTGGGCATACTACTAGCATACAAACAAACAGACTGGGCATACTACTAGCACACAAGCATACAAACTGGGCATACTACATACTACTAGCATACAAACTAGGCATACTACTAGCATACAAACTGGGCAAACTTTTATTAGGCTACAGTGGCTCCTACTGAGCAGTACTTTATATTCTTTCTTTTCCTTTTCTCCATTGTCTTTGTGCCTTTCATTGTTACATAACAGGTATGGTAAGTTTAACAGAGGTACCTTGTTAACTTGCTCACCAAATGCATTTTATGTCATTTCCACAGGAACCTCTTTGATGTTTTCCTTCGGCCTTACTTTCAAGAGGCATACCGTCCCATTCGTAAGGGAGACATCTTCCTGGTGCGTGGAGGAATGCGTGCAGTGGAGTTTAAGGTCATAGAAACAGATCCAGGCAACTACTGCATAGTAGCTCCAGATACCATGATACACTGTGAAGGAGAACCAATCAAGAGAGAGGTAGGTCAAAATGGAAGGAAAAACATAACGTTAGTGGTGTGAAAGTGATCCCAAATTAAAGAGGAAAGATTGAGGTGATAAGGGAGAAGTATGGGAGGCAGTCTAATCATTAGATGAAGCAGTTTAGTTCTGGTTCTGAAAACACTGCCATCACAACAAAGACAGGCAGAATGTGCTCACATAAGTGGTGAGATTATTCAGTGCTCTGCAAAGGTTACTATTACCTCACTGACTAATAAATTAGTTTTATAACATGTTGAAAGTATTATATATATTTGTATTTCTCGTTAGGAAGAGGAGGAGAACTTGAATGAGGTCGGTTATGATGACATTGGCGGTTGCCGTAAGCAGTTAGCCCAGATCAAAGAGATGGTGGAGCTGCCTCTTAGGCATCCCTCTCTCTTCAAAGCAATCGGTGTAAAGGTAAGCACGCTGATCAATAGCCCTATGACAATCACTACAGACATATGTCTTACAATATCTGTGTTGATATCTCAAGGGTCAAACTCAATAGTTACCAGCCACTTAAGGTTAAAAGTTGAGAGGGATTCAGCCTTGAAACAACCTTTAGCTTGTTAGTTTTAACTAGCACTTTGGGAAAATAAATCGATCGTGTTAAAAGTTTAAATTAGAGAAACTGTTCTTCCTTTGTTTATGGTTAAAATGCTGGAGTAGAGACCCTGGGGGGGGGGTGTCAAAATGGGTGTATGAATCAAGGTAGATATACAGATTGAATTAAGGAGCAGAATCCTTCCACTGATTAAATAGTCAGGTTTGAAGCATTCTGGATCAGTGTTTACAGTCTATCATCTGTCTTTCCTTTTAATATGTAACACTGTAGGCTGTAAATTTGAACAGGTTGACTTACATGATATCAAATCATACCTACATGTGTGCTTTCTCCTTTAGCCTCCAAGAGGTATACTGTTGTACGGACCTCCAGGTGTTGGAAAGACTTTGATCGCTAGAGCAGTGGCCAACGAAACAGGAGCTTTCTTCTTTCTGATCAATGGTAAGCAGTCATTTTGAGCTGTTAGTTGTGTTATGAAGTTGACTAAAATGCCTTGTTATTCATGAAAAAGAGGAATAAAAAATGTGAGTATCTCACACAATCTTGATGATGATTTTAAGTTTAAAAATGTTTGAAATAGTTATTTAGATGCTACTGTGCCCTTACAACTAAACAGTGAGGTTGGTCTTGGGAGTATTGTGCAGTTTGAAATCCAACATTGAGGATTATCTTTCATCGTGATTAATGTTGCAGTCACTCAGCATGGTCTCCTGATTCATAGGAAGCCACAGTAAAAACATGCTGTTGATGTCCTCTAATGTTTTCATCAGTTATCTATACAAGTCCAGAACTCTGGTTCCAAGAGGATGAAATGTTTTGAATTTTGTTTGTGGTTAGTGATCAGATACAGCCATGAATGTGAAAGGTGTTTATTTTGAGCATTGGCTGTTATGTTTGACTTACAGGACCAGAGATAATGAGTAAACTGGCAGGTGATTCCGAGTCTAATCTGAGGAAGGCATTTGAAGAAGCTGAGAAGAACTCCCCAGCTATAATCTTCATCGATGAATTGGATTCAATCGCACCAAAGAGAGAGAAGGTAATAAACAAGTCAGAGCTCTAAGATTTAGTTTATTCCTGTTCTCTTCAAAAGCTTTTTCAAACATGAAGCATGAAACAGATTGTACAAAACACCAGAAAAGCCCCAGAAGGGCATGTGACAACCTAGTCTATGTGGACTTGGTCAGGCAAGAGAAAACAAGTCAACATGCACATAGACAAGCAAGGGTTCCCTTTGTCCTGGTCCTTACGACCCAACCCATCTTTAATGCTGTTCAGCTAATATATTGTATTTGATCAAAGTGCTTACCATGTACGGTTTGTCATTCCAGACACATGGTGAGGTCGAACGTAGGATTGTCTCACAGCTTTTGACATTGATGGATGGACTCAAGCAAAGGGCACAGGTCATCGTTATGGCAGCTACCAACAGACCAAACAGCATTGATGGTGCTCTGCGCCGTTTTGGTAGGTTCTGTGTGTTTTATTCAAATTTATTTCTCATATGTGGCAATGTCAAATTGAAACTGGATTAATTGATATAGCTTGTCTTGTTTTGGTACTAGCTTTAGGTTACCATGTTTCATTTCTGCACGATTTACCTAAAGCAGCTTATGCAATTACATCCACAAACAATGTGATGTGTATTTCATCTTAATGAG
Source organism: Apostichopus japonicus (assembly GCF_037975245.1). Lineage (NCBI taxonomy): Eukaryota > Metazoa > Echinodermata > Holothuroidea > Aspidochirotida > Stichopodidae > Apostichopus > Apostichopus japonicus. The sequence continues at coordinate 17,509,175 of NC_092583.1, read as the reverse complement.
AATATAGCAATTACCATCCCTCATTAGTTGGCAGGTTGTATCAGCTTAGATAGTGCAGTGTCAGGAAGTGTCTCTGTGTCAAACCTTCTTTCTATTTGTTTATAAAGTGTTACAGGCATATTTCAGATTTCATGCTGTGATGTTAATGCAACATCCTAACAAGATATTTTGTGCACAGGTATTTGTGCCATGGTGGATGTTGCTGAGGCAACAGAGCCAAGTTTTGTGCATAGGGGTTACCCATCTCAGGTTGGTTGATCGCAATGAGTTTATTGAGTACAAAAACACTGCAGCATTCCCACTATTGTGGATGAACACTAGGTTGTGATCAATTTGCATCAAGGTGTGTGACCATCTTTGCTTCTCCAGTCTCATGTTGCTAGCTGTTGGTTGGTTTTCAACACTGTAAATCACACAGATTGCATTTCAGTACAACACCACTGAATATAACAAGCCTATAATGACCAGTTTCAGATTGAAAGTGGTAAAGGAATGCCAGCCACAAGAGTTATGTTCGTACAACAATGAGAATACCATAAAGCATCCTTATTTCTCGTAGGCTGATGACGTTTTCAGGGAATCACAAGTCCTTGATTTCACTGTGGTGCTATTTTTGCTTTACTGTCAGTTTTTAGGTGATATTATATTGTTTTATGTGTTTCCTCTCAGGACGATTTGACCGTGAGATTGACATTGGCATCCCAGATGCTACCGGTCGGTTAGAGATTCTGAGAATCCACACCAAGAATATGAAACTTGCTGAAGATGTGGATTTGGAACAAGTAAGCATATCCTTAGTTACCTTATAATTCACATATTAATGAAATGTGTTTTTACCAATTGAGACCATCATTGAAATAAATGTGCAGAAGGCATGGTATGTGTTAGCAGTATTGACTTTCTTACAAATATTACCTTGAAAGGAAATACAATAAACCTGTACTAAAACTATGGCTAACTCAAAAAAGGTGTGATACAATTTGCAATTCTTGCAAAGTTGATTGGATTGTTTGTGTTATCAAGTTTGGAAAATAATACATACGGGTCGCTTGTCTTGAACTAGGTCGCAAATGAGACCCACGGCCATGTCGGTTCCGATCTGGCTGCGCTATGCTCTGAAGCTGCACTTCAACAGATTAGGAACAAGATGGACGTGATTGATCTGGAGGACGATACCATTGATGCAGAGGTCATGGATTCTTTGGCCGTCACCATGGACGACTTCAGGGTATGGTCTTCTGTCCTTTTCTCTGTATTGATCATTAATGAACCTCTGATTGGTTTACGTGCTGAAACTCATCATTTGTATTTCTGAACTTCAGAGTCAGGTGTCAAAGCAACTAGTTAATTTTGATACAAAAAATAATTGATGCAGTCATTATCCATTCACCAGTAATATGGAACCCTCCCCCCCTTTTTTTAAGTTGATACAATGATTGAATATTGTCAGTGATCATTACTTTGTGTGTACATACCTCTGCTGCAACTGGGGCTGATGAGTTTCTCAACATCAGTTTCATTTTCAAGGAGAGGGAAAAATATACAGTCTTCATGCTTACCTCAGTCAAGAGTGCTATTCTTACCCCACTTTGACTGTCATTGGGCTGAAGAACATTAGTTCCCTCTGTAAAAGATTGAGTTTTCTCACTTCCTGAAGAGAAGTTCCATATTTCAGGTCAACTGTAGTAGACTACCATAATTCAAGAAATTAAGATATGTTCATTCTGTCAGGTTGTAGTACAGTCAGTCAGTCAGGTTGTATTACAGTGTAAGTTTAGAATATATTTGTGGCACTGGTAACAGAGATGTTGGTAGGAGGACGGAGGAAGCGGAAGGTGTAAGAGGAGGCAGACAGGAACAGAATTTAAATTCTGTTTGAAATTTTGGCATCAAGTAAGCCATCTTGCTACTTTTGTAGTCCAATGGCTGTAGATGCCATGGCTGGAACTAAGATCTTGACCTTTCACCTCCATTTTCATCTCACCTTGAAATTGGTACAGTGCTCAGTATTTTACACTGACGATGCTGCTTTCTTGTCTCAATCCATTACGGTGGATAATGTCAGATTTGTAAAATCTTCTTAAAATATTAATATAAAAAATTGATTACAAGACATCGGCCTTTTGTACAAAACAGTTTGCTCTTGGAAAGAGCAGCCCAAGTGCTCTGAGGGAGACAGTGGTAGAGGTACCAAATGTGTCCTGGGATGACATTGGTGGTCTCGAGAATGTCAAACAAGAACTCCAGGAGCTGGTGCAGTACCCAGTGGAACATCCAGAAAAGTACCTCAAGTTTGGCATGACACCCAGCAAAGGAGTCCTCTTCTATGGTCCACCGGGATGCGGTAAGACCCTCCTAGCCAAAGCCATCGCCAACGAATGTCAGGCAAATTTCATCAGTATCAAAGGACCAGAACTGTTGACTATGTGGTTTGGAGAGTCAGAGGCTAACGTCAGGGATGTGTTTGATAAGGTTAGTTTGACCACAGTTTTGTATGTCTAATGTTCAATAAGTCTTTAGTTGACTATCGTTAGCAACTGTGCTCTGAGAAAGCCTACGTCCTTGTTTTTGTTTTCCAGTCGACCATAACCTACTCTATCATTCTCTCAACCATGTTACCTTCTTTAACACTATAGGCAAGGCAAGCTGCCCCATGTGTCCTCTTCTTTGATGAGTTGGACTCCATCGCCAAGTCTCGAGGCGGCAATATAGGAGATGCAGGTGGTGCATCAGACAGGGTCATTAACCAAGTCCTCACAGAGATGGATGGTATGGGTTCAAAGAAGAATGTCTTCATCATCGGTGCAACAAACAGGTGAGCTGACCCCAATCTTGAATCAAGAAAGGGCATTGGTCTGGTTAGAGCATCACACTTTAAACAAAGCCATCCGCATTAACTTGTTCAAAATGATCAATTTTGTTCATTTCGTTTTTGCACAGAAAGATAAATAGTAGTGACATAAAAGTAATCATTTTAATTGCAAGTGTACTTGTCACCTCATTCAATATTTCCTTTATGTGTACCTGGTCTTGCTCTGGAGTATATCAGTCAACATTGCTCTGACCAAATTTACTTTGTATCACATTCTTCTCGTTTGCGTGGACTGTCTCTCTCATAGTAATTTATTTACGTACCAATTCCATTCTCAGACCAGACATTGTTGATCCAGCTATACTAAGACCGGGACGTCTTGATCAGCTGATATACATTCCCTTACCCGATGAGCCATCTCGTGTATCCATTCTGAAGGCCAACCTCAGGAAATCCCCAATTGCTGAGGTAGGTTCAGTCTGCCTAATTAACAGGGTTTACCAATTGTGGCCAGGAAAATTAAGTTCTGGAAAAATGGTGGATATATGTTGTAACTTAGTAGCTGAGTGCACTAAATTGCTTAATGTTTGTGGGAGGAGAAGGGGGGGGGGGGGGTTCCACAGTGTCTTACACGGAACTGTCAACAATGAGGTCACCTGCTAAGGGATCCGTGTCACTATGCATTTAATGGGTCTCTGTACTAATGAACTCTGACCCTCCTCTGCTTGATTGTATGGGATACCAGCTCTGTCCACAGATATTTATTCTTAATCACCTCACTTTTCAATCTTGGGTTAGAGAGACTTTTCACTGTCTCCTGTTAAACTATGGTGACGTTCATGCTTTCAGCATAGCATGAAATAGGAAGACCCAGTTGTCTCAGCAACATTGTTTCACATTTCCTTTCAGGGTGTTGACTTGATATATCTGGCTAAAGTCACCAATGGATTCAGTGGAGCAGACTTAACAGAGATCTGTCAGAGAGCCTGTAAACTCGCCATCAGGCAGAGTATTGAAGAAGAGATCAGGAAACAGCGTGAACGAAGAGACAATCCTGACCTGGATATGGTAATGACAAGGACTTGAAATATGTGCTTGTTGGTCCTAGAGTAGTTTGGGAAGGAGAGTTCCATGCTGGTCCAGGGGTTGGGGGACCCTTTCTTTCTCATGATGCAGTTACAAGTAGTTTGGTGAGAAAAAGCTATATACGTCACAAGTCTGTTCAAACCAATCTCATACCCCAGTCCCCCCCCCCACCCCTCATAAGTGTTGCAAGAGTTCATTTTGCTTACCATTTATGTAAATTCTTAGCAAGCAAAGGAAAAGATAATTATTTAAGCAATTATGCTTGTAGCAACTCCCAAGTGCTTCCCAAGTAACTGTGGTTTCTCAAAATTCAAATGTTGTTGTTTTTGTTCTAGGAGATTGAAGATGATGAAGACCCTGTCCCAGAAATCACCAAGGATCACTTTGTTGAGGCCATGAAGTTTGCCAGACGATCTGTCAGTGACAACGACATCCGAAAGTATGAAATGTTTGCACAGACGTTACAACAGAGCAGAGGCTTTGGAACAAATTTCAGGTGAGCCCTAACTGTAACCCTACCAACCAAAGAGTGCAGCCAACACTGCCTGATACTAATTAATCAATGTAACATATTGTTTGGGGGAATCCAATCACAAACTTGTGGTAATATAAATGTTTATGTTGCTTATTTTGGGAAGTCGCAACTATGTCGGGTCTTTTGAATTTCATTTGGGTGATTATGTAAGCTTTGAGGTGATTGATTGGTAAATATGGTATGAAATTCCTTGAATCCCTCCGGGCATACTGGAGCTGAAGAGTCACTATATCAGTTCCTTCTGCTAGTAGAGGGGAAAAAATGTCTTCATGCTTACCTCAGTCAAGAGTGTTATAACCCACTTTGACTGTCATTGGGCTGAAGAACAACGGAAAGAATCATATTGTAGGGTTGTATCAACTGGCTGTTCCACAGAGGTAGAGTCATAGACAAGTGCATTGTCTGTTATGGCCCTGTGTATGCAAAGAAGCAACTCACCCATTTACAATTAACTCATCTGTAATCTGTCCAAAGGAGGCCTGATTGGAGGTAGTGAAAGGAGAATCCCTAGTAAACATAAGAGAAAGAAAACATCACTTCTACAGACAAGTGTTCATGACTGAGGAGGTTGTGATTATTGTTGTCATGTTGGGATGGATGTAAATTTGGGAGAAACCAGAATTAAATTTCAAAATTTGCAGCTTAATTTCCAGACAGCTAATCAGATATACTGGGCATAATTTAAATTGTTGGAAGGTGTGCGTTGTTAGCATTTTTTTTATCTTGTGGAAAGAACTTTTTTTTAAGGACATGTCTTTTACAGAGGTTCTCATCAAACCAATGTCAGAGACCTGTTAGCAGTGTCATCGTTTGAAATCTAACGTTTATCACTCGTCTTTTATGATTCAGATTTCCAGATGAAGCAAGTGCAGGAGGACCTGCACCCGCCTCTGGTTCAGGCGGGGGTGGCAACTTTAACAATGATGACGGAGATGAAGATTTATACAGCTAAACAGAATTAGATTGTTTCTGACCAGCAAGATCCTAGACTGTTAATATATATACTGGAGAAAGATATCCCAATGGGAGATCAGAGTTTGCTATGGAGATTATCTTTATTAGTGTTAAAAAAACTTTGATTTTTGAAGAGATGAATAAGATAAATACTGTTCTCATTGTAAAAAAAAAAACGTTGCTGAAACTTTCGTAATTAACTGCTAAACTGCAGCTCTGATGGTAGACAAGTGTGAATATAGAAGCAGATGGCACCAATAACTTGCTGGATAAAATGTCTCAAGGTTTTAAATGACTATCTTGTTAATACTGTAAAGCCCCTTTCGGAAATTTATTGACTCAGAAAAGAACAAGTTACCCCAGTTTATATACGAATCTTATATCTGGCAAAATATTTCCAGCACAAGATTAAAATCGATTTTTTTTCCCCTTAATTTTTATACTGCTCAACTGCAGTACTTGAAACAGACATGAGTTGTATGGCTTCAGAATTATCATGATTTTTACACTATTGTTCCGACATACTTTGGTCCAGTGAGCTATAGTGATTAAACCACTTTTGTAAGCTGAATGAGTATTCCAGGGTCCGAGATGTATGGTGCAATGAATGGTAAAACCCTCTCAGGATCCAGTTTATATTTCATAGTGCAAGGTTATGTTGCCTTAAGAGAAGAGAGTTCTGAGTTAATGCTCTAAGAATGCAACTCACAAGTGGTAGTTAAAGGTAGCGACCGTTCATTGGGTAACCTAGTGGCAAGGTTATTGTGGATAATCTTGGTGTTTATAATGAGCTAAAGTTTGTCGATATGTGATGGTGAGTTTTGAAAATCACATATTCTATGTGCCATCCGCTTGAAACATGTGAATAATGGTCAAAAGTCACTTTCTATTGTTAGATATATTACACACTCTAATTTAGATCAGCTGTTTTATTATTATATTTATTATGATTATCCATCTTTAAGTTTGTACTGCCAGAGGGCTCAATGAAGTGTTAAAACAATCAACAGTATCTTATAAATCCACACTGAATAGAAAGCTACTGAGATTGAAATTTCTGGGAAACTTTGCAGCAGAATGACTGTACTACTCTGATAAATTCTTCAAATTTCATTGCTGTTATTTCATTAGGGTATCGATTAAGAAAACTGACAACTTCAAGGTTACCTACCGCATCCATATCACAGAGATCATTGATGTCTTACCAAACAAAACAAGGCTTTAAAAATGTTATTAATCTTGCTTTTAGGTGTCCTGAAAGATATTGTTGCTCACAGTGTAGTCATGTTTAAAAAAATGACAATATTGAAAAGATGATAAGCAATAAAATGCTGAAGTCACAATATTAAACAAAGAACTATGCTTTGAAACTTATTTATAAGGACAATATGACTGCCTTTTGTTTAAGTAACTGCTGATTAATTACATCCCAAGAATTAAAAGAAGAATAACAGTTGTAGTCTGAAGCTTTCTTAAAATAATTGTTCATTTCATTAATTCTTTGGTTTCAAGTTTTATGCCAAAGTTGCAATTTTTTTCTGTCTTTATTTGTTAATCTTTATCTTCTTTACATAATAAATAATATTTAAAATAAAAAATTGTCATGATGAAGACACTTTCTGAGAATGTATTTGTGATACCATAACTTTACATAACATGTATCTGTAGGAATCACAATATCAGAGCCTGAATGGATTCGGGGAGGGGTGGGAGAGGTGGGGTGGGGGGGGGACAAGTGAGTGAGGGTTTAAGGAGACAGGCCTCAGACTGGTGTGGACTTGTAGTGACTCATCTCTTTTGATAATTTAATAATGAACAGTTAGTTAATGGATTCACATTCACAATGTGTAAGTAAGCTGTACATGTCATGCTTAGTGCATAGGTTTGACTACAATTTGTACAGTGTGTTGCTCATGTTGTGAACTAATAAATGTTAACACTTTGCAAGTGTCCAGACTTCTTCATATTTTTTTCTTTCATGCACTATTTCAATATTTCAAAGTTCTCAGGAATCCTCATCATTACAGGTTTTGACTATGATATTTTACAACTCATTTACACAAGCTACCTGCTCTATACATCTGAGAGGGTAGGAGTGAGATGACCAATGATAACTTGGATATATTTATTATTCCAAGTTGTTTGATAAACTGTTGCAAGTTTTGCAACAAAGAACATCCACCTAGATGCTTTCATATGTAGATTTTCTACTTCTTGAAAACTTAATGAACTAATCAATATCCAGGGTCTCCCAAGGTTGGTTCTAACATTTTGAGTCAATGGATCACGATTTATAGTATACTTTTGTTGAAGTGCCCTTGCTCCCATTCTTGAACCAGGACCCCTGAAACCTAGGTCATGTCACTTTTGTAATGGAAAATGGATAGAAAAACCCACTGCCATAAATAGAGGCACATACTTGTGTTCTATAACAGGGGGACTAACTAGAAGATGGATAAATTGATAAATGTTATATAACAACCTGTGCTTCAAGTTCAAAGGAATTTATCCCCAATGTGAATTTAATGTGGGGGGGGGGGGTGGGTGTCGCCTCAAGCCGGTACTCTTGTTTTGAGCTAATGAACTGCATCAATTATACCAATGTGTATATAAGCTCACACTGCTTTCAAATGATGTCGTAATATGCTGTTTGGAATTTACACCAGCCTATTCTATTTTTAACGCTTACCTTGGTCTGTCAGAGCCGTGTCTATATTACACGGCTCTGTGGTCTGTATACACAATTGTTTACGTAATCTTTTGACCTATATCAATTGTACACCGGTTGTCCTCACACCGCGTACCGAAGTGTACAGTACTGTGACCATGATCGGGTGTTGTCGATAGACGTACAGTACAAGTTTGTTAAATTCAGGTACTTCAACATTTCCAAGCCTCAAGGTAATCGTGAGCTTACAAATGCTTACAAATGTATACTAAAGCAGCAAATAACGTTACTTATAGTCATAACCTAGTATTAAGCTCAAAGTAAGTAAGGTACATTTTTCAATGAAAGTTAGGCCCTTGTTTACCCGAATCCAAACTAGGCCTATGTCTAGGCCTAGTGATACGCCTAAATCTAGGCCTAGCCTAACTAATTAGGCTTAACACAGTTATATCAGGACTAATGCTAGGCCAAGCCAGACGTTCTAATACTTTAGCCAAACTAGGCCTACTAACAATATGTTTAGCCTGAAAAAGAGGATGGCCCATTGTTACATGGGCCCTGGTCTTACTCTTAGTTGGTGTAGAGGTAGAGTCATAGTATATAATATCAAAGTGGCTATTCTTACGACTGTTCGTAAGAATAATTTCCGATTACGCATGCGCAGTTGCTATTTTTATGACAGGAGTAGTATTTTTTACGACCAGGAGTAACAATAATTTCCGGTTAGGGTTAGGGTTAGGATTGGGGTTTAGGGTTAAAGTTAGGGTTAGGGTTACCCCTACTACATGCGCAGTTTCTTTATTTACTTTACTGCGCTTGAATTCGCCCTTTGTCGTAAGAATAGTTTATAAATAATTGTTACGACTAGTCGTAAGAATAGCCACGGCCATATAATATAAATATGTTTGTGATGTTGTGTGTATACACTGCATAGGATGCAAGTTGCAAAACCTAACATGCTGGAAAAGTGGCAATTAGCTATAGGTTGCACCCAAAAACCTGCTGTTTGTACTAAATGCAGGTTTTTTCCAGTTGGTTAGCTGAGTGATCAGTCCCATGTAATCGCACCTTAGTTGAGCTGCCTATTCGTCTATTATGCAACTCATCCCACAGCTAGTAGCAAAATCACTATCAGATCAAGACAGTACAAAGTGTGAACAAATCAACTCTTCTAAACTCATCAGACTATTTGTGGAGATATTAAGCTTCAGTAAGTTTAGGTCAAGAGAGCTGAAAATGCAACCTATGGTTAATGGACTAATTCTCCTCATGAAAAGAAAGGTTGTCAACTTTCATTGCATAATGTGCAGTTCTTTGATGTTTGGTAAACATGTAATACATATATATGCTATTATTTAGTGTGCAATGAAAAGTTCAGAAGACATTTGAAGTCACAATGTATCATCAGTTTCATACTGCTGGACTTAATAGCTCCCATCTCTGCTTTCATATCTAGTCTTGCATGTTAAATGATTTTTCTCCTTCTCTTGAAGTTAACTCAGGACAAAGCAGTGATCAGAGATGGAAAAGAAGCATGTGTATGGAATTGGGGGCGCTGTTGTTATTGGTGTTGTTGGTATCATTATCCTCATTGCAACATCCTTGAAGACCTTACAGTCAGATGAAAGTAAGATTAATATAACTCTAACACAAGATCATCTGGCAAATGAACCCTCGTCTGTCAGGTGTTCCAAAGTGAGGGGATAGTATCCCCCCCCCTCTCCTCCATTTCTTTCTCACCTTCAGTAAGTGAAAGTTGAGGCATTTCACACAAATGCTGAATTGAGAATATGTATAGGGAAGGATTGCTTTAATTCTCTCCAAGGGCAAAAATATATAAAGATGTCATCAAGTCTAAGGTTATCAGTTGAAATTAGGCCTCACCTTTCAAAAAGCAGATGAAGTCAATTGAATCTTCAAGAATTTAATTGGGATTTATAAGAAGCATTTCATGCTGTGTTTCCTTTTGTTTGATTTTGTCTTTTTAAAATTGATAAAAGTATGGTAAATTTACCAATAAATCAAACATTATATTTAACGGTCTATGATTCAATTTCCAGAATTTCCTAGTTTCATTTCAGTCTCAGATTGATAACTGTATAGTGTGGCTTTGTTTTTCATTAGTGGCACTGATGTACAACACCATCTCCAGAACTCTCTATGAGGAGGTTAAGGAGGAAGGTCTTCATTCAGGTCCACCAGGTTTCAAGTTCATCATCTTCCCTGCTGTCTTTCGAACCATATCTTATGATAGTTTGTATTGTCTGAATAAGGATGGTGTGGTGGTGACATTAAGCATTGCCTTCCAGTACAAAGTGAGTTTTACAGTGGTATCTGATGATAAGTTAAGGAAGGTTTGCTCTCAGGCCAGCCGATTTCAAAGTTTAATTATCGCCCCCAGTGTCTTTAAAGAGCTGCAGTGAATTTTAAAGTTTTGTGTTTGTAGTTCCTGTAGTCTCAATCTTTCTGGTAGAGAAGATACAGTCCATACTTTTCAATATTCTCATATTTGTTCCTTTTTTGATATTTTGGAAAAAGATTCACACCCAGTTAATAATTTTGCAGGATTAGGGAAAGGGTAAGAATTGATGTAATAAGCTAAGCACAGCTGAGGTCAGCTGAGTTCCTTATGCAAATCATCTTTAACTTGTTGGTATACCTATCATGTTGAACCATTCAAGGCGCTGGGTAGTTAGGAAGTTGAAGGACTAGCCTACACTAAGCATCTCAAATATATATGATATACCTATCATGTCGAACCATATAAGGCACTGTAGTTAGGAAGTTGAAGGACTAACCTACACTAAGCTTCTCAAATATATTAATATCCAGCTCATACTGATGGATTCCTCTAGCAAGCTGTTCGTGCTACAGCCTTTATCATTGTGTTTGTGTGATGTGAAATGAGTTGTGATGCTTGCCTTGCAGGCTGTTTATTAAATTACTATATAATCAGAATCAGTAACAATGCCAGGGCACATCTGACAAAGTACTAGTGATGAGGTAATCCTGCAAATGATTTGGCTCAGACGATATATTTCATAGCTGGTTGGACTGGACCATTGTAGTATGTACTCCAGAGAAAGGCTTTAGTAGGCAATTCATCCTGCTGTGCAGTCACAGCCTAAACATCTAAGCAATACTTCAAATAATGAAAGATAAAAACCAAGTAATGTACGAAGATAAATATTGGCCGGTTTACATGTTTTCATGCATTTAGTGCCTGCTGTGGTACCTTGTTCATTAAAATAAAAGCTATAAGTGATGAAGGCTTTGTGAGTAAGGAAAACCTGATGGAGACTTCACAATATTCTAATGTAAAATAAAGAAAGATTCTTTTGCTGTGAAGCTTATAATGATGTATTCCTTTTGCATGTAAGCACTTGTAATAACAAAAAAAACTATTTGCCAAAGGGGAGGAATATGAGTGCAAGTAAACTCTATGATGACTTAAAGAAGTTGAAGTTATCATTGGTCAGAACTAGCCAGTTGGCTGACTATTTTTGGCTTGAGAGAACCCAATGGTATATGGGTTGTGGTAATTAGTAGAGCTGTATAATTGGTAAGGAATATAATATTAGTAAACCTGTTTGGTTCTGTACAGCATAACCATCAAGCAGCCACACTGTCCTTGCATTGTGTATATCTTATAGTATCATCTGTAGCATGAACTTGTTTGTGGATGATTTGGCTTGCAAACTTTTTAAATGTATGTTGGACTGCAACATAAAGACAGAGAAACTGATTTCTGGTCAAAGCTGAAAGTTTTTCTTTGTCCATTACCGTCACATCGTAAGTAGTCCGTTTGATTATTTCTGTCTTTCCTTTTTCTTCAAGGTTAACCAAGAGACACTTATTTACACAGTGCTTCAGTTTAAAGACCATGATACTTTCAAAAGAGCAATTGAAAACTCAGGTAAACGAATTGAGAACAGAAATATTTTGAATATTTTTGAATAAACTAATACATCATCATCAAGTCTTTTTAGACACAATTTTTTTTTCAAATATTTAATAATATTCCCAGAAGTATTTCCTGTTGGTTTTAATCACGTACATGACAAAATGTTGATTTTTATTTTATTTTAATATATAACCTTTTTTTGGTTACTTGGATGGAAAGAAAAATCTGTTGCATACATCATAATATTAGATCACAAGGGTGTACAGTCTTCTATTTGTACACACTACCCCAACTTCCCCAAGGTTGGTTCATTCACTCTTCAGTGGAAAGAGAGGCAACTGGCTTTTTTTAATCTTTCATTCATACTCCATCTAAGGGTGTACAAAAACCAGGTAGTTTTTGGTAAAGGTCACCATCATGGGTCATTTGAGGTCAAATTCCGTCGAATTCCTTAAACCTTTTGAAACATGCAATTAGTTTTTGATGTACAGGAGTATCAAACAGCAAGATGATGTTTGTGGTTGTGTTCTGTTTATTTTCCTTTGAAAACAATGTATCCTGAAGTTGTTTGCTTGAGCACTACTAAAGTGTGTAGGACTGGTTACAGGCATATTAGGGATCCAAGTGGGAGGCTGTTTTGATTCAGTTATTGTGTGAGCCATTCATCCCTTGACCCCAGCTTAGTTTCACTATTGGGTGTACTGTGCTTATCTATGTGCTATGTCAGCCCTTGATGTCTACCTTTCCCTCCTCACAGCTGAGTCGGCCATCCATGAAGCTTGCAGTCAGTACAACACAACAGAGTTTCAGTCAATTCGGGAAGAATTTCAGATCACCGTCCGACAGTTTGTACGGGAACGTCTGGATGGAATCAACTGTACAGTATCGGACCTACAGGTAAACTAAGCTACACTTGTCTGCTGTAACACTGCACTGTATCTGACCTACAGGTAAACTAAGCTACACTTGTCTGCTGTTACACTGCACTGTATCTGACCTACAGGTAAACTAAGCTACACTTGTCTGCTATAACACTGCACTGTATCTGACCTACAGGTAAACTAAGCTACACTTGTCTGCTATAACACTGCACTGTATCTGACCTACAGGTAAACTAAGCTACACTTGTCTGCTTTAACACTGCACTGTATCTGACCTACAGGTAAACTAAGCTACATTTGTCTGCTGTTACACTGCACTGTATCGGACCTACAGGTAAACTAAGCTACACTTGTCTACTTTAACACTGCACTGTATCGGACCTACAGGTAAACTAAGCTACACTTGTCTACTTTAACACTGCACTGTATCGGACCTACAGGTAAACTAAGCTACACTTGTCTGCTTTAACACTGCACTGTATCGGACCTACAGGTAAACTAAGCTACACTTGTCTGCTTTTACACTGCACTGTATCTGACCTACAGGTAAACTAAGCTACACTTGTCTACTTTAACACTGCACTGTATCGGACCTACAGGTAAACTAAGCTACACTTGTCTGCTTTAACACTGCACTGTATCGGACCTACAGGTAAATTAAGCTACACTTGTCTGCTGTTACACTGCACTGTATCGGACCTACAGGTAAACTAAGCTACACTTGTCTGCTTTAACACTGCACTGTATCGGACCTACAGGTAAACTAAGCTACACTTGTCTGCTGTTACACTGCACTGTATCTGACCTACAGGTAAACTAAGCTACACTTGTCTGCTTTTACACTGCACTGTATCTGACCTACAGGTAAACTAAGCTACACTTGTCTGCTGTTACACTGCACTGTATCGGACCTACAGGTAAACTAAGCTACACTTGTCTACTTTAACACTGCACTGTATCGGACCTAGAGGTAAACTAAGCTACACTTGTCTGCTTTTACTCATTTAGAAACAATGCTGTCAAAGGTCTGACAATATTTGTGTCTTACAGTCTTACAATGTTTGTGAACTATACTTAGACTTATTTGAAATTAGTACCTTCTTCTACCAGCCACAAGGTCAGTGTTGATATTTCATGACATTGCTCTCAATTTCAGGTGAATAACATCGCGAGACCGATAGAATATGAGGATGCTGTGAAGAGCAAAGAAGCTGCTCGTGAAAATATTCAAGTGGCTGAGACGGAGCGACCTCGCCAACTCACCCAGGCAAATACCGTCCTCCGAGAGGCAGAGACGCAAGCAGTTATTGATATCAACAGAGCTGAGACAGATGGGAGGATTTCTCGAAATGCGTAAGTGTTTAATGTCATGTATTCCATTATATACATATAAAAACTTATAAGTTATTAGAAGTCTCAGATTATTGAGCTGAATACATTCACCCCTGGATTGTTTAAGGTTTACAAGCAACCAGTCATTTGCTCTTATTACTTTTTTTCTTCAATTCTATTCTCTTCCCATGATTTATATATATTTTATATCATTCTTTGACACAGAGCCGTTGCTCAAGCGGAAGCCATCTTGGCGCAATACGAAGCCGAGGCTAATGCATTTGCCAACATCATAATTGAACAAGACCTCACCACGGATGGACTGATGGCTTATCTGGGTGTGCGTGTAGTCAGCGAGGCTGCAAATCCTGTCTACGCTGGCATAGAACCTCCCGCAAAAACATCTTACTTGGGTGGAAACTAAATGCTGAGCTACTTAGGGAGTTGTAATTTGGTGGCTGAATTACATATCACTAGAGGCCCATTTTCTAGAGTGAGGGTATATGAGACATGACAAGTATATTAATTGATATAACCAGATACCGCGGAAGCGGGGTAACCACCTAAACTTTTTCAATTTGTTTCTATTGGGATTTGAAGCATCAAGCTAAAGAGGTAATGGTACGAGTCTTCAAGATTATTTCCAAGAACACCTTATAACTTACTAGATGATTCATTTTCCAGCTACTTTTTTCTCACCTTTAGACCAAGTGTGCTTACCTGTGTGACAATACTGCCTTGGGTAGAAGTGTTTGTCTTAGTGTTTGCTAGAATGGATCTGGTAAATAACTTTCTGGGCTTATACAAATCTTCAGTCCCAATAATCTTAAAATTTTCGCACCCAATTAAAAGTCTGCTGTGGACTGATGGGCAAGACATTTCTCATGTTTTGATTATATTTTCATAAATATTTCATTGACGGGTAATTAATTGATCAGGAATCACAAGTTTTCACAACAAGAGAAATATTCCACAAGAGCAATATAACAGACTACTTTCACAATTCACATGCTTTTTATAATGATTGTTTGTTTTTTACTAGATTATTCAGCTGCCAAGATGACATTTGTACTCTTTCTTATCGATATCAATAAATGAATAATGGAAAATTGACTGGGAAGTTTTAGACAATGAAAAAGTGGCTATAACAGAATTCCATCCAGTGACAGTCCATTATCTTAGCATTATATAAAGAATAGTGATGGGTAACCACTTCATGTTTGTAAATTTGTAAACACTTTGACATATTTTGTTCGTAATTAAGGAAAGCACCATAGCTAGGATGATCACATGTATCTTCATTGCATGTAATAGGCAGGTACGATATTAGTTAAAACCATCTCATATGATGGATAATATCTCGTTTAGGAGACTAGGTGTCAGGTAGCCCTTTAAATTTTTCTAGAAAATTAATTACCCTTCATTAATATCAAATTTAAAAATTCACCTATTCATTTCTACTTCATCGTTAGAAATGGTTGAAACAAAGCTTTGGAATTTTACGTACTAACAATTTTGAGGAATCTGAATCGTGTGTTATCTTATTGGATATTGTGTACTACTAATACTGTTATTCGGCTTAGCATTATTTGGTTTTTTCACAGCAGTTGTCTATATGATATGAGGCTATGAGCTAAATAGTCCTGGGCAGGGTGATAGGACTGGGCAAACTGATATACCTGGTATGAAATTCCTGGCAAATACGGGCACTTTGTTGTTCTATACTTTCTCATCTTTTTATCTTGGTGGAAACGTTATTGGCTGATAGCAGCATTCTTGGGGATGTTAATCTCGGTGAGGGGTAATAATAGGGAACAACCTGGAGTAGAAGGTTGATAAATATAGCACTGGATAGGAGAATAACATTTTCCATTTTGGAAATAAATGTATCGTTTTCTTCATATGTATATACATTTTTACTACAACTTTTATAGTTTAGCATATCTAAAATTAAGAAAGCAGTCACAAGTGGTGTATGTGTCCCAAGTTTTTGATCAGGTCTCTTCCCTCCCTCCCTCCTCCCTCCCTCCCCCTTCCCCCCCCCCTTCCCCCTTCCCTCCACCAATTGGCAGCAGAATATATTAGAAAGCCAACTGCAAAATAGAATTTCATTAACTTAGGGCCATTTTGAGTCCATACTAATGACCTCTCTACTGTTATTGTAATATGGATATTTTATATTTACTATATTTGAAGTTCTGATTAAGTGGATTTTTGTGAAAAAATTGTACGTGAGAACATGTTCTAGCAACAGATTGGGTTTGTGCAGCTGATATTATTGAGAGATGTATCAGGAAAATTCCAAACTTGCTGAAAACTTGTGTTGGCACACCGCCCCCCCCCCCCACCTCTCCTCCCGTTCCTTATCCATATACATCCAATGTACACATTTGAATATATTCAACCCTAAGCTACTCAATTAAGCCTGTGGTAATAATCCAGTTCAATAATATATATCTTATTGTATATTTCTCCAGAATGATGAATTAATAGGTCATATGCTACAGTTAATACAGATTCTAAATTTTACATTATGACAATTGTGGAATAACTATCGGAACCTTAACTACAAGTTTAAATTGTGTAAAGGCTTGTTCATTAAAACTGAAAATGTAGAACTTGTAGTTAATGATTTAAGGCAAAATGTTTCACTTGTTAGAGGGAAGGTTGCAGGTGATGTTTTGTGTTTATAACTAAATTAGTCACAGGACGTAGAGGCCTGTAGTTGGGAGTTCGGAGGACTGGGTCTAATGACAGTATTGGTGAGGGTTTTCACATACTACAGAAAACCCTCACCAATACTGTCATTAGACCCAGTCCTCCGAACTCCCAACTACAGGCCTCTACGTCCTGTGACTAATTTAGTCAGGACACAAGAGTACTGGTTTATGTCTTTCAAATGTTCAGACTTTTTACCTCTTTTTCTTTATTCATGTTTAGTTTGTTTCAGATATTATATTTTGTTTCTTCTGAATGTTATATATACCTGTTACAGAAGTTTCTGTTGTGTTATAATATACATGCAAAACATTACTGTCTGTTTGATTTGTATCTTGTTGTACGTCTTTGACATCTTTATACCAAATAATGTTGAGCCCAAGTAATGCTGCACATAGTTGACCATAACCAAAGCTTAAAGGGAGTGAAGACTTGCGCACAAAAGAAACGTCTGATGCTGGTATTCTGACCTAGTTTCGAATGAGGTGTAACAGAAGTGTTAGACACCACCATCGATCACAGAAAATACACACACGTCAGTAATTAGACACTAGTGACAGGGTACAGTCAATACATGCAGCTACGGTCAACATAGGCGGGGGGGGCAGGGGGCAGACTGCCCCCCCCCCAAATTTCCAGAGGACAGGAAATTCGGGCAAAAGTCCTGAAAAATTTGGGCAGCCTAAGAGGAGAAAAAAATATATTTTTGTTGTCCTCTGGAAATATATACATATATATATATATATATATATATATATATATATATACATATATATATATATATATATATATATATACATATAAATATGCAGTAGCTTGCCCGAATCTTTTTCAAATTTTTGCCCGACAATTCCATGATTTTCTTTATTTAGCATCAAGATGCCCGAATAATTCCGTGTAACACCACCGTAAGCCCAGTTCATCTGGGCTACCATGCTTTTTGCACGATCAATTTTTTTTCTAACTAGTCAATTGTATACCTGGACCAAGGGCGGCGGAACCGGGGGGCACAGGGGGCACGTGCCCCCCCAATTTTCCTCAGGTTAAAAATGTGCCTTTTTTACATAAAAATTGAGGTGCCTCAAGTTAGCAAGAGGCCAGGGAACCAGAATGAACACTCGGGGAGGGCCGTTTCCGGCCATCTGAGGGGTTTGTAAAACCAAAAATTTTATAGTACGCTCCGCGCCATCCGATGGTGGCGCTCCGCTCAGATAGTCTTGCACACAACTTTGCAAATCCTGGCTAAACCTGTGACTTTTAATGAATTTCTGTGGGTCAAACTCAAAGCTATTTCGAATGGGAAAAATTTGTTAAGATATTAACAAGAAAAAAAAAACTCTAATTCGGAAGATTCCTACATTAGCAACTAGCATGATTTCACCTCATTTTGTCTCAAAAGAAAACTTCCTTGTTTCCCAATTTGCGCTTTGGAAATTGCAGTGCTAGTATGCATATTTTCCTTGGGGGGGGGGGGGCGTTGATGGAGTGATGTGTATACACAAATAAGATAATACAATAAGAGTTATAAAGGGTACTAAATATAAGGCTGCATCAGTCCAATCGAATTTCTGCAAAGTGCCCTTTGAGGTTGGTGCCCCCCAGATTAAAAGTGCTTCCGCCGCCCTTGACTGGACATCCCCAACATGAGTGTATATAAGAAACATTTTTCTTGTTCATGGATGGGGGGGGGGGAGTGCCTACAAGCCTAGAAGTACAGGTTTATCATATTCTTTGTTATATTTTATACTTTTTTTGTGAGACAAATTGCAGTCTCACCGAGACAGCGACATTATCCCGCCTACGTGTCGTTGAACAATGTATGTTTTTCTGGAGGTAGCTGAGTACTGTGTTAAAATAATAAATAAGGTAACTAAATATATGGAGCTTAAAAAATATACTGTCCCATTTTTCCCCTTCAAAGTGATGTTACCATTTTTTCTTCTTCTAATTTACAAAATTTTTGGGGAAGTGTAAATTTCTAAAAGGTGAGATTATAAAGTAAAGAATGTTTAGATGCAACTTACAAGGCCTCAGAAGTGCCGTTTCCGGCAATCTGAGAGGCATTGTTTGCCAAAAATTTTCTTGTACGCTACGCGCCAACCGATGGTGGCGCTCCGCTTAGATAGTGTCACGGGAACTTTCGGGCACAAAAAGTTCTGCCCCCCCAAACTGAAATGGTCCCGTACGCCTATGACGGTCAATACCCACAACACAGTGTACATAGCAGCGATGGACATCTCAGGTCTAGATAAAGATAACAAGGTACCACGTTTCATTACTGTCTGCATTTTGTAGCGACAAGAAGAAACCTTCACTTGTAAGCAACGGAAAGTCCACTTTCTTCAGAGGGCTACACACGGTTTGGGGCGAGTCTTCAATGCCTTTAAGGCACCAGTGCATTTAATTGTGTCTGGTCACAACCATCATGGCCAACATGGACCATAGGCTTATGTAAAAAGAGGCCAACATAGTTACTCTACGCCACCAGAAAATCTTTCCAGCAACCCTATCTGCTCTGGTAATTACTTCATCTCGTCTACAGATTTCTTTATCTCTTGTTTTCCTGTATTGATTGTTTCTTAATCTTCAGTTTGCCATGTGCCACGGGTAGCTCTAATTTATTCTCAATATTTATAAATAATATAAAAATAACTTTGGATGCAGTAGCGATGACCGTTTAATTATGGAAAAACTGGCAATTCCGAACCTGTGAACTTTCATGTCTCTCTTCAAAACACCCGTACTGACAGAATGAACAGTATATGGCGATTGTGACAACAATGGATCGAACAAGGTTGGCTGTACATCATTACCCATCACGGAGTATGGCGTATGGCGATTTAAATTGACATATACCGATTTATTTTACATATCATGGATTTAAATCGGTATATGTCGATTTAAACTGGTATAAGTCAAATGATATTGCTATATCTAATACCGATTTAATGTGACATATCATCGATTTAAATTGGCATATGTCGATTTAAATCAACGGTATGTCGAATTAAACTGGGATCAGTTAATTTAAATCGACATCTGCCAGTTTAAATCGATAATATGTCAATTTAAATCGGTAGAAATCAATTTAAGCTGCTAGAAACTGGTATAAGTTAAAGGAAATTGGCATATTTCGATTTAAATCGGTATGTCGATTCCACACGATTTGAGACTGATGGCCCGCCATACACGGCGAGCTTCCGTTCTGCGCAATCGTGACAACGTTAGCAGTTTCACTTTGGTAAGGGGAATCCCATCTATCACCAGATCTCGATCTGGTTCAGCGGTAGGCATCGCGAAGTAAGTTTTGACGTTTTGTTCACATCCAAACACTACCGAGGAATTTAAAAAGTTTGTTGCATTTAATATTTTATATTCATATGTTCATGTAGAATCGTAAAAGTTTGTTCAACTAGTGGCTTAGGCTATCAATAACTAGGGTTCAAGCTCTACGAATGATTGGTAAATAAACCGTCAGTGTCCACTTTGCTATAGGCATAGGCTAAATCAAGTGTAACGTGTAACACTGCCACTTACAGTTTAGAATATCATTGCCTAGGCATATGACGCACTTAATACGTTGAACTAACAACTGTTACTCATTGCTGCATAGAGTTATCTATTTCTACAAAGGCCAAGGCATATAAGGCTTTGCAGTATGTTAGCAAGATGCACATACCTTTTATATTTTGACAAAAAAAATGAAGAAATTCTGGGCGTGCTTTTCGTAGCATCATCGTCAGCGTGATTTATGATGGCATACCAACATCTATAATTATGGCGCTGTCTACTTACAACAGTATAGTAAAATTACAGGATACTGCTTAAAGAAAATATTGTTTTTCTTTTCATTTCGCATCACTGGAAGTTTTAGAAACAAAAGCATTCAGATTATGACAAACTTGCAATAGGAGGAATGACTGTACGCTAACAATTTCAACTAAATTGATGTGTTGTTGATCTGGGTTAGAAGCTATGAATGGGACTTGTCTTTTTGTATGTTATTACATTCAGTTTTTGGATTATTGGGAAAGCCTATGCTTAAGCCTTGTAGTAAATGGCCAACAACATTTCAAAATTATTTTTCAAAATTGTAAACAATGTGTATACTTATTGTTTATAGTTAGGCATTATGATCATTATCAAACTATTAGGAAGCAATGATACTTAGCCTACCTTGAGGAGTTGCATCTCTTACATAAAGAAGAAGTGTGTAGGCCCTATTATAATACACAATTACTATTATATGATCCTACAGAATCAAATTAGTCTCACATGTTAAAATGTCTATCCTGGCTGCCATACTGACCTCTATATACTGTAGGCTTTTGATGCAATACCAATTATATATATCAAGTGCAAACTGTAAATTGCGACAGGGTCCATGGGCTATAGCGATTAAAGATTTAGTAAAACTCTTTGTCACTGTACCATACTTTTTAAGCTTTCATCGTTTTTGTCTGGAATAAAGAGAGTCAAACTGAATGTTAATTGTTTCAATATTTTCTTTCCTTTTACATGATTTACTGG
The DNA here is from genome assembly GCF_037975245.1 of Apostichopus japonicus. Classification (NCBI taxonomy): domain Eukaryota; kingdom Metazoa; phylum Echinodermata; class Holothuroidea; order Aspidochirotida; family Stichopodidae; genus Apostichopus; species Apostichopus japonicus. The sequence continues at coordinate 17,487,755 of NC_092583.1, read as the reverse complement.
CTAGATACAGGAAGTGCAGTTTATGGCTAACAGGTCTTGATTGTTCAGAATATAGTCATGGCAGGAACCGGGGACATAGAGGCAGATGCTAAGATATCTGAATTGCCAACTGTTTCAGAGAAAGATTATGCTGACTTGCTGTTTAAACTGGGTTCAAAGATAGGTGGAAAAGATGTCCCAATGTTAAAGTTTCTCTGTTTTGAATTCATGAACGATGAAAGTTTCCTAGAAAAGAGAGATCTTTCAGCTCGAGACATTTTCTACGAAATGAACAGAAATGGATCTCTTTCGCCCAAAAAAGTCAGATTGTTGTCACAGATTACTTACCTCATTGGGAAGAAAAGGTTACAGAAAACGATACTGGAACCCAAAGGAATACCAGCTTGGAGAGATGGAAGCATATCTTACATATCCAATTTCAGGTGAGTTGATAACTTGACAGGCGGTAACCTATGTCTTGTATAATTTATATAATGTTAGGCTATTATGAAGACTTACACTAATTGTAATGATAAGTAAGAGAGAAGGAAACATAATATCAAATATTGGACTGTATGAAAGTTTAAAAACCCTAGTAAGCAACTGATTTAAACAGCTTTAGAGTTGCTATGTCATCCCATAATTCATGATTGGGATCACAGTCATGTATATTCTAGGTAAAAGAAAGAGATGGTGACCAATAGATCAAATCACACTGTTTGTTTCCATTTGTAATCTTACCGAGATTTCCTGTATTTGGACAGTAGATAGTTACTGCAAGTGTTAGACAACAACACAGTTCCTACGTAGCAGTTCACCTTCCCTTACCCAAAACAAATAACTATTAAGTATTCGCTAAGTATTCGAATAGCCTTATAGTTGGTATTTCAAAAATTTAAGTATTCAGACTTTAGAATACCTAATTGAATACTTAAAATAACTATTCTAATAGGTATTTAAATACTTCTTTCCTTTGAATGCTTAATCGAATACTAAATATAGCAATTCCAATAAGTATTCGAATACTTATTTCATTGAATACCTAAGGAATGCCTATTCGAATACTTATTTCCTTTTATAAGATGGTCAGCTATTACATAAAGTTTTGTTTTGTACCATAGTTTTACTTGTTTATTAGTGCACTGTGTAGTGCTCACTGTACAGAGGGGCTATACATTTGTACAGTATATTTGTATGTTGTCTTGTGGCAGCAAAAGGGTGGATTAAAACCTCTACACTTCTACCTCTTCTGGGTTGCTAGGCAACTATCTTCTTGTTCCTGGAAATTAGCCCCTACAGGAAATGGGGTCTGTGTGTATATATTTTAGTAACAAAGGGAGTTTTGTGAGGGGTATAAGGAGTTAGGAAGTTGGCTATAAGTATCTGAGCAAGGCAGTTGTAAAAGAAGAGAAAGATAGTTTAATGGCTGGATAGTTTGTTTTAAACCTTAATTTACATAGTTCAAGTTACTGTAGTCCTTATCATTTTATGGAAGTTGTGATATTCAACTGACAGTCTGGGAAACTATTTTATTATAAAGGACACCTATTATTATACAGGACATTATTTTACTACAGAGGATATTGATATTATTTTACTGAAGGATACCCAGCGACACCATTGATTAAAATTAAAGGATAATATTTTGTTGGGATTGGAAATTCATAATACCATTTATTGTTTTCAACTATACTGATGTCGTGGAATATCTGATGTGGAAGATCTGATGTCGTAGAATACTTGATGTCACCAGCAGGCCAACTCATCAGAACAGACTTTTAAATTAAGTGCATTTAATTTAACATTCTTCAGAATTCTGGTTATTCTCATTATTTGTTTGGAGAGTTTTAATCAAGGAGCTACGACAACTAGCTGGCCAAATTCCTAACTCTCCTTACTTGGAACTGATTAGCATACAAGTATTCAATAAGTATTCGAGTAAGTATTCAGAAACCTGTTAAGCCTTCATAACATAACTAATTAGCGTACAAGTATTCGAATACCAGCGAATAAGTATTCGAATACCAGCGAATAAGTATTCGAATACCAGCGAATAAGTATTCGAATACCAGCGAATAAGTATTCGAATACCAGCGAATAAGTATTCGAATACCAGCGAATAAGTATTCGAATACCAGCGAATAAGTATTCGAATACCAGCGAATAAGTATTCGAATACCAGCGAATAAGTATTCGAATACCAGCGAATAAGTATTCGAATACCAGCGAATAAGTATTCGAATACCAGCGAATAAGTATTCGAATACCAGCGAATAAGTATTCGAATACCAGCGAATAAGTATTCGAATACCAGCGAATAAGTATTCGAATACTAGCGAATAAGTATCCGAATACTAGCGAATAAGTATTCGAATAACGATAAGTATTTGTCAGAGCCGAATTACTTAAATGAGCAAATACTTATATGTAAATGAGCTAAGTATTCAAATAGCTATTCCAAAAGCTACTCAAATACCTATTCGAATACCTAACAGGTATTCAAATACTTATTTTGTACTGTGTGTTATATGGTAAATTTTCTGAATACTAAGGAAGTCTTTGAATACTTATCGAATACTTATCAAATATATTCGTGTTAGATAAGGGTTTATAACTGAGTTCACACAAACCATAATCCAATACGGCTGGAGGCAAAGGAAGTTTGGGATGGCAATAGAGGGAATCATCATATGGTTTGTTGTCACTTATGATCTGGTTATGAAGGCCATGGTACCAATGATTACAACTGTAGATGTGCATTGGCGTGACTATATATATGCATTATGGGTGTCTTGGGTGGAACTAGAAAGTTGTTATCCTAACTGAACTTAGACATATAGCAACCCTCAGTGGAGACATCAGAATGTAGCACCATGTGTTAGGGTAAGGGTGAACCCTAACCCCTATCCCCCTAACCCACCATGCATAACTTAATTACTATCATATAAGCAAAGCTGAATTATTAAACTAGTGAGAACAGAATCATAGAATTAGTCTTAAAAGCACATAAAAGTGAAAATGTTCAATAGTACTGTATATACAACAATACTATTGATTGAAGCCTCATTACACCATACTTTTGGTACATCTACCAATCCATGGACAGGTCTTTGAGTAGGATAACACAGTCTATGCCTTTGTTTATAAGCATTATACTTGAAAACTATTCCAAATACTACTTGTGACAAAGAAAACAAAGGCTTGAAACAACCCTGTAAGGCTTGAAACAACCCTGTTAGGCTTGAAACAACCCTGTTAGGCTTGAAGAAAACCTGTTCATAGATTTGAGCACAGTACTTAATGACAAATTATGATGAAAAACTTGCTTGAACTTTTAACTTTATTTATCTTCTAATCATGTTGTCCTCTTTCTATTTTATTTATTTGTTTGCAGACTCCTCTTGTTCAAACTTTACCAATACACAAGAAAAGAGGACTTAGGCAAAATGGTTGAGTTTTGTTCACTGAGAGGTAATCTTTTAGCTGCAGATAAACAACAAGTAGAAGACGCTCTAGATTTGTTTACAAAGCTGATCAACATTGGAGAGATTGCAGAAATAGACATATCATATCTGAAACCTCTTATCGACATCGTCGGCAGTAAGAAGATGACACAAGCGGTTGATACATATGCAGGTAAACCTCAAAGTTTGCTTGTTCTTTTCATCTATGTTTTTGTGCCGATGTTTGTGAGGGTTCATTAGTCTTGGTTTTGAATATTTTCAGATTCATGCTTTCAATAAGTCATCTAATGAACCTAGATTTGGAGAAAAAAAGTGAAGCGTATTTACCCACATGTACCCACATTACCCACACTGTAAACTGAGTATATTTGCTGTACAATGTTTAGTCTCAAATGTAAATATCAAGCTCTGAATAAAGGACATTTTGTGATTGTTTTGACAAATTTGATCAGAAGACTGACAGCTTAAATCCATTTTTTGTTGTATTACTATAGATCTAAAAAGTGTGCCCTCAACATGTTACCTTTGTGATATAAGTAATTTGTGTAGTTTTTACTTTTCTGAGTTGATACAGTAGTAACTTTGTTAAACCATAGTGTCTCCCAGAAGTTAATTTGCTATTTCAGCGTAAGTTTTGGTCTTTGTCCCAATTATTTTAAGTCAGATCCTTCTTAGCTGTACAATATCCTATCCAAATTAGCACATATCATAAAAGTGTTTCCATGTTTTTCGAAATTATAGGTGTACATGTAAGTAAATGGTTGTCATTGTACTAAAAGTATATCTCAAATGTACTAAAAAATATCTCAAATATATTTAAAGCCACATACTCTAAAAGTTCTGAGCTGAACTATGACCATTTTGCTCTGTTTAGATGTAATTTGTAAAATTGTTTAGAACAGGCATCCCAGCATTCAGTTCTGTGCTTCCTCTCTTGGACTTGATGCTTCTGTGATATACTGGAGCAGTGTACATAAATAATGTATGGTATCATCCAAGCAGGCTATAAGAAATAACAGAAATACTTCCTTTTTTTGTTGTCATTTTCAATTTTTAGAAACATATTTGCCGAAAGCAAACAAACTGACTGAAGAAAAAGACAAGAAAGATGGCTCCATTGGGGGAGTTAATCCACAGTTTTCTGCGTTAAGGGTGACAGATACATCCTTGGCGTCTTCGTCAGCTACTTTTAATAGTGTTGGCCAAGGTATGATTATTAGTTCGAAACAGACTCTAACATTTTAAGCCAAAGCTCCCAGTAGGAAATCCTTGTTTTTGGTCACTAGCTTGGTAGAAATATATCTGTCTCCTAAAGTGCCCTTTATATGCAATGCTTTCTACTTTTATTTTACTTATATTGATGAATAAACATTATTTCTACACAAAAATGTGAGAAATCGTTTTTTGATTCGATTTTTTTGATTTGTTTTTTTTTTAACTGTCAAAGATTAAATACCAGCTTACTGCATAGTTTTAGCCAAGTGCAGAACTAGTTTGATAGAAATTTTCTAGATGAGGGAAGAAGTCATATGTAGCTGAGGCTTGCCATTGGCAAGTTGCCAATCAAAACAGTCTAAGGGCATTCTTCCTTCTGCTTGATAGGTAATTTTCTCATGAAGGATAAAGGGTCTACCCAAGCCTTGCTGCGGCCAGTCGATTTATCTGCAAGTTTATCAAGTAAGATTTCATTTCAGTTTAATCGAGAGTGTTCAGTATTTTAACCAGCATTGTTTGCATGTTGACTCATCAATAGCATTGTTTGAATGTTGACCAATCAAAAGCATTGAATGACTGTTGACTCTTCCAAAGCATTGTTTGACTGTTGACTCATCAAAAGCATTGTTTGATTTTTTTTACTCATGAAAAGCATTTGTTTGTCTTGTCAAAAGCATTGTTTGGCAAATTATGGACCGTCTCATACTGATAATTACTCTGTTGTTTTCTAGATAACACTTCACGCTCAGCAGAATATAAAGATGATTTCAAACTATCAGCTCTAGTTCAGGGTGCATGCGGTGGGTCAGAGAGCAAGGACAGTAAAGACCTGGACTCAAAAACAGGTTAGTTATAATTACAGTAATTAATATGAAAAAAGCTGCTACGAAAAATGTTAATTTTGATACCGGATATAGGTAAAGCTGGAGAAATCACATTGTTAAGATCACTGTTTGAATTTAACAATACTGTGAAAGAAGTTCAATCTTCATTTGGTAGAGGATGATGAAGAATTTAGATAAAGTTGTGTGTGGGAGGGAGAGGGGTTAAGGGGGAGGGGGGTACAGGGTACAATGTAACTGACACACTGTAGCCTACTTATCTGCTTCACCAAAACTGTGTGTGTCAGGAAATAGCAACTTTTATTGATTAAAGACACTCCACTTGAAGCAACCAATCCAACCCAGTTAACCTCTCACTGACATTAGTTTACACTCTCCATATTTTGATTGTAAAATAGTTTCAACAAGGTAGCATTTAAGGGTTTCATGCATTAGTTCTGTAAGTTATTTCTATGTCAGTTGTCCCGCTATTCAGATGCAACAATATTTTTTATTGTCCGTTTGTTGACCGTGAGTTAATTGTCATTTCTTCCAGTGGTACGTCCATTGTCATGTCTTGGTCCTAACCTACATTTTCTGTTAATAGCCAGTTAGACATTGCCATGAACTCTGATTTCTTCCTCCCTTCTAAGCATTCATACATATTCATTTGTCCTGCTCAAATTTTTGTCCTGTAAAAGAAGCCTATTATTTTTGGTGTAGGGCAAAGGTCCGTTGGGGTCACCAGGGGTCAAATTGTGAAAACCTTGTAATAACGATTACTCAAATACTGGAAGCTTGGACGGACCTCTAATTTAGTGTAGTCGTACCACATTGAGTTAAAGAAGCCTATTGTTTTTGGTGGAGGTCAAAGGTCATTTGGAGTCATTAGAGGTCAAACCACAATGTATTTTTGCATTTTGGTTCTGATAACCCATGCATTAAGTGCTAATAGTTGTACATGAAGAAAGCCACTCGTGTTGCATCATTGAACCACAATGCATTTTTGCATTCTGGTTCTGATAAACCATGCATTAAGTGCTAATAGTTGTACATGAAGAAAACTGCTCATGTTGCATCATCCAACCACAATGCAGTTTTGCATTCTGGTTCTGATAAACCATGCATTAAGTGCTAATAGTTGTACATGAAGAAAACCGCTCATGTTGCATCATCCATCCACAATGCATTAATTTTTGCATTCTGGTTCTGATAACCCATGCATTAAGTGCTAATAGTTGTACATGAAGAATACCGCTCTTGTTGCATCATTGAACCACAATGCATTTTGGCATTCTGGTTCTGATAAACCATGCATTAAGTGCTAATAGTTGTACATGAAGAAAACTGCTCATGTTGCATCATCCATCCACAATGCATAAATTTTTGCATTCTGGTTCTGATAACCCATGCATTAAGTGCTAATAGTTGTACATGAAGAAAACCGCTCTTGTTGCATCATTGAACCACAATGCATTTTGGCATTCTGGTTCTGATAAACCATGCATTAAGTGCTAATAGTTGTACATGAAGAAAACTGCTCATGCTGCATCATCCAACCACAATGCATTTTTGCATTCTGATTCTGATAACCCATGCATTAAGTGCTAATAGTTGTACATGAAGAAAGCCACTCGTGTTGCATCATTGAACCACAATGCATTTTTGCATTCTGGTTCTGATAAACCATGCATTAAGTGCTAATAGTTGTACATGAAGAAAACTGCTCATGTTGCATCATCCAACCACAATGCAGTTTTGCATTCTGATTCTGATAAACCATGCATTAAGTGCTAATAGTTGTACATGAAGAAAACCGCTCATGTTGCATCATCCATCCACAATGCATTAATTTTTGCACTCTGGTTCTGATAACCCATGCATTAAGTGCTAATAGTTGTACATGAAGAAAACCGCTCTTGTTGCATCATTGAACCACAATGCATTTTGGCATTCTGGTTCTGATAAACCATGCATTAAGTGCTAATAGTTGTACATGAAGAAAACTGCTCATGCTGCATCATCCAACCACAATGCATTTTTGCATTCTGATTCTGATAACCCATGCATTAAGTGCTAATAGTTGTACATGAAGAAAGCCACTCGTGTTGCATCATTGAACCACAATGCATTTTTGCATTCTGGTTCTGATAAACCATGCATTAAGTGCTAATAGTTGTACATGAAGAAAACCGCTCATGTTGCATCATCCATCCACAATGCATTAATTTTTGCATTCTGGTTCTGATAACACATGCATTAAGTGCTAATAGTTGTACATGAAGAATACCGCTCTTGTTGCATCATTGAACCACAATGCATTTTGGCATTCTGGTTCTGATAAACCATGCATTAAGTGCTAATAGTTGTACATGAAGAAAACTGCTCATGTTGCATCATCCATCCACAATGCATAAATTTTTGCATTCTGGTTCTGATAACCCATGCATTAAGTGCTAATAGTTGTACATGAAGAAAACCGCTCTTGTTGCATCATTGAACCACAATGCATTTTGGCATTCTGGTTCTGATAAACCATGCATTAAGTGCTAATAGTTGTACATGAAGAAAACTGCTCATGCTGCATCATCCAACCACAATGCATTTTTGCATTCTGATTCTGATAACCCATGCATTAAGTGCTAATAGTTGTACATGAAGAAAGCCACTCGTGTTGCATCATTGAACCACAATGCATTTTTGCATTCTGGTTCTGATAAACCATGCATTAAGTGCTAATAGTTGTACATGAAGAAAACTGCTCATGTTGCATCATCCAACCACAATGCAGTTTTGCATTCTGATTCTGATAAACCATGCATTAAGTGCTAATAGTTGTACATGAAGAAAACCGCTCATGTTGCATCATCCATCCACAATGCATTAATTTTTGCACTCTGGTTCTGATAACCCATGCATTAAGTGCTAATAGTTGTACATGAAGAAAACCGCTCTTGTTGCATCATTGAACCACAATGCATTTTGGCATTCTGGTTCTGATAAACCATGCATTAAGTGCTAATAGTTGTACATGAAGAAAACTGCTCATGCTGCATCATCCAACCACAATGCATTTTTGCATTCTGATTCTGATAACCCATGCATTAAGTGCTAATAGTTGTACATGAAGAAAGCCACTCGTGTTGCATCATTGAACCACAATGCATTTTTGCATTCTGGTTCTGATAAACCATGCATTAAGTGCTAATAGTTGTACATGAAGAAAACTGCTCATGTTGCATCATCCAACCACAATGCAGTTTTGCATTCTGATTCTGATAAACCATGCATTAAGTGCTAATAGTTGTACATGAAGAAAACCGCTCATGTTGCATCATCCATCCACAATGCATTAATTTTTGCACTCTGGTTCTGATAACCCATGCATTAAGTGCTAATAGTTGTACATGAAGAAAACCGCTCTTGTTGCATCATTGAACCACAATGCATTTTGGCATTCTGGTTCTGATAAACCATGCATTAAGTGCTAATAGTTGTACATGAAGAAAACTGCTCATGCTGCATCATCCAACCACAATGCATTTTTGCATTCTGGTTCTGATAAACCATGCATTAAGTGCTAATAGTTGTACATGAAGAAAACCGCTCATGTTGCATCATTGAACCACAATGCATTCTTGCATTCTGGTTCTGATAAACTATGCATTAAGTGCTAATAGTTTGTATTTCATCATTCCATTATTTCCTTCATTTCACATACAGCTTATCCTTCAGAAGAAATATCAGGAACACACTCTGAATGTTCAGGAGAGAAAACTGAATGTTGTAAGATCTCATTTCAAGCCATACCTTACATATGTCAATTAACGGCCAAACTTAAAGAAGGCCATATCAAATTTGTTATTTTAATTTCTCTGAAGAAATACAGTAGCTCCCATCTTGAGATCTTCAACAATTTTTTTGTGATTCTCATCAAAATAATATTGATCTTAAAGAAGATTTTTCCAGGAAAAAACCACATTTTGACAATGAAAAGAAGATTAAAAACATGTCCGTGCTCCAGTCTCTGTCTATACAAGTTCATTATTTTAAATACTAAGTTCTCAAGATAGTTGTTTGCTCCTATCACATGTATATATTATAACATATTGTTCCAAACATTTGTTATATTTTATTCTTGGGCAAAATTGTAAAACGGCATCTGTATCTGTGAAGTCAAACATAAATGTCACAATCATCATATGTGTAGATCATGTCATTTTAAACTCACATGCAGCCTCATGCACTTTGAAGTAATATATTGATTGCCAACCTGTGAGCATTAAATGGCGAATTTGTCGCCCCCGAGATCTCTCTTTGAGAGACGGAACTTAGACATCATAGGATGTAAAGTTGTTCTTTTTTTAAATTAAAATAAAATAAAACTGTTAGCAAACTGCTTATCCACTAAAGGGCCTGTGTAGGAGAATGTGTAAAAGTAAGTTGGCCTGACGTTTCGATCCTAGCAGGATCTTCTTCAAAGGCTAAATGACAAGTAACAGTAACAGATGGAACAAAAACATGCACAGAATACAGACAGGTTAATGAGCATGGCGAACACAAAGAGATAGATGTAAGGGGATTAGTAGACAAGGGATGGAGAGAAGAAAGATAGAAACCAACAGGGGAAGAGGAGAGGTACAGTAGGAGATAAACAGTGGAGGACAAAGAGAGGATTAGGGGAAGGGGGTAGGGAATAAACTGAAGAAGGACAAAGACAGAAAGGTGTGGACATGTCTGGCTCGGAGATTGTCTGGGTACAAATATTCAGATAGTTGTGTGATAGTTTAGGTAACTACACTGTGTTTTATACCAGTCCTGTAAACATACCTGCAAACTCTCATAGTTAATTTATACTGTGGGACTCACGGTTCTGTGCACTGCTCATAGAGGCCAGGATCTCCATGTCATACATGATGCAAAGAGCCTAAACTGTTAAAACAAAGTGAAAAAATTATAGAAATTATGGGTCTTATGTTGACTTTAGAACATTTTAAAATCTCCTGGATTTGAGCAATAATCTCTAGATTTGTTGTGGGAATTCTTCAGGTTTACACGTTTCAAGGATCCAGTCTGTGTAAAGTTCTTCGACATGTAACTTTTCACAGCATTTGTGTCTGGGTTATTTTCTTTTTTCACCTTGGGTGAATGTTTGTAAAACAAACAGCATGGAACATGTGCTGTACTGTAGAATTATGAATGGTTGGATATGCTAGGTCTTGATTGATTAGGTTTCACTGTAAGCCCTTTACACTCAATTGTTTCAGCTGATAATGTTCTAATTGCATTTTTATACCCAAGTCAAATTTAGGATACTAACTTTAAAATCAGAAAAATTTTGGCCAAGCTGTTACAAAAAAAACACATATTCTTTGTGTTAATGTGTTTTGAAAACTGGAAAAAGTATGTTAGATGATTAAGCTTGACAGCTATTAACAGAGAGAGAACCGTTAATAACCCGTGGTCATTTTTCTCTTCTTACTAAAGCATCCAGCAGTGGAACTGAATATCAAATAAATGCGACTTCCAATCTTGACGCAAACCCTGGTAAGGATATTAATTTTTTCCCCGTTTTCTTTTGTTTTATCCCTTTCATTGAAATTTTAAAAACTCAAGGAGTTTAGATTTAAATAACCTCAATACACAAGGATATGTCAGCCATGCAAAATAGAATTAACCTTTGCTTTCCAGTGTACAAAATGAATTTGATTTCATCCTTTGCTTTTCAAGGAAAACCTTCTACTGCAAAGCTAGCAAAAGAAGAATGCAGCAAAGCCTACCAACCTGAAGAAACCCACAAACTCCAGCTAGGTGAGATAAAGATGTAATGTAATGATTGGAATCAATTTGTTTTGTGGATGGGGGGGGGGTGGGGTGGGGTGAGGAAGGGGGCATAGGGTCAAATTGGAAGCTGTAATTGTTTTGTAGAAATGGTAACAATGTACTAATGACAAATGAACTGAGTGTTAATATGAAGTCTGTATATGCATTACATGTCATGTAACTGGTTGTGTGGTTTTAGCCAGGTCCACACACTTGATTAGGATGAATATGTTTGACTCAGCAATCTTCCCTCATTTCCCTCTTTCTACAGTTTCTGATACAGTTAAGGATTCTTAACTAAGTCTTAATTATGTTTATCTCTTTTGTTTTAAATAGAATCGGAGCAAGATACGTCAAGTGAAGATTCCCTTCTCACTCCTGAGAAACTGAGTGCTACAAACAACGGCTTTGAGATCGGTTCTTTGGCAGCAAGTATGACATTATAAATTCAGTGCCTATTGACATCATAATATATAGGCCTCATAGTATTGTTGTCTGATGTAGTGGTATTGAGAGTCAGACCTAAAACCTGGCCCAGTATCAGTTTTTGGACAAGGCCCTCGCTTTTGGAGCCTTTATTATGCCTTAACTATATGATAAAAATGAGAATTCATTACACTTACTCCCACTTGTCCCTGATAGACACAGGGTGCAAGGGCTGTATACCAGTACCTGTATACTACTGTATATGTACAGTAAAATTCATAATAAAGACATATTTTTGTTAAATTTACTTGAAAACAAAATTCTAGACCAAGCATTCTTCAACATGCATGAGTTCAATGTATCTATGACCATGTTTGTTTTTGTGTTTTGACAGGCGTAAGGAATATGGATATTTCTATGAATATGGCTGCCTCTGGTGACATGGAACATGCAGAACTACCCACATCTATGGAATCAGCCAAACCAGGCTTGAGTATGAAATTCTATCTCTTCCATTCTTATTCAAGCTGTCCTGTTTCTCTTAATGGTCATTTGATTAGTTAAGCTCTTTTGGGCCTCACAGTCAACTAGCATACCTAAAATTAATTCTGTATAAATGGCAGGTTATTGGTTGGTAGTGTGTATCATACAATTTGTTGTTTTATGGAAATTATAGGACTAAATGTGCAGGAGGGTCCTTCTGAATAATAATGTATTTATTACATGAAATTATACAATATTGTTTGAAAATTCATTAGTGTAAAGCATTAGCATGACACGTTTTCCTGTTTGATTCGTTTTCAGGAATGACAGGTCTTGTTAGTCGTATAGAGCGCCCTCATCCTAGTCTAATCACCTAAATGCGTTGTTATAGGATTCTAGTATCAATAGCATGTTTACAATATGAAACCATTCCTCATTATCTCTTCTTGCAAACAGCTGTTCGAGATAACTACTTTTTTTCAGCATAACACAGATGTTTAGTGATTTGGAAACATTTTCTGGTTGATTTTATTTCAGAATCTAGTGATCTTAATATGACTGTAAGATCAGAGAACACCCAGAAAGACCTCGATAAACTCAAAAGTACTCCGAATGAATCTAAAGGTAAGTTGTAACAGATTATTTTCTTATTTTGTCAATCACTGGTTCTTTAAAGTTGCAGCATGGGTTAAAGGTCACTGCACCTGTACAGAGGTAAGTGTGGTCTCATACAAGAAAACACTTGTAGACAGACAGGTTTAAATATCTCAAGAATGTCCGCTGCTTTTGGAAATGATATAACTTTTCTAGCTATATGCAACAACACCAGCATATTTATCTACTTTGCATATAAGAATTGGCCTGGGCACAAGCACGCATTGCTATTTCCTGCATGGTTTGCAGTAATAGTAATAGAAGTTAATATGGCATTGCTAGAGGTATGACTTTGATATTTGTCCTAAGCAGTGTTTGCAGAATGCAATATTCAAGTATTAGTGCTGTTAAAATTTGGAATTGTCAAAAGATAGTTTGAAATGTATCCATCTGTTTTAATGATAACATCATGGCCTGAATATACATAATCTATCCTATTGTAAATGTCTTTTCAGTCTCCAGTTCAGACTCAGGTTCAGACTCCATTTTATCTCCAGTAATCCATCCTGTGACTACTCCAGTGCAAAGAACAGACTCGGAAGAGAGATATAGTATGGATCAAATTCCTAGAGGTTGCTGCCTCATCTTGACGTACGACAAATTTAAAAATCATAATGCAAGGCCGGGGAATGAACATGACATAGGTAAGTTAATCCAGGTTTGTATGTATGCGTTTGTGTGTGTGTGTGAGTGCGTTTGTGATGCCCAGCTTGTAAACAGGATATCTCAAGAAGGGAAGGTCAGACCTATTTCATATTAAATCTGTAGAAGAACCACATTGAGCACTAGCAGCTTTTTGTTTTTGGTGGAGGGCAAAGGTCCTTTGGGGTCACCCATGCTGGGGTCAAATTGTGAAAACCTTGTAATCACAATTACTCTATACTGGGAGTTTGGGCTGACCTCTAATTTAGTGTGTAGAAGTACCACATTGAGTTAAAGAAGCCTATTGTTTTTTGTGGAAGTCAAAGGTCATTTGGAGTCATCAGAGGTCAAATCGTGAAACCCTTGTAAACTTGTACACCCTCACTATACATTACGTCAGATTCATGAAGAAAACTGCTCATGTTACATCTTCGAAACCACAATGCGTTTTTGCATTCTGGTTACCAGATCTCATTAGAAAATTTTTCATCTCTCATTATTGGTGTTTCAGAAATGCTGAAAGAATTATTTGAGGATGTACTGGAATTTGTTGTAGTAGAAAAATGCAATCTGACTCATGCACAAACAAAATACGAAATAGAACAGATGGCCCAGAAAGCTTATGGAGATTGTTTCATCTGCTTCGTCTGCTCTCACGGAGATGGAAAATCCTTCATTACAAGTGATGATGAAACATTCATAATACAGGATCTATTCAGTAAGTCTTGATGACATATCTGTAAGATATCATTAAACATTAAGTGGTAAATAAATCAAGTCCCTGAGAAGATGGTGTCATATTTATATCTATATATATGAATATATTTATAAATATACATATATATATGTACATAAATATATATATATATATATATATATATATATATATATTTTTATAGAAGTATATATAGATATATATTTATATATTTATACATATATATATATAAAAAATATATATATATATATAAATATATATATACATATATAAGTTTATATATATACATATATATATGTTTATATATATATATATATATATGTTTATATATATATATATACATACAAATGATGACAGACATATATACAGATAGAATAGATGGCATAGATATCATTGATAGCATAGATAGATAGCATATATTGTTACGAAGTGCAGCTACTATGAATTGGGGAAATGGACACAAGAAAGTAGAGAAGTAGTTTGTTATTTAAAATGTATCTATTCAGTGTCTCTTGGTGAAAACAAACAACTTAGCATTAATACATTACTTACTGATACTTGGCCAGCTGCTGCTGGGATCCTTGTCGGGGTGTCAAATCCCAGGGAAGTCGGGGATCGCTAAATTTATATAGAGGGTGTGTCTGGAAGTTTCAGGAAAGCGTAAAGTAAATAACAGTTCAGGAACTTGAATATGTCCAAAGAGAATCGGTCCAAAAAGTGGTAGCAAAAGAGAAGCAAGTAAGAGTCAAACACAGATGCGTTGGTAATATTTAGTACAACAATTGCAGGGGTAGGCAGACCTCATAGTTATTTTAACGTGGCGTAACAGACAGGCTGGTGCCTTCGGATAAGAGAGAGAGCCACTCCTTTGAAACTTATTTATACCATTCTATAAGGATACTCTACCGCAACTAGATAATGTGCAAAGATTTAATAAATATATCATTTTCTTTAACATTCTCCATTATTTCAGTCAATGTTTAATTTCTGCCATATTTCCTTCTTTTTTACTTAGCACCTTTCAAACCTCTAAACTGCAAGGCTCTGGCAGGAAAGCCAAAGATATTTTTCATTAACACTTGCCTCCGAAGTTCTGGTGTGGAATTTCAACATTTCAAAGTTGTCGAGAGCGATGATGAGAACGAGTTGGCAGCAGATGGTGAAGATGGTCCAGAAAGTATGGGACTAACTGCAAAGTTGAGCAAGCTATGGGCCGACGAAGGGGACTTCTGTGTCTGCTTGAGCACCGTACCAGGTTACTCTAGCGCTCGTCAGCCAAAGAGAGGAACCATCTATGTACAACATCTCTACAAATGCTTCAAGGAAAAGTACATGAGTGAGCATCTGTGTGACATTCTTACTTCTGTTAGACGTTCAACAAATCAGGCGTTGAAGGCAGAAGCGTTGAAGGCAGAAGCGTTGAAGGCAGAAAAGAAAGAAAATGATCAGAAAGTTCCAGATCCTAAAACTGTTTTGGTATGTCAGGTTAGTCCAGCTATAACTGGGCTGATGAAAAAAGTTTATTTTACATCCGGCAACACAAAAACTTAATACTTTGAAGAGCTTTTGTTTGGGAGGGGAGGGGTTTTGGGGATTTCCCAATATTCCTGGAATATCCCTCTTGAGAGTTAGTTATTTGAGGGTTATGCTTCATTATTTGATATAGTCTTTGAAATCTAAACTAGCAAGTAATTCATTAGTTATTTGAATGAAAGTGGGATGCTTGCTCATAATAGTGTGTGTGATATGCAGGGGGAGGGGTTGAGGGTTCAATTCACCAAGATATACAACTCAAAATACGGCTCACTTGAGGGGAAAATTTTATCAATAGATTGATTTAATGCAGCTCTGCGTGTCCTGCAGAATTGAATGGTAATTGTGCAGAATAAGTAGTTGTTCTTCATCTCAATCGAGTCAATTGTCTTCCAAAACAGACACCAGCCGAGCTCCCTTGCTGCCCCAAAACAGACATATGGTGATGTGTATTAAACAAAGTGTGATGTTTTATAAATGTGATTGGCACAAAACATATAACTTCATCAATATGATGAAACAATACTGATTATGTTCTCTGCGACTGATACTAAATATCAACTTTGGAAAATATAACATGATGTGATCTATATCTTTGATGTAATTCTTTCAGAATACTAAGAGGAGACAACAATACTTTCCTTATATGATACATTATTGCATACGAATATTTACAATAACTAGTTGCCTTAGTTCTGATGTTTGTGAATCAACATGTTAAGACCTTTAGACATTTTGCTCTAGTTATAGTATTTTAAAAATGCTCAACTTTTTGTTTGTGTATCTGGCTTTTACTTCTGTAATTATTTTAATATTAACATGTTGTACTAAAATCTTGAAGCTGTTTCATAATCATGGAAATGTGATATTTGCAATGAAATAAATATCAGGTTTTCTGAAATGTGCTTATAATAATTATACTCTTTGAATTATTCATTGAATAATATAAAATCAATGAAGCAAATTTTATGTTATTTTTTTTCACATTTTATGCTACTCATATTTGTTTACAATTTATATATATATATATATATATATATATATATATATATAAGAAGGAAGTGTGTTTTCATGGCTTGCTGTTATTATTGTAAAATGGGAGTGCTTTCGTTACCAAGAACATCAATTCTACATTCACTTTGACAAAAGGATTAGCTCCATGACACACACAAATAAAAAAAGGTTTGATTCAATGATCCATCTAGCATCTAGATTCTTACTAATGATGCATATTACTAGTAGGCTGGAGTCCTCTTTTACTGCAGCAAATATAAAAGTTTTAGTTTTTGGATGCAAATGAAGGACAGAATGATTAAGTAAAAATTGTATGATTTTTATCTTTATATACCTTTTCATTTAATTACTACAACGACTCCAGCTGCTCTGAGTGGCAGAGCGTCCATACAGTCAGGCGGGGGGGGGGGGGGGGCAGATGCCCCCCTGACGGACTCAAATGGACTGCTGGCGCCCTTTTCAGCTTTTTACCGCTTTTTACTTATTCGCGATTATTTACTTTTGTATTGCGCTCTAATCTCCCTATTGACATTTGTCACATTTTGTTGGTGTATAATTTTATGTATAATTTTCTGACAAGATGTGGTATTGTTGGCATTTACAGGTCCAGAATACATAATAGGCACAATAGGCATTGTGTCAGCCTACGAAAACATGAGCACCCACAAAGATACTACAGGGATTGTGAAAAAGTGCATGTACTTTCAACACCCATATAAACTTCCGAGTTATCACAAATGGCGATGATACCTATTTTATTCTTCGTTTATCTGCAAATTAGCAAGGCCTGGAAAGGAACATTTTCGGCGATCTAGGGAGTATCTTGACTCAAAAATTTCTGTACACTCCGCCCCGACCATAGTGTTGAAAGCGCCCCTACAGACCATTCTCACCCTTGACCAATACCCCTAGCTCTGCCACTGATGGACACCTATAATGAAGATATATTTGACTAATGGTGTGAAGAGTAAATCAACTTCCTATCCCTTTCACCTTATCATGGCCGGTGTAGCTATCTGGCTTCAAGGGCCAGTGAAAGGGTGAGAAGTGGAGTCACAATGCTTTACTTAATCTGAACTGCACTTACCATCAAGCGACAAATGTAAAAATAACAGAAATTTCTCTCTGCATGAGCTTTTTTCAGGATGTTACTAATTAGCATTCATGTTCCGTTAGCTCAAAATGAAGGAACCAACTCTTGGTAGTGTGGCTCGGTGAACCAGAGGTTTTTGCTTCACATCAAGTATAACCAGACAGTTGATTACATTTGTGCTCTGAGCATCGCCAAGTTATCGCATACTAAGTTTATAAAAAATATTCATGTTAAAAATTACACTTCAGTAATGATTCAAAATAAACTTCTTGGATGGCAATGTGTTTTATTTTTATTTTTTTCACCCTCCACTCAACCTCTGTTACACTAGTTGCTAGCCCGTGTATATCGTCTGCTACCAAAGAAGTTGAAAATAAAACTTCGTAGACAATTATGTCCCCGGAAACTTGAGAAATTCGTGAGCGTATGAAGATTGTGGTCTGGGGCATCATTACCTTATCCATTTTGAGTAGTTGACCTATGCACAAGTAACCCGGGTTAGGCCTAACATGTGATACTCAGGCTATTTATTTATATCGTAAGATTTCTTGCCGTATTGTGGTTTATCCACAGGTATATTATGTAGATGAGATTTTTATATGCTCCTAATTTGATGCTAAGACTGCCTATGATTTCTAGGTAACCAAAATATGTATAAAAGAAAGAAAAAAGAAGTGGTTTTAAGTTCGTATCTTATGTAAAATCAGACCACACCAATGAATCCTTACTTCCCAAGGAACCAACTTAGGTTTGTAAGAAAAAAGTAGTGGTATGGAACTGGGATCTTTGAAGCTGATTCCCACCCCACCCTTCGTCGA
Organism: Apostichopus japonicus; assembly: GCF_037975245.1. Lineage (NCBI taxonomy): Eukaryota > Metazoa > Echinodermata > Holothuroidea > Aspidochirotida > Stichopodidae > Apostichopus > Apostichopus japonicus. The sequence goes on along the minus strand of NC_092583.1, from coordinate 17,469,075 downwards.
ACTCTCTCGGCAACCGGCCTTCATCCAATCCCCACCCCCCCCCCCTTCAACCCCGCCCTCCTCAGTCATAGCAATAATAAATAAAGTTGAATATGTGTTTGGTGCATTCCCAGGCTCAGCATATTTAGACAATAAATAAGATTTATTAGTAGGTCTATTCGAGAGGTTGTGCAAAAACATACTTTAAATTGTGTTTACAGTTACAAATCGCAATTTCGGTCCGACATTAAATCGAATTAATGCTAGCACGATCAATATTCCCGACTTTTGGCCAATGCAGCCAACCATATACGTAACTTAGGCTACTTTCATTACGTCATATAATCTATTTCTGTATATGATAATGTTCCGCCGAATATTCCAGTACAGTGTCGCAACAAAAGAATAGTCGATGTTGCTTTCAACAATTTCTTTGTCCAGCAATAGTATTTTATACCAGCAAATTACTTACTCCTATCATTACTGTCAATAAATCTAGCTCTTAGCCCCAAATTTCTGTCGTTTTACCCCAATTAGTTGGTTCTATGTTCTTCTGGCGCAACGTCTTAGTCATCATCTAAACACTAAGGTTAAAGGTAAACAAAAACATTTCCAAACCATACCGACGTACTAGGCCAGGAAAATGTACTTGGTGAAACTTGAACAACAACATGAGCAGTTTGGACTAAAAGTGCATGTCGAAATGATCGGTAGTTTGTTCTAAGAATCTTGTTGAACTGCAGAAAATGGAAGAAGAATCGGGTGCCTCCTTTGCCCTGGAATTCGACTTCAAGGGCAATAGTCAGATCTGTGTAGTTGACTACGACACCGATTGGATTGACGTCTTTGCTATGGTTTGTATGCATTCACTGTGTGTCTGTGAACGGTAGTAGATATTGTGTTAGACATATGATAGGCGTTCTGTCTTAAAAACTATAACGTATAACTATAATGTACTACTGCTATAACGATATGTTTACTTTCTAGTGTAGGCTAGGTCCGAAAGCTTGAGTTGGACTTATACTACTTTGGTAACCATTCGATCTGTAGTGAACCTTTGTCATTTGTGTTCGGCCTACTAACACTTTGAGTTGAAGGCGAAAATTGTCAAATTATACTGGCTAGTTCAATTTTGAGGAAAACATTCTTGGGCTTAGCCCGAGTAGTAGTAATAGTATGGTATACAAAATTACAGTACATTAAATACATACGATTGACACCAGCAACAACTTGTTTATGAATGCTAATGACCACAAGGACAAGACAATCATGCAGGAAAACATTACAGGAGAAAAATGCAAAGAAACATGAAACGATTCTTACAAACACAAAGTGTGTATAATTAATGTGTATAACTATTTCCAAGATAGGATTTCAGTAGTCAAAATACAAGCAATCAATGCGGGGAAACAGCAACATGGTTGTTTATGAATTCTAATGATCACAAGGACAATACAATCCCAGAAGGAAAACTTAAACATAACACAAAACAAAAAATGTGAGCCAATTTCGTAGAACAAGTGTCTATAGTTATTTACAAGATTGGATTTCAGGTCATTTTGGAAGCTCTTAGCTGAGTGCATGTGTTACAGAAAATAAGGTCACTGTAGAGACCTCTTATAAGCATACTGAGAGTAATTTGGTGGATGAATTACACAAGATAAAGCACAAGGAAGCAGATTACTGGGATAGCTAAACAATACACCCTCAGATATAAGTATGGATATCTTGAACATTTAAGAGAGAGCAGTCTATGTAAAGCTGATCTGTTTAATACAGTCTAGGCTTATTGGTAAGAAGTCTGAGCAGTCAATTTTGCAAGAATTAGGAGTGGTTTTAGAGTATCGACACTTGCTGTGCTTTAGGCGAGCCTACAGTAAATGAAACAAGAAGATACCTAGTTAGCAGTATCAGTAGGACAAATGTCCTTACAGTGAAGGAAGATCAAGATACCAATAAACCTGAGAAATAAGTTAACAGAAATCATTGACCAGCTAGGATAGGACAATCTTATTGTAGTACAGTAGATAGGTTTGGTAAATTTATGTTTGCTGTACATTTGTTGTTCACTACTTGTTTTAAGAAATGATTTTCTTACAGTGTCATGGTATTTAAGCCCCCAAATTTTGATCATTTACTGGCTAAATTGATATGCACAGCTAAGTTTTTTTTTATTGTGGAAGCTAATGTTTGCACAGGGCATACAGAAATTCTGGTACCTGTCCAACATGATCACACAGTCCCAAAATTACTCCCAAGATCTTTGAACTTTTGAACTGTGATTTTTTTTTAAATTTTTGCCTACATTATGTAAATGAACTGTGTAATACAAATTGGATGAGTGAAAACTAACATTTGTTTCTTCAGAATTACATGTAGTCATTTTCAAGCCATACCCTGATTTATGCATAAAAGTCATCTCAGCTATTCATAAATGTCATATCATCTATCAGTGTACTGTTGGCTACTGTGGAATGTCTTTCTGAGGATAGCCCTAGTTGAATAAAACATTTTTTGCTTGCAGGTGAAATGTTTTCTGGAACTTGAAGATATGGAAGTGAAATATATAGATGATGAAAATGATGAGGTAAGTATCTGGGATTTGAAGATGTTTGGCCAGCACAGGCTGCAACAAAGTAGTTATATTGAGGGTAACCTGTAAACCTGTCTCCTTAGAGAACAAAAAAAAATTCAGAGGCAGTACGTGCACTCACCATCATACTTTTCATTTTAAACCTGTATAATATTTTTCAGACACTATTCAATCCATGTCTCAGAAATTAACAAGAAAATATTCAGATCAGTTAATTTTGGCCACTCGACGTGATTGTACACATGGATAAAGATAACAGACTATGGAATTGAAGGAGTTACAGTTTGACAACGTTTAGTATGAGTTTTGAAGTTTTATGAAATTTATGGGAAGCTTACATTTCTGATAGTCACATGACAAAGGATTTTTCATCTCATAGTATGTTTATTCTCTCCGCATTGAGTGTTGCTCATGAAAGTACAGTAATGTGCCTGTAGTTGAGAACTAAGATTGGCCAGTATATATATAAATATGTTTGTGCTATCATAAAAATAGTCTATTTCAACAATAAGTGCTTTTTGTTTTACGTATTAAAATTTGAACTCAAAATTTAAACCTAACATAAACCTTAACATTCACAGGGAAAGAGAGTACATGTGAAATTATGTCCATACTTCAACAGATCTATATTGTACTGTTCATGTAATAACAAAGATGTTCTGCAAGCAGGAAACAATGTTTTTTTGTATGTAGAGTAAATGTATAATTTAGAATAAACAGCTTTCATACAATGTAACATGTTCGAAGCTTGAAATAATCTGCTTAATGGTAAATTGTTAATGGGAAGAAAGACTCTTACAAAAGAGTGGACAAATTTGTAGGGGTACAGTGTTGCTTTGTTCAAAGTACTGTGCTACAAATAGGCAATCATTATTGGCAAAAACCATCAATTACAGCATTATGTGGAATTGATTTTATATTGTAGATCAAATTCCTTCATGCATAGAGTCTTGAAGCTTAACGTAGCCTTACCATTGGTTAGCGAGACACAAAAATTGCTATTGTATTATTAAAGTAGATCAGTACTGTGTATAATTATGTACTGCCATGTTTGTCTGTTGCTTTCAAAGATTAAAAAAAAACAACCTACAGTGCAGTTCCTTGTGTCTCTGGATGACTATTATAAACATATATATCCTATAGGAAAGGGAAAGTAAATGTCTAGCTTGCAGCGCTTTCATTTACTAATTCAAACCTGCTTTCATCTACTTTTCTTTTACTTTTGTAACAGGTGAACTTAAATTCAGAAGGTAAGTACCATTACTTTAATATCATTTTTTTATGTGTTTGTTGGGGGGTTAGGTAGTTTTTCGGTAGGGTTGGGTTGGGTTGGGGAGTTGGTTTTATATATTATCATTTTGCAGTGTTTTAAAATAGTACTGTTAGTAATATTATCAGGATCATAGCCCTTATTTATGTAAAAACAATGCAACCATTCACACTGTTACAGCTTGTACTAAGGATTGCGCTTTCACTGCTATTCTTTTATTCCACAAGTCTTAATTCTACGGTGTTCCACCCCTGTTCCATTGTCATCACCTCCACATCTAGATGGTACTCATGTAACTAGATGAAGTAATATTTGCCTTTACCTATGTAATATAGAGCTTAGTTTGAGACTCCATTAGTTCTAAGAGGACCTTACCATAGTATTTTCAGCCATTACTAACATTGTGTAATAACAGCCAGCTCTTTTAAACTGATCATGTGACTCTACACTTGTAAAAAGAATCACACCTAGTACTTGTGTATTTAAGAATGCACCAATGAGATTGCACCATTACAGTGTAACAATGGTTTGTGATATTTGTACAGTGGTGAAGTAAGATGACTGTATAGCATTGTGTTTTGAAATTAGGCTTAAATATTGATGCAACTGTTTCTAATGCCTCTTAAACAGTTCTAGTAATGTATACTTGTTAAAATTACCAGTTCAACATGTAAACAAATAGTACTATAGTGTTGTATGTGCCTGTAATCAGAAGCAGTTTTAATGTCACAAATATCAATACCTTTGTTTCTAATGCCTCTTAGTGAGTTCTTGTAACAATTTTAATAATGACCAGTTCAAAATATAATCAAATACTACCATAGTGCTGTATGTTCCTGTCATCAAAAACAGTTTTAATGATATAAATATCAATACCACTGTTTCCAATGCCTCTTAATGAGTTCTTGTAATACTTACTGCACCCTGTGATATCTGTGGAGTAGGTCTTACAATTACCATAAGAGTCTGTTTACCCAGTGCATAAGGAGGAAGCACTCAGTTTTACTGACCTTTTTTGAACATCAATAAGATTCCATAAATAACTAGGGATGGAATTGTCAAAAACATGTCAGTTGATTGAACAAAGGTCATATCTGATCATTGTATAATAATATGCAGAGAACACACAGTTGATGAGGTAATCTTAATTATTGTTGCTCAATGGTGTAGTGTTGTGTTGTGTTTGTCTCCAGGAAGCAGACTTAACTTTCTCTTAATATGTGAAGTTCCACAGGTCGTTATTGCACTAGGAAATGTGTCATTCATCGAATCTAGGTCATAGTCTGGATTCCTGTGTAGAGTGTTGTTGTTGTTATTAGCTTTATGTGTAGAGTATCTTCAGTTAGCAAACCTATTAAGTAAGGTGTGTTGTACACACAGACTGTCTGCGCATGACATGATATCATATGCCAGAAAGGTCAGTACATCCTATTGTTATAGTTTGTAAAGCTGTAGTGAATTTGGTTGGAAACAGATTTATGTGATCAATGTGAGATAAATCACAAATTATAACCTAACTGCTTTAACAGATTGCCAGGGGTGAAGTTGTGGTTAAAGAAAGTTGTCAGATATTAAAGGTTCCTTGCATATTTCCTCATGGATGTAAAGGGGCTGATTAACAAGTTTAATGGGCTGATTGGCCCAAGCCCCTGCTTATTTTTAGCCTTGCTCTTAGACAATTAGATCCAGGATAAATTATATTAACCATTATCTTTTCCTTTTTTCAGATGAATATTCCTTGGCGAAGCAGCTTGCCCGCAAAAATGGAAATGTCTTGAAATTCAAAGTTAACAGAAAATTGAATCAGCTGTATTCCTGCAGACAGAACGAGATAAAGGTTTGTATTGATGTGTAGTGTACTGTGTTGTATGAGGAGAAAAAGGTTTGTATTGATATGTTGTGTACTGTATTGTATGGGGAGATAAAGGTTTGTATTGATGTGTGGTGTACTGTATTGTATGAGGAGAGAATGGTTTGTATTGATGTGTAGTGTACTGTACAATTATCATAACCAAAGAGAACATTAGATGATCATTTCTTTGCTAGGAGAGTCAAGTTTTTCCTCAAACATTAACTATTCAATAAGAAGATTGGAATGGAAAATTTTATTATAATTAGACTAAACTGAGATAAAATCATTCACAGATGATGATTACACCATTTTTTGTAAAGATCTTTGAACAAGTGTATATGCTCTCTTTTAAAGTTGTTTGACAAATCAAATTTGTTTACTGGGCGGCGGAATCTTTCTATTGGGGTCGCCAAACTCGCAACCAGTTTATCAACAGTAAATGTTGTTGTGGTTCATGGTTTCAGACTACTGGTTTTTGCTTCACATACAACCAGTTTATGAACAGTAAATGTTGTTGTGGTCTGTGATTTCAGACTACTGGTTCTTGCTTCATATAAGTTACAAATAAACCTCCACTTCCACAAGAATCACCTGGAATTTTATGAAAAATGTAGGACTGTTTTTCCACTGATAATAAGAATTTAATCGCTGTAACTCTTTGTGGTGGTTTCTGTAGGTGCCATCTGCCAATACTCACAGTGGGTCAAGGTATGACTCGGTGACTGGCTGTGCATTACCAGGATTGGGGGAACGTCCACGTCCTGGCAGCAGAAATAAACTGGCAACCATCAGTATCTCTCGGGATACCCTGGATGATATGAAAAAACCTCCTGATCAGGTATGCAAGAGCTGTTAGGAGTAGGGGAGCGGGGTGGAGGGTTTGTAAATAGAACAAAAGAAAACAATACAAAACAGAAACAATCGAAACACCTTTCTTTATAGTGCAGCGGAGGGAGTCATAACTATCAGAAGTCAATGAAGATGGGCTGAGATTTAGAAACAAAACACAATAGTTCAAAGCTAATTTCAAAGTGACAAATGTTTGAATATTAATGAATTTATCATTTCTTCTTTCTGAATTACAAATAATTTTTTCATGTATGTATATGATGAAGGAAATGTTTTAGTTAAGACATGCCAAAGGAATCTCTTTATGTATACAGAAATATTTTTGTTTTTGTTTTGTAGTTTGTTGACAACATTGTTCAAGATATTCTGCAAGGCTTGGATGGATCTGTTGTGTTGGAAGAAGGTACGTTAGGTTTAGTTCTAATCTTTAGAAAATTAGTCTCTGATATCAAAACCATGAGAATATATTGGAGTGTTAATCCAAATGTTGCCACAAAAATTTCAGACGTGGCGTATGCGCTGTATATCCATTAAAAAAGATATCAAAAATATAAGTAGAAATTTGTTTTTTTCATAATTTTTGTGGATTAATGAAGTATTACACTTTATTATAAATAATTGTAGTCTTTGTCTGGAGGTATCTGCTTAAAGGTTGTGGACTGGTTCTACCTCACATGTTACCTACATTTTACCTACCAAGTCGTGAGTGGTACTCCTCTTTGGTGGAGGGCTCCTCTGCATTTGAGGGCGTTGTGGTCAAGTGGTTAAGGCAATGGACTTCTGATATAAGGATTACAGGTTCGAGCCATGGCCAGATCATTGCGTTGTGTCCTTGGGCAAGGCACTTTATCTCCATTGCCTCTCTTCACTCAGGTGTATAAATGGGGACTTGCGAGGTGACTTGTAAATATAGTTGCGTGTGCCGGTTTGTGGCTGCACCCTACCCCCATGGGACACGTGGCTGAGGTGCACTTTGGTGTCCCAGGAGAGATTGTTTGAATTGTGCACACTTTGGTGTGTAGGTGTGACAAGTTACCAATGACCAGGGTTAAGTACAGCGCGGCGAGACTTTATTGTAAGTTGCGCTATAAGAACTCTTAATTATTATTATATAAGTTAGGTTCATATGAACTGTTTTCTATATGTACTTATATAAAATCCAATATCATGTATCATCTCTCTTTCTCTTGACAGATGTAGAGGAGTTTAAAGTGACCCAGCGAAAGATAAGACAGGGTATAAAAGACAAGGTAATATTATAATCATAATCATTATCATCATCATCATCATCATAAAAACCACAGCCAAAGATGGTTATGATTTTGTTTGTAGAAACACTTAATTGGTCTGTGATGGATATGGCTTTTCAAAACTATTTAGACCATCACTATGAGAGAGGTAATGAGCTGTCTTAAAGCCAAACATCTTTTTGGTAAAAAATCCACAGCTTCGTTTAATCTAATCTGTAAGCCAATGTCAAGAATGTCCAGATTATTAATGATATATTTAGCAATCCTTTTGCAAGTACATTGATGAATTAAGCAAGTTAGTATCATGCAGTTTTAATGCTTGACACAAATTACCTATTGAGAGATTGAAATCCAGCAGATAATTGGTTCTATGAAACCATATTAGGGATGATAATTCACCTTAATATGTAAATCGATGGTATATTACTTTCACAACTATATCTTTATGTGTTGTCTCCAAACCATTTCTGGGTCTGTTCAGCTTCCTATGATATAATTTTTAATGTTTATTTCAGAATCATTCATCCAACATTGAATGGTCACCCTCTTGTACCAGAGTTCCTAAGAAGCCACTAGCTCCTAATGAGGAGGTAAGAATAAAAAGTCAAAAATATCAGAGGTTAACTCATGCAACAGTAACAACATTACACTGAATTTGTGATACAAAATGTTTGCAGGTACTGCACATGTACTAAAGCAATTAATAAATTGCTAATTTGTGACTTGGTCTAAATCTTTTGATTCAAGATTTTTGTAGCTAGGTTGAGAGGTTTCCACTTATGAAGGAATATTTCTTGGATTTGTTTAGACTGATACAAAGATCTCAGCCATGATAATAGACATATCTACAAATATTACATAATCTATTTAGCTGTGTATGAGTATAATTTGACTTAAATATCACACGTTTTTACTAACTTCACAGTTTGTCAACAAGGTTGTACGAGGTGTCCTATCTGGATTAAACGGTGCTGAACTTAGATCTGCCCTGGAGAGTGAGAATACTCGTAAGAGAGCTGAAGGTAGGTAGATGGAATGAATGTTATTCCTTTATATCAGACACTTCCAAAATATGTATCTTATCAGTTCATGAATTATGGGAAATTTAGTCAATCCCATCTCACAGTTTCTGTTTTAGTCTCACCAAGGATTCGTCTTCACTGTTTGCTGAAAAGTTCTTGAGGGTTGTGTGATGCCTTGATCCTTTCCATCATTGTAAACAGATCATTTGAAATGTAGATTTGATTTTCTACTTACTTATATCATCTTTTTGTAAGAATTTGTTGACTTTAATTTTTCACTGTTAGTGATTTCATTGAATAAATGACCCCATTGAACAGGATCCACTTGTATCTCTTATCCCAACAGGTGTTATTCACAAAGGAGTTGTTTGTGATTCCTGTAGCCAGGATATCGTTGGAATTCGATACAAATGTGTGTAAGTACTCATCCAATTATCAATTCATTACTCTTTGAAATGTTTTACAAAGTTTTATGGAAAAAAAGTTAGTCCAGACAGTGGGCACTGCTCCCCAAACTTTGCTACTGTTTGTCTTTAGTGAGAGTAACAACAACGAAAGAACCCAAGATTTTCCTCTTTTAATGTACAAGAGCCAAGTGATGTTTCTCTATTGGTTGGAACCATTTGACATAATTCAATAATCAGTGCTTATCATATCTGTTTCTCTCCATTATGATTTCTGTGGTTGCACTGATGTTATTATTTGATGTCAAGCCCTTTCTAAACAGATGACCAAATTATTAATAGAGCAAATGAAAAATGAACGGCTTACAATTGCTTGACAGTGAGCAATTCTGTCAAATCATCATTATGGTTGGACACTTTCAAATTAATTTGCAAAGCAGTTCTGTTGATAGATTTAATGAGAGATAAATGTAGCAAGGCATCTGAATTCACTCTTCAATTTGCGAAGGAAAACAGGGAAGGCCGCAGTGGACTGAGTGTGACTAAAAAGATACTTGCAGAAAAATGCCATTTCCCAATATGAACATTTGTCAACTGTTTTTTGGCTCTACCAAGCTTTGGTTAATACATTGTTGGGTTTGTCATTTTGACTGTAGAAACCTGTATGGAGCAGCATCATAAGTCATGTAGATAGGAAACTCAAGGCGACGACTTTGAGTCTGATTGCAAAACAGCTATTTTAATGTTCTCTCCTGTAGACATTGCCCAGACTTTGATCTCTGTTCAAAGTGTGAGAGTTTAGGATCGGTACATAATGAGAACCACGTCTTCTTGAAGATCTACAAAGCAGCGGTGACGGGACTTGGACAGAGGTTTGACGGCCAGCCCATGCCTCTCCTGGATATACCCGTCTACCCAACTGATGATGAAGGCGTTGCTTTGTGGGAACAAAGGTAACCAACATCTTTGTCTGCTTTTGTCAGACATTAGTAATCAAAGTCACAGTATGTTCTGATAGGGAAGTGGTAAATTCAAGAGCATGATGATTTGCAGAGTAGTATGACAGATAAGGGTTTAGGGGAGGGAGGGTGGGGGAGGTGAGGGGGCATGGCCCGATATTTTGTAAGAGGTGACGAGAAACAATGTAGGCAGAGTGTAGGAAATATCAGTAATATGCTATTTTCCAGACATATGTTCTCCTGCAAAAGGTTTCTGAGAATTTTGGTCAATAAGCATCAAACGCAGTGAGCTGAAGAAACAATGAAGCAGCATTTCGTTGGATCATCAGTTTGGTAAAACACTGTTCGTTGGATCATCAGTTAGGTAAAACAGTGTTCGTTGGATCATCACTTAGGTAAAACAGTGTTCGCTGGATCATCGGTTAGGTGGATCATCAGTTAGGTAAAACAGTGTTCGTTGGATCATCAGTTATGTAAAACATTGTTTGCTGGATCATCGGTTCGGTGGATCATCAGTTAGGTAAAACAGTGTTCGTTGGATCATCAGTTAGGTAAAACATTGTTTGCTGGATCATCGGTTCGGTGGATCATCAGTTAGGTAAAACAGTGTTCGTTGGATCATCACTTAGGTAAAACAGTGTTTGCTGGATCATCGGTTAGGTGGATCATCAGTTAGGTAAAACAGTGTTCGTTGGATCATCACTTAGTTAAAACAGTGTTTGCTGGATCATCGGTTAGGTGGATCATCAGTTAGGTAAAACAGTGTTCGTTGGATCATCACTTAGTTAAAACAGTGTTTGCTGGATCATCGGTTAGGTGGATCATCAGTTAGGTAAAACAGTGTTCGTTGGATCATCACTTAGGTAAAACAGTATTTGCTGGATCATCGGTTAGGTGGATCATCTGTTAGGTAAAACTGTGTTGTGAAACAGAAACTTAATGTTTGAGTTAATCTATAGGATTGTAAAGCTACCACCAAAAGCACAGCACTAACTGGGGGGATCATGTACCACCACAATGTCATCTTGCCCTCAACGTATCTGTCATTGTTTGGTTCTGCTATTGTCATCAGTAGACTGCATGAGATAGGTCCTTCAATTGAGATATGTATGTTGAATAAGTAAAAGTTGCAATATACCTTTATACATATGGATGGCTTTGTTCACAAGCACGATAAGTTCAAGGATGTAAATTGTTTGCAGAGCAAATGTCATTCTTTGGATTGATCTTTTATTCTTGTAGAGTTTTGAAGGATAATAGTGTCACATTTAAACCTGAAACTAACAAGTATAAGTTTCTCTCGTGACTTTCAGGAAACTCAAGTATGCTAAGAAGATAGCTCACAAAGTTGCCAAGGCCGAGATGAAGTTCTTACGGTGGGAGGAGAAACGAAAACGTAAGGAGATGGCACTATCACCACAGGTGTCATCCCCGACAAAGAGAGAGAGACTGGAGACGACAGTGAAAACCAGTGAACAGGAGGAATCCAGCCAGATTACCGGTAGTGAGCTGACCAAGGATAAGCTCCTAAAGGACTGGACATTGTAAGTATCAGACGCACATATGGTTGTTCTGGAGTGGGTATCCTTTACGACAACAAGAAGGTTATCGGTATTTTTGGGTTCAATCTCTTTCTCTTTGTAAAGAGTCAAAGATAATATATATACATAGATAGAGCATTGCATTAGGGTAATGTTTATATGTAAAACCTTGACAAAAACATGATGAATTTAAAGCATTTTATTTTACAGAAACTGGCCCTGCGTGCTTATATGATATTGAACCATCAATGGTATTGAATATGCATATGCAAGAACCTAGTAGAAAAGAAAGAGCTGTTAAACAAAGAAATAAATGAGGAGGGAAACTGCTAGAAAGATCCCCCCCCCCCTTTTCTAGCAACTGCCCTTATTGCCAATTCTTATCACAGCTTTGGTAAAAGCTCCCGTATTAACTTTTGGCATTGGTATGTTTTTTCTCTCTGTAGGGAATTTAATGCTCTACTCTTGGGTGATGTAAATTTCCCATCTGGTACTCATCTTCAACCTGGCACCAAGTTCACCAAAAGTTGGAGGGTTCTGAATGGAGGGGACCTTCCTTTTGATGAACATACATATGTGAGTTCATGTTTCATTCTCTTTCCTGTTGTTGTTGTTGTTATTGCTTTATTTGCTGTAGTTAAGTTTTATTTGCTTTCTACTTTTTTCACATTGATAATAAAGCCATATTTTAATGTGCACATGCATACAGTGATAATAAGCTTCTAAGTACACAGATTTGGGACAAAGCTGTCCCTGGAGATGAATCAAATTTTTGCGATTTTTACTCAAAATGAAGACAGGATATTTGTAATTTTTGAGGTTTACACTATACTCCAAACATAACTCTAACCAATGTAACATGAGCTGTTGTTTTATGGTTAAGTGATGCAACAGCAATAATGGAAGACCTCTTTAATGAAAACATTTACTCACACATTTGTATGGAGAACATTTCTTTGGCAAAAGCTTGTTTTCTGCTTTGAGATGTAAACTACATAATGTAGGGTTTTTATGTACATGGACAGGTTGACAGGATTAGAGGTTCAATAACAGAACAGACCCACCCAATACAGGATTCAAGTTTCAAGTTTATTTTCCACTTTCCATATTTATAAACAGTACAGAGTCAATGAGTAATTTACTCAAATTGTGATGAAATAAAACTAAACAAAGTACAAAATATGCTATAATGGAAGTGGAGGAACCAGAAGTAAATAGAAACTTTTCAAGTCTGGACCCTTAACAAAAAAAAAAGGAAAATTTCAAAAATTTTGTAAGTACAGAGAGAGTAAAGAGATAAGGAAAAACAGAGAAAAAATATAAAGAGGAAGCAAAGAAATGTAAAAGCAAATCCATACAAAGAGACAATATAACAACTCAGCGTGGGTGGTTTGTACTATTAGTTAAAAGGTAATGCTTGAGTTTTCTTTTAGATGAGTTAAGAGTATTTGAGTTTTTGATGTCTTGATCAAGTGAGTTCCAAAAATGTACACCAGTACTTGGTACTTGGGTTTGATTGCATTGCATTATGTGGTGTGACTTTAAACTGACTTCTTTTTTCTCGTAGTTAAAGTTCTTGTGGGGTAACATTCCTAATGTGTCTGTGGACCCTGTTCCAGTGGCTCCCCTCTTGCCAGGTCAGGAGGGTGCTGTGTCTGTGGAATGTGAAGCACCTAGATATCCAGGCACCTACCAGAGCACCTGGAGACTGGTTCACAATGGATGTCAGTTTGGCCAAAGGTTTTCCTGCACCATTGTTGTTGACAAAGCCGAAATTTTGGAACCTAGAGAGGAAAAACCAGTTTCCATTGAACGGGAAATGATGATAACACATGTAAGTTGAGTTGCTGAATGCGGAGGTTAAAGTGAATGTAGTTTAGATTTTAAAGATGGTAAGTGGTGGGTGGGTGGTAGGGATCATCGCAAAAGCCTGAAGAGAGTTTAAAGTTAGCTAATTATGCAGACCACTGACAGAACATACTTATTAGAAAGAAATATGACATATTCGGCTGTAGCCCCCTCCGTTCCAGAAAATGCCTTTATTCATGTATGAAGCTGTGTGATGTTATCCCATGGGATAAAGTGTTTCATGGTTTCTTCAACTCTGACATGATTTTGTTTCAGTTTACGGAGAGGGCTATGGAGGCCAGTGAAGCAGTCGCCAATCTCCAGCCAGACCAATCGGATTCATCTTCACCCAACAAGATCATCTCAACTAACACTGAGCTACTGACAGCTCAAGATATCCTATCATTTGAGATGCTGAAGATAAGTAAGAAAGGCCAGGAGGAGGAGGATGGAGAAGAAGATGAAGTTGAGATTGAGGTAGAAGGGCTACAGACTCCAAACAACACCCCTTGCGGTAAGTTGGTTAATGTCTGTCATTTCTCTTCCTCCCCAACTGATCAAATGTACCATTTACATTTAATGTTCCTCCCGAACAGATCTAATGTACCATTTACGTTTAATGTTCCTCCCGAACAGATCTAATGTACCATTTACGTTTAATGTTCCTCCCAAACAGATCTAATGTACCATTTACATTTAATGTTCCTCCCGAACAGATCTAATGTACCATTTACGTTTAATGTTCCTCCCCAAACTAATGTCATGTACCATTTTACATTAAATGTTCCTCTTCCAACTGATATAATGTTCCATTTACAATAATTGTTCCTCCCCAAACTGATCTAATGTTCCATTTACCTTTAATGTTCCTCCCCAAACTGATCTAATGTTCCATTCACATTTAATTGTTCCTCCCCAAACTGATCTAATGTTCCATTTACATTTAATGTTCCTCCCCAAACTGATCTAATGTACCATTTACATTTAATGTTCCTTCCCAAGTGATCTAATGTTCCCTTTACATTTAATGTAGTAAATGATTAATATGTAGTTGAGATATTTCCGTGGAAGTCTGTAGATGTACTAGGGATTAATTTAATTACCTTACCACTGATCATTTCTTCCTGCTTCCCTTTCAGGTTTGACTCCATGTATGTCACCAGTCCCTCAGTTAGATGCAGAAAGCCTCAATAACAAGATGTCCGACCACAACAAGGTCAAGGAGACATTGTCAGAGGCCAGAATAGAGGAGGTGGAAGAGCAATCGCCTTTATCCACCCACTCACATTTAACATCTAACGAAGATCCAGATATGGTCATCGTCAATCCAGAGACTGGTGAGTGGTCAACTACTCGAGGCCTAGTAATTTAGCCTGTTATGATATGTGTATTATTATTAGCTTCAGTCCCTGGCAGAAGAAAAACTGATATAAATAGTCCTGCAGAAAGGTCTTAATTTCCTCAGTATTTATGATCAAGGTTCTAACAAACCAAGTAGAAAATGATTGTAAAAATTGCCACCTTTTAGTATTTTTGTATTGTTTATTTGCCTCTATTGGATATTTTTATAAATATGTTTAGTATACAGCTTGTTTTATTGGTTAAACCAATATCCTGTAATATTCTTTTAACTGTTCTCTAAGATAGGTCATTTCTGTGCTTTACTTTTATCTCCATAGTAAATGTCAAATCTGTTTATGTTCAGTTTTGATCTTTTGAAATGATAAAGTGTAACTGAATGTAACTGGGTTCAAAGGTAGCATGTTGCCATGGTTATGGTTGGTACCATAAACAATAGTGCAATTTGTTTACAGCAAGTTTTCTCTTGTTTTGAAAGATACAGATTTTTTTCAAAAACAACCAGACCAATGCAAAGTTAATTCATACTAGGCATTATTTATGTTCATGTTTGTTTTACAATCCCTGTAACCCTTTTCTCATGCCTTCTGAGTTATTCAGGATTGTATGACAACTAAATACAAAAGTCCTGTACTAGAGACACAGAAAATAATGCTTTACTCATTAGTAAAATGGTGCATGATATTAGTCCAGCTTCTTGGCACTTTGGCATCATTGGTTGCAAACACACAGAATACAACTTTTCTTAAGCCAATGTTGAAGAACTGCTCAGTTATTATTAACAAATAAAACAGAGGAAGAAACTAAATGATTAGTGATGACAAAATAATTTTTGGTTGTGTACTTTTTCCTGCAGGAGATAACACATCAATTGACTCCATGGATGAAGATCTCCTGGAAGACTTTTGTGTGGTTCCCTTACCAGACTGCTTCGATCTTGACAAACCATTGGAAGAGTGTGTCTTGTCAACCTCAGTTGCACAATTGTCAGAAGAAGAGGAGACCACTAATGAGGACACCATCCCTTCCGAGAAACAGTTGGGGTGCATCCCTGATGTCGACCAGTTGTTGGCGACATCTCACACCCTGATTCAGACACCATTGGTTCCTTTGATGGCAGCTACACCCATCCAACCCCAAGTGGAGATGGTTCCTCATATCATCATGGCCTCTCCAGGTACCTACTCGGCCCCAGAGATCGTCTTAGATGTGGTCAACATTTCTGAGGATAACATGAAGTGTGGGTTTGTGGTTTCACCCGACCAAGATGCTTTGCCCCTGGCAGAGAAGACTAAGATTGATGAAGCCATCCCAGAAGAGCTGGTCCCTTTGGAAGATGAAGCTGATGACAATAGCGATGATGCAGGAGGAGCACTACCTAGTGATGAGAATGGCAACTCAGTTGAAGCTGAGGTCAGTATTTGACATAATGTTTACAACCTTGGCAAAAACACTCATGACTGTATAATGGATAATCATTTGCCCTTTGAGGACATTCAAGGGTCAGAATAATACAATTAAAGGCCCCATGTTGCATAGCTGGTCAGATAATACAATTAAAGGCCCCATGTTGCATAGCTGGTCAGATAATACAATTAAAGGCCCCATGTTGCATAGCTGTCAAATGAACCAATCTCTGACACATTTAGCTCCAGCTTTGTATTCCACATAGTTTGGCTAACTCCTCCCCTACCCTAACCTACCCATCCCCACTCCCCCAGAAGCAGAGCCAAAAAAGTTTCCCTAACAAAGTGAAAGAAAACTGAAATGAAAATTCATTTGGTTTGAAGCTTGCTATCCTCCTAAACTTTTTCAAAATCCTTATTTGTTAAGTCACAGTTTTAAAATGTCTCATGCAACCCTATTATTCAAACTTGATAACACCTTACAGAGCCCAACTCCGGAGTTGCCGGAGGCATCTGGTTACCGTGAAACAGATGTAGATGCTGCCGAGGTATTTCATGATGCTGAGGACCATGCCAAGTCTGAGGGAGAATCTGATGTCACCGTCCCTAAGGAGGGTGGTGCAGAGATACCCAGAGGAGATGATAATCAGTATGATGGTGAGGATGAGGATGAGGATGGAACAAGTTATCAGGGTTCATTCCAACAACCACCACCACCAGGAGAGGACCAAGCAAGTGTCATACTTGGGTATGTATAGGTCCCCTTTATTTGATTCAAGTGTAATGACTCTCATAGACTTACAGCGGCAACTGTTTTTGTGGAGGTCAAAAGTCAACAGAGGTTGCAGTCTGAAAACCCATTAAACAATTTCCCAATAGATAAGCTTATAAGCTTGAATGAACTTGTCGTTTGTGTGTAGATCAAACTTAGTGAGTACAGGAATCATATGGTTTTATGCGTAGGTCAGATGTCTTTTGAGTTCAATACCGGTAAACATATAAAAACTATTAGAAGTCTGTTAATCCAAAAGTAAAGTGTTAATGATCTTCATAATTGATATGTAGTTCCAGATTGATGCAGTATCCTTACTGTCAATGGTTTTCTAAACTTAATAATATGGAGTGCAGTGCTATCTATTCAACCTCCTCTTAGCAAAATGTCTGTTGGCATCCTGGTCAAAATGAGATCACTTGGTTTGGAAATTATAATCTGGATGTAGCATAGGGAGGCTAACCTGAATTTTTGGAAGTCGTAGTGCAAACGTTACTGATATTGTCATGAGACTAGACTGAAAATATTCCACGAAGTAGGACACTAACTATAACAGTTCTTCATTACCACGCTGTGTACAGCTCAAGCAAAAAGTGTGATATGCCTCAGAAATATCCAGCACTGATTTCCAGTGGTCTGTAGCCCTCTAGAACTATCTACCTTCCATTCCAAATGTTGTTTAAAATATACTCTCTGTCGATAGAAGTTATTTCAAACTTCTCAGCTTTGATCAACTTGACTACTCTATTCTATTTTGATTCATTTCTGTATTGTCTTGTTGTTCTAAATGTTCTAAACATGCTTTAATTCTTGTCTTTTATCAACTTTTGTTTGCTATTGTTTTTTCTTCATGTCTGTTTTGTCCTATTGTTCTAAATGTTCTAGACATGCTTAAATTCTTAGTCTTTTATCAACTTTGCTATTCTATTGTTTTGGGCTTTGTAGTTATAGTAGTGTAGTTATTGTAGTTATGTTAGTTTTGTATTGTTGTGCTAAATGTTCTAAACATGCTTAAACTTCTGTCTTTTATAAACTTTTCTTTGCTATGGTTTTGTTTTTTTCATGTTGTTCTAAATGTTCTAAACATTCTTGTCTTCTCCCTCCAATAGAATCACCGCTGCTCGTGCTGCTCAAGTTGCATCTTCTGTGATGAAGCAAGCTTACGATGTGGCTAACAGTGCTGTTGCATTTCTTACACCACCAGTAAGTTTAAATCCAAGCTACTCCAAATCGAATTTGTTTATATCCAGAGGCTGGTAATGTCACTCTTACCTATAGCCATTCACTTATAATCAATAGACAGATACTTTCTGACATAATTTAATTTTTAAGCTCATTAGCAGAGGCAGTGTCCTGTTTGTGGGTACATATGTGATAAACCAATTTGGCCTTTTTTTAAAAAATTATTTAAGATTAATCCAGTTATTATGATAAGAGCTATTTTGTCTGTCGTGATAATGTCATGCTCATGCGCGATGCATTCGTAAACAAACACCGTAGTGGACAGACTGCAACAAAAGATGTTACAGTGATATCAATCAATGATGAAGATCAGATTTCTGTTAATTTAAATAATCCCTTTGTCTGAAATGATGAAAACGTTTCTTTTGTTGTGCAAATAAATAGCAAGGATAACAATGGGATAGAGGAGGTTGGAGGGAGGGAGGGAGGGAGAGAGGAGAGGGGAGGGAGGGGGGTTGGAGGGTAGGGAAGCTGGTATGATTACAGATAAAAAGGTGGATGTTTAAATTTCCCCGGTTTTCTTCCTGTTCTATGCCCTCAATGGAATACTGCCTTCATGGTTAACTGCATGCTTACGTATGACATGCTAAACGTTTCTTTTGGTACTTTTTCATCCACCTTCAGTCGCCCCCTTCAGCCAACTATCAGCAATCTCACAGCAACCCCATGGAGGCCCTGATCGAGATGGGATTTGCAAACCGGGATAGAAATGCAGAACTTCTCTCCAAATACAAGAATGATGTCAACCAGTGTGTACAAGAACTTTTGGCTGAAGACGTCGAAAATTGGCACCTGTCAAGACATTGAGGGATAAATTGGCACCTTTCAAGAAATTGAGGGTTAAAATCTTCAGTTGTATTTTAGTGAAATGTTGTCCTCTATTTCTCGACTTATCTGTGAACTCAAATCCATAATGTAAGTGTCAACAAGTTAAGATCATGGAATGTGTAAAGTTTTAAGTAAATCTGTCAGTTTCATTTCTGATGTTGAAAAGAATTCATTTAAAAGTTGTTATTATTCTTTTGTCTTATCTACCTATGTTATTTATTGAAAAATATTTGGATAGTTGGGCTTTACGTTTCTTTTTTTCTTTTTGTGACATATCCGACGACTTTGGTAAACGTAAGTCTTCTCTTAATTTTTCCGCCCATTTGTAATATTTTTTTAATTGTTTTTTTTTCAGTATTAATTCTTCATAAAGTAAACACAGCTCATCTTGTAAAATGGAAACCCTGTTATGAGAAATGGAAATAAAACCATTAGCTTAGCTCTGAGTTTCAAAAAATACTAATTTGATAGAAATGTTTGATGAGGTTTTTAGTTTTTATATGAAAAACACAAAGTTGCATTTCGCATTACCATTAGAATAATAAATAAAGTACATAATAATTGAGATGTGGAGGGGCTTCTCTCTTCAAAAAAACTATGTAGTATAGGAAACATTGTTTTAATTATTGAAACTCTTTCTTTAAAGATATAAATACACTCTACAAGAAGATAAAAAGAAGCAGTCAACTGTATTTTGAACACTGAGTTTTGAAACATGTATTAAATGGCTGTTTATTGTGTTGGGTAAAACTAAATATTCTAACTAATTTTTGTAATATTCACACATAATTGAAAGCACTTCAGTTTCCCACAAAAATGGGAAAAAGGGAAATGTCTTGTAAAAACTATTTGGAAAAGTTCTTATCAGAGCGTTAGTGGTAGCTTAAACATTTGTTTAGAACTTTTGTCTGGTTGCAAAAATTGTTCAGTTTATGCTTATTTTTCGTCACACGCTGTTGCAAGTTTTGTGGATAAACAGCTTATATACATAATTCACAATTATATATGTATTTTTACAAATGTAACACATGCATAAAATGTTAAATCTAGGTAAACATTATGATGACATGTCTTTGGTTTTGTTATTGTTGTATCCAGAAACAATAGATCATGTTTCTGACCAGTCATGTTTATAAAAGTTAAGAAATTATTCTAATCCACCAAGGCTACCAAAAGATAAAGTCTGTTGTATAAACTCAATGTTTTTCAAGCAAATGTAGCCATAGTTTTCTATACTTTTCCCCCTGTAGTTTACTTTCATTTCAATTCCTGACTAATGAGAAGTATTTGCAGTTTAGTCTAGCCATTTAAATGCAGAAAAGGAAGTTTAGAAATTAGTATCATACAGAATGATAATTGATTTACAAGTCCTTAAATTAGAGCAAGTTTTGACCCCCCACCCATTACCTCATTTAACTACAAATTAGGTATATGAGCAGGATTTATTCAATTTGTCTTGTGTTCTGGGACATTTTGCAAGAATAAGTCTTTTTAATTTGATATAGAGATTTCTAAGGATCCTTTTCATATCAAAATTTATGCGGCCATCCTCACAAGTAGACACAACAGAACAAGGAATATTTAAAATTATCCTTTACAAGTGTAATTTTGAGTGATTCTAAAGTAATTGTTATACGTCATAAACCCATGACAGCTATTAAAAGCCTTTCATTTTTGGTAGCGTTTGTCACTTTTACAGTCCTTCCCACCCTTTTTTTTTCTTTCAAGTTTAAACCCAGAAATGATAAAAGTATGTGTATTCTGATTGGCTGTGATTGTACATAAACATTAATAGGATGTTTCATCATGATCTATATATATTACATTTGGAACCAATAGCTTTCATGGATTCTTGATGGTTTGTCTATCTTCCCCTCTTATTATAGATTAGCTCAATAGTCAATACCATCCCCCACCTCTCAAAATAGCACCTCTTATTTCTCTCCCAATTCAAAATACTAATGGAATATGGAGCAAATGCGAAATTGAAACGATATATTACTAGCAGTATCATTTTTCATGTTTCTTTATCTACATATACATGGAAATAGCGAGTGAACGAGTAAGGGAAATTTAAAATGATCTCCATGTGTAAAGTTATTTTAAGGAAAATAGAAAGAGAACTGAATGACTGGGTAAGATTTAAAGGGCGTGTGTAGGAATGGTCTGTGTGTATAAAGAGAAACGGATTTGTGAGTATAGGAGGACTGAGGGCAAACGGTGGTGAACTGATATGAAAAATGAAACGTCTGGTTAATACAAGGATTCATCACCTTTGAATACATGATGGTACATTGGTGATAGTAATCTTTCAACTTCGTTTGCATTTTATCAAGTTGGTGACAAACCTATTTTTGAAGGTACAGTCGTAGCCTAACCATTCTACAGTGGGGAACGGTCGTGGCCTAAACTATTATGCGATGGGGTAAATCGTGTTTGTATACTGACAAATGAGTTATCACCGACATGAAAGAATATCCACTTGATGGAGGGACTTGTCCCACCTACCTCCCACCCACCCACCCCTCCAGTTGGTTACGCCACGTTTAGAAGGGAATTCATGAAACGAAACCATACATGATGCGTATGTGTGTTTGTTATTCGAGAAAGTTAACTGTAGATACGAAATAAATATGTTAGCAGGTTAAGGACACAAAGAATTCTTAGTTTTCTCATCTTTGTTTCTGTTCGGGTTAATTAGTCGATGTTTTGGTCAACTGGTGCTAACATGATTGTGCTTGATGTGGATGGTGCTTTGAAGACTGGTATCACCAGCTCATGGCAAAATCAACGCCAAATAGCAGAATATTTGCTAATGCTCGCATTGTCAGCTGAGGCTATAATTGTTTTGTCATTTACTTGAGTAAACGTAGTTCGTCACAAGAAGAACATTGTTACGTTTTACACAAATATCTAATGAAGAGAAACGGCCTTTCCCCTGCCCACTCCCCACCCCTCCCCTTCACATCCTCTTCCCCATATCCACGTACCCCAAGTAATGTTATAGTCCTGCTTGCTTCACCAGCTACATAAAAGCATGTCCAGGTCATCGCTGAGTGACGGGCAAAGGATTTCAAAGGTGTCTGAGCCTGGGAGGGGTGGGGGTTGGGAGGCAACTTCTAGTCCCTGACTATTTTAGGTTTAGGTTGGGGAATGAACGTCCTGGATCCGGACTAGTGGTCAATTCTGAATGTTAGCAGTTCTTTTTATAAAGTATAATTGAGGTAAGTAAGGATATAAATATTAAACAAAGGAATGCAATACAAAACAGAAAATCAACAATACATGGCCTACATACCGTCTGTAATTGGCAAGTCATAATATGTCTTTCAATCGATTCCCTTTTCTTTCTTTCTTTTTTAAGTAGATGAAGGTAGATAAGAAACATCAGTTATTCCTCCAAGAATTTACAAATATCACAAATTGAATGCTATTTATATAGATATGTACAATAACTGAACCATGTGTATTAGTAGTTGAATGTGCTTGACCAATACATAACACACATTTGCTTAATATCAATGAGGCAAATCCATGTCCTCTTGTTAAGTTAATAAAATATTCACAGACGAGACTTAGGCCCCTATACGTAGTTAGGGCGAGATCTGTATAGCTAGAATTCTTCCCAGGGTGTTGCTGTCTTCATTTTTATATATTTATTTGCTGTGATTGATTATATGTAAGGCTCACAGTAAACAAGCCATTTGGCTTATTTTCTGATTGTGGACTGAAGATATCTTTGATCAGGCTCGCCTGTTTTTGATACGAAAATCCAGCCTGGATCCAGCCGGTGACAGATAGCCATGTAATATTCAATTACTATGCAACAGCTGTCAATAAAGATCACGTGACAGCTGATGTCTTAATTTTCGTTTTGTGTTTGTTTAATTACATAAGTATTGAAAATGCTTTCATGTCATAATTGTTCTCAGTCAAACTAATCTACCATATGAATCATCTCTTATAAACCAGTATTGATATTCTGCGAATAATCACGTACGTACGTGCAATAGTATGTAGTTAACACTTATTCGCATAACGCTATAGGTAGACTTCTAACATATACCACGGTGGTCGAGTTATCGAAAGAATGCGGTTGCTATGGTGGTTAACAATTGTTTCAACTAAAAATGTTTCTGCAAGACACGGTAAGCTCACCTAGTGTATCAAAGGATATGATAAAGAAAAGTGGCAGTTGGTCAATGCGATGAATTCCACTACGTTTTATCATTATATCTATTAGCAGTAATAATATAGCTTACACTAGTAGCCTAACAGTAAATCAGGTAGCTATAGACCTTGTGTAGTAGCATATTCTAGGACCCTAGGTCCGATTTCGACTCGCTAAAGACTACGAACAGGCGAAGTATCCTCCGCTCATTGTTCAATAAATTTGGGTAATTTCTACCTATCTAGCCTTTGAAAAATGTTAACAAAATGCACTTTTACATTTTTCGTATTTTGACGAAACTATATAGGCCATTTCCGTGGCAGTAGGCCTATCATCATGAAAATGGCTCCATAACGGGACCAGGTTATAGTGACGCAGTCTACTCAAAAAGCGTGGAACCTATCCGGAATTCACTTGGATGACCTTAATTTTTGTTAAATACTATCCTTGTTTTAGTAGAAAGCTCTAGAGAGGATAATTTGAGGTATGTCTTATGCCAATCCTTTCATTGGACACTGACAAGTAACATTAGCAATAGGCCTAACAGTCTAGCAGATGTGGCCGCCATAGGCGTACGGGACCATTTCAGTTTGGGGGGGCAGAACTTTTTGTGCCCGAAAGTTCCCGTGACACTATCTAAGCGGAGCGCCACCATCGGTTGGCGCGTAGCGTACAAGAAAATTTTTGGCAAACAATGCCTCTCAGATTGCCGGAAACGGCACTTCTGAAGCCTTGCAAGTTGCATCTAAACATTCTTTATTTTATAATCTCACGTTTTAGAAATTTACACTTCCCCAAAAATTTGGTAAATTAGAAGAAGAAAAAATGGTAACATCACTTTGAAGGGGAAAAATGGGACAGTATATTTTTTAAGCTCCTATTTAGTTACCTTATTTATTATTTTAACACAGTACTCAGCTACCGCCAGAAAAACATACAGGCGGGATAATGTCGCTGTGTCGGGTGAGACTGCAATTTGTCTCACAAAAACGTATAAAATATAACAAAGAATATGATAAACCTGTACTTTTAGGCTTGTAGGCACTCCCCTCCCCCCCCCCCCCCACCATCCATGAAAAAGAAAATGTTTCTTATATACACTCATGTCGGGATGTCCAGGTCAAGGGCGGCGGAAGCACTTTTAATCTGGGGGGGGGGCACCGACATCAAAGGGCACTTTGCAGAAATTCGATTGGACTAATGCAGCCTTATATTTAGTACCCTTTATAACTCTTATTGTATTATCTTATTTGTGTTTACCGTCATCACTCCATCAACGCCCCCCCCCCCCAAAAAAAAAAAAAAATATGGATACTAGCACTGCAATATCCAATGCGCAAATTGGGAAACAAGGAACACGTTTTCTTTTGAGACAAAATGAGGTGAAATCATGCTAGTTGCTAATGTAGGAGTCTTCCGAATAAGATTTTTTTTTTCCTGTTAATATCTTAACAATTTTTTCCATTTGGAATAGCTTTGAGTTTGACCCACAGAAATTCATTAAAAGTCACGGGCTTAGTCAGGATTTGCAAAGTTGTATGCACGACTATCTGAGCGGAGCGCCACCATCGGTTGGCGCGGAGCGTACTAGAAAATTTTTGGTTTTACAAACCCCTTAGATGGCCGGAAACGGCCCTTCCCGAGTGTTCATTCTGGTTCCCTGGCCTCTTGCTAACTTGAGGCACCTAAATTTGTATGTGAAAAAAGGCATATTTTTAACCTGAGGTAAAGTGGGGGGAGACGTTCCCCCTGTGCCCCCCCCCCCGGTTCCGCCGCCCTTGGTCCAGGTATACAATTGACTAGTTAGAAAAAAAGCATGCAAAAAGCGTGGTAGCCCAGATGAACTGCGCTTACGGTGGTGCTACACGGAAATATTCGGGCATCATGATGCTAAATAAAGAAAATCATGGAATTGTCGGGCAAAAATTTGAAAAAGATTCGGGCAAGCTACTGCATATTTATATATATATTTCCAGAGGACAAGAAATTCGGGAAAAAGTCCTGAAAATTCGGGCAGCCTAAGAGGAGAAAAAAAATGTATATATATATATATTTTTCTCCTCTTAGGCTGCCCGAATTTTTCAGGACTTTTGCCCGAATTTCTTGTTCACTGGAAATTTGGGGGGCAGTCTGCCCCCCCTGCCCCCCCGCCTCGTACGCCTATGGTGGCCGCGGCGTAGGACCTAGACCTAGGCTAGTAATTTAGTAAGCTGACTCAGAAGATGATATTTTGCTTATGAGGATTTGGACATGTACATTTTTATTATCGTTTAATTTCACTTTTGTGAAAAACACATTGGGACTCTTGCTATAGCACACTTTAAGTCAGGATTTAACGTCCATTGCGCTGTGGCAAAATCATGAAATTTTCGAAAGTGTGTCATAATTGGTCCGACGACGTATAATTACTACGAAGTAGGATGGTGGTCAATATATTAGTGTTATATATGACCTGGTTAAAATGAATAGCTTGTTTTAAATAAAGTTAAACACGGTATGAAAATAATTAGGAATAGCCATGGATGCATGACTATTTTAAGATCGGAAACATTGCGTCTGTATAAACAGGAACCTAACCACCATTCATGAAAATGGAACGTCCGCCATATGAGTGAGCTTTTATGTTGTGTATCGCAGAATCGGTAATATACGTATTGCGCAATATTTAAATGCGACAAACGGCCCAAATTATCCACCAAGTGGGTAACAGAGTGTGGTGGCGGTAGACTTAATAGGTCACTTTCATCAACTTGATATCGTTTTGTTCAACTTTTGCATAAGAGAGTATGAAATGTTTACAAAGGGAACATTCAATAACCTTTTCATTTTAGTCAATTTATATACAGCTATCACCTGTTTATAGTCATGAATTTAAAAATAATGTTTTTGCTTATCTTTTATGTTCTTTATAAACTATACATAACTTACAGGTATATAGCATTTGTACATACTTGGTTTAATATATACATAATAGTAACTCAAAAAAGCATATAGCATTATAAATATTCATTTGCTTAGATAACAGTTTTAAGAAAACGAGTAAGAAACACAAACAGACTAATCTATCACTTCGTTAAACTATAGCGTTTTTTTACCATTATTTTCTTTTAGTTACTATTTTGCGATACAAGCGTTTGGGTTGAAATAGTTCTCTTCTCTTTGAAAGTACCTGCAGGATGTACTTGTGTTTGTACGTTACAGCACGTTCACGAAATTCAGTGAAAATCGGGCTGTGTCATACTGGCGTATTGTGCGCATATCTTCACTATACAAAGTGATTTAACATGTGAAAAACACCACCGTACAAGCTGCAATGAAATTTATGTGCCGTACTCATCCTCTTATATTAGAACACACATCAGATCAAAGCCCATAGAGAATGAAAATCACACCACCCCACCCCCTCACAAAGATAGTCACCCCACCCAACCCCCACGCCCTCACCACACGCCCCCCAAAAATCACCTCGATATTTCTTGTTTTGCTTTCAATGTGTCAGCATTAAAGAACAGATCTGTGCGAGAACTGTGGGTATGATATTATTTTCAAACATCATCAACTGTTGTATTCCTTCTATGAAAGTCCATTTAGAAGATATTAATGAACTATTTATCTGAATTAACTATAGAAACGGTTGCCTTTTCGTTTCCTGGTCTTGTCGGACTTCGTCATTCGGATGACACCGTCGGACGGCAACATCATTTCCGTTATGGTTACGTCATAACTACGTCACCGATGTTAGTGTTTTTAGTTCTAATATTCTGTATTTACTTACACTGATTCACCCATTCTTCTGTGTGACATTTCCTGCATTTAACAAAACAACACCAATGAAACGTACAATTGCACCATTCAACGCTCTCCTTTAGACTAACATTGTAACCCCTACCGCAACACATACTATCGCACCCGTCATACCCCGTGCTAGTCTTGTTGCAATATCTTCCCCTCGTCCCGGCCGAGCCTACACTCGCGTCAGGTGTGCAAAAATCGGGCGATCTCTCCAGATAAATGAGCTCTTGTGATGCCGGTGAATTCCGTCCTCTAACATTGACATGATTAGACACCGTTTCCAGTTGTCCACTGTTTGAATTTCGGGGGCGCACTTGCATAGCGTCGTTGTACTTCTCGACCAGTTTATTAGCTACATCGCGGAATTGTGGGGTTTGTTTCCAACAAGTTTTAAGCTCACAACTGCCTGACATGCCATGACATTTACACTGTTTGATAGTATTGTGTTCAACCATCTGAAAAGTATAGAGAGAAGATCATCGTGAGTAAGAAAATGGTCACAAATTTAAAAACATATTCACATATCTTAGTATTGTCTTGCTATAATCGGTTCATACGTTGAATATGACAATTCTGTGATAGCTTCAAGTATAGGCCTGTATACAGGCGCGTAGCCAAGGGGGGGGGGGAAGGGGGCAGCCGCCCCTCCTGAGCATATATTTTTTTTTTACTGTTTTTATGATATCGCTAGTATTTTCAAAAGAGAAAATGCTAAGATTCAACTTACAAGGCCTGGGAAGTGCCTTTTCCAGCGATCTGGGAGGCATGCTAAGCCAAAATTTTCTTGTACGCTTCGCGCCAACTCTTAGATAGTTTTGTGGCGCTACTCTACTCTACTCTACTTGTGGCGCTACTCTACTCTCTAGTGGCGCTACTCTTAGATAGTTTTCAATGCCGAATCTACAGTTTCGCCCCTCCCTTGGCAAATTCCTGGCTACGCGACTGCCTGTATACCCTATAGGACCCAATGTTACATATATAATTAGGGAGGATATGGTATCTTCGATGCATGACTTCCAACTTATGAAAGAGCGAGACACTTTCAGGCGCGATGATAATCACAAGACGTTATCATATTCAATTAACCGGACGACAGCGGTAAAGTAAATAATGTATTTAATCCCCTGTCGCTTTCAATTTAGACTATTTGGAAAGGAGAAATGGCACAGCATAATGTAATTTTAAGAAGGCCGGAAGATCAAAGAAATATATTAATGGACTATAGGCTTATTAAGTGTTGTCGAGGGAGCACAAGTTTACAATAGTTCTCGATACCGAGTTTTTTTTTATGATTAACTTAGCATTGTTCGGAATGTGTTATATGATGACGTCAATGCCCAGTTTACAAATGTTTACTACTGTACAGAAACATTGAAAAGTTTTGGCAAAATATGAAACGTTTCATAATGTTATTGAGAAAAAATAAATATATCAGGCAAAAATATCACCATGTTACATATTAAAATAACAATTAGCATGTCGATATTGAAATCAGTATGTTATGAAGTTAACATATCAGTATGTCATGAATAATATTTTCGTTTGAACACATCTGAGTTCATGGGCGGTGCTGTGTTCTAGTGCATGGTAGTTATTCGTGACGTGGCAGGAATATATTGATCTTAGCTTCGAACATGCTTTTGTTCAAGTTTATAATATATCCAATACTATATCATGTTCAATCGCAATAAACTGATTGTTTCGTAACATTTCATATAAATTCTGGCTCGTCAAATGTAGACTAGTTATCATTTTGACATCGTTGTTTAAGTTAAGTTATTATTTTTAATGATAACAAAAGTCATCTGTAAAGATGGAATTCAAATAATCAACAGAAATATGTTAGATTCTTTAGCACTGCCCTCTTTTAGCATGGGTAGGGTGGGTGTCACTTAAAGAGATAGATTGCCCGGTGCTAATCCAGTTTGAGACTGTTCGTTCTTCCTTCCGTCTATCACGTGACGACTTCCGTGACCCTGGGGGTGGCACGCTTTCGCATTAAAGTATCGTGACCTTTGGCCTAATTTCGAAACAGGCCTAATCGTAGCAGCAGACTCGATAAAGTTTGGTTTGTATATTAGAAACTATTTCCTTTTCTTTCGGATCTGGATACCGAATCTCCCCACGACATCCTAATAAAAATTCTCCTTTGCAAACCACACCCAATCAATCTCTATGGCAACAAACACGCAATCATCTCAACAAACTTATATAAGCCATAATTTCTCGACAATGCTAGAAATTCCACACCTTCATTATTACCATTTTTTTTGGGGGGGGGGGGTTAAATCGAAAATTCGTTTTTGGACTTTACTGAACTATCTAGGTGGTCGACTCAAGCTTTAACAAAGATTTCACGGGTGGCCTTAATTCCTATAAGAACAAAAGCTCTTTCTTTGATCCCTGTTCTGTTTTAACGGTTTCGAATGAAAAAATTAAGACATTTTTGGAACAACGCTTTTCTCATTTTACTTGAAGTTTAGGTGATAAAATCTGATAAGGCCCATTTAATGTTCGTCACACCAGATTAAATATCCCTTTTATCTCCGCTCAAATGAAATTCAAGATCAGCATGTTACGACATCATATTACATGTAGAGGGATAAACGCCGGAAGCAGAAACTATGCAAAACTGGTAACCTAATCTAAATATGCGAATACAGCAAATTACCATGGCAACTGAAAAATGAGATCTATTGAAAAGCAAAAGGTCTCAACTATCTCACTAAGGTATGATGAAGATTATTAACACTGCAAAAAAAAAAACATATTTGAGTTTCATTTTCATTCCTCTTGATGTTTGTACTAAGAAACAAAAAACTCACACGGAAATGTTAGAAATGAAGTAAATGAGTTTTATGAAAAGCAAATGATTTCTTTGAAGTTCGATTGAAGAAGCGCCTGCAGAATGGAAAGTACCACGAAAGATGGTTTTCTTTTTCGAATTAAGAATATAATTAAGAATAGCTCGAACATGGTTTTAATTTTCTTCAAAACTGGTCATTATTCTTATGAATGGGTATTTTTGTCAGTGTTATGTGTGTAAGTGCTTTTCTTGGCATTTCTTACTAAATGATGTCGACCTATATTTCGAACCTACCGTGTGATTTTTTCTCCCAGTTGGGACAATTATTTCTAAACTGTAGCGTCATGTCCCGCTTCAGAGCACTTTTATTTTCAGTACGAGCAGTATGAATATCATGTTTCTATCTGATCAAGATTAGAAACTGTTGTACTGTTAATACCAGTGCTTTGAGAGCATGATATTGGAGTACAGTTTAGAGAGGTATTAGCATTAGGAAATTGAGCCAACTGACTGATAATTTAACACAAGTCATAAATATGTAAATTAGCGAATGAATATTCATCTTACCAGTCGTCCGGCCTTGTTGTTATGTACATTCATCCGTGACCGTGGATCCCTGGCCTTATCCATGCTATCTACAAAATCGACGCTGAATTTTTCTCCGTAACCGATATCGTGACTGCATCCACCCCAGATGAAGTCGTCTTCTCGACCGTTATAGCTCGTGTCACAGCCACAGGTTCGTAGACTACCCGTGCTACACGATCTGGTCACATGCACCAGTATCCCAGCAGATATCATTGCACGAACAAACGCTGTTTCAGAGAAAGCTATCGAGTAAAAGAAAGAAAAGATATAATTGAAAAGTTACTGAGGAGCAAAAGCGGCTTCCCTTGGAACTCTTGGAGGTTTTTTTTCTTTTTTTTTAATATTTTGTTTGTCTGTTTCATTTTTTTTTTAATCTGACGTCATTTTGCATATTCATGGAACAGTTTAGGTGCAAGACGTCTTTCAAAACTTTAACATTTTTTTTTCTCGAAACGAACGGACAATTCCATGCTATATATGATGCTATATAGCCATGCGCCATATAAATGGTTATACCCACTCCTCTCTCCCTTCCCCACCACACTCTCCCCTCCTTGGTTTAATTTATGAGGGCTGTCTATTAGGAAATAAATTCGAGAATCGTAAAAACCATCGAGGTGACAGAAAAAATTGATACATATAACTGATTATTGCTATAGAATTTTTACAAATTTTTCCAGGAGTAAATTGACTTGAGTTTTGACTGATGAGGAAGAAGAACATAAGTGTCCGGTGAAAAGTTACAAAAAAATAAAATCCATATGTACAGTTTTCGAAGTATTAACAGTATTCTAGTTCGGCTACACTTGCTGTGATGTCATAGTTTCACAGTGACAAAAAGATATTGTTTTTATAATTCACTCCATCATTCACAAGTTTGGTATGGTAGGATTCCAAACTTAACTTAAAAGATCTCGAAGTTAACAATACCCCCATGAATGTGCTTCATTCATCTTTTGATCCACATTAACTTTGTAGTGGGAAATTATGTGTAAATATAGGAGAAAATGCCCTCAAAGTTTCGTTAAAGTGCATCAGCATGATGCTATACCTGTTTGTTTCAAGTTCACATTTGTTATAAAATTTCTCAATTTTTTGTTTTTGTTTTCTTGGAAAAATTGTGTTTTTGCCTGCCATCAGTCAGAAATAAATTTACCCCTGCAGGACTATCCTAGTGTGGTAAAACATGTTAAGACTCGACATGATCGATAAACATTCGGCAGTCGCCTTCAGTAACATTAGAACATGTTTAGTACCGCGTCTTTCGCTAGAGGAATATTTTTTTAAAGTAAGAATCCAAGTGTGTTTATAACCCCTTTGTTGCACTGTACGTTAAGTATTGATTCACAATGGTATATAGTTGAAATTCATTATCAAGGTTTGTCGGCTTTACAAATTTCCTCAAGGACACCATAATTTTCCCGTAAGGGGTTTGACACCATGCAACGTAAGCTCTATACCATAACTATATGAGGGTCAAGTTACTACCCGCTACAAACAAGATATGTGGGAACGGACTAACTTTTGTCTGTAAGTTCCAGAGGGAATTGACCAGTTAAAGCGGCGTATCTGGGTAAACCATCTCGATATTATAACTAAATTGTGATACTTTGTATCATTAAAAAACGTGTATGAGTGTTGCAGACACACTGCAGGCTGCCTCGGGATAACTTTACGAAAACTAAATAAACTAGGACAAGTACAGGTTAATGTTAAACAAACATGAGGGGTGTGATTGGGTTGGACACCACGCGGAGAAGTTCAAGGAAAGTACGCCGGGCGACTGGGCGGTCATGAAGTGAAATTGACGGCAAACGAGCCCGTCTCTAGCAGCTAAAACGGTGGGTGGTGATACGGCGTACAGAGACTGCATGTGACAGGCGTAAACAAATTAAACTAGCAATGGATTCTACAGAGGATATACCAGTGAGTTTAATGGTGAGATATAGCCATATTTGTTAATATTAACAATCAACTTGCATGTGTATATAGATGGTCGTAAAAAGCTGGCAAAGGAATTCGAAAAAAAGTTCAAAATTCTTTGAACGCACCGGACAGGAAGTGAATTCTTAGGCAGGCACATTGCCGAAGAACATAGACACACTGTTAAAAGGCAAGATATATTACTGGTTAAATTTATACCATTAATGATGGGATTTATACTATATACATAGGGTTTGCATAGCAGAGAATAGCAAAAATCTTGAGGGGCTTTGACATGTCACTAATCCACCCACCCCTCTGACCCTACATCCCACCCTACCTCCCCTCCTCGTGAATATTCATTCAGCTATATAATAATGCAAGATTACCTACGGGTTTTCGTTGTTATGAACAAAAAAATAGTAACTTCCACATTCAGTTGATTTGTAACGTAGTGGTTGAGTTATACTTAATGGCATTGATACCATTCTATGTAATTCTATTGTTCGGCCAATATGCTCTGAAAATCGTGGTCTTGGTGCTATTTGGTATTCTTGCTTAGCGCCCTCCCTACGTCAAAGTTCTTTTGTCTTTGGTTGTTGCATCGAGGGAATAATTGGCACGGAGATATTAATGTCACATTCACCTTTGTTATCCAGCCACATACATACACCCTCCCGTCCAACCTCCCACCGTATAGTAATGACATGAACTTTCCATGCAAATAAGATTATCTACTTAATCATATTTTCTCTCGAGTAAACAACTATGTATCATAAGCGAGTATTACATGTATACTTTAATAGGTCCCCATAGTCAGATGGTAAGCCTATACCCTTCAAGACTAAATATTAAACTACGAATGAAGGAAAATCAAATTGTCTGCGGTCTACCTCCCGTTGTGACGTTACTAATAGCTAGTCTAAAGTCATTGTTGTACAGGCGATTGACATATACGACAATTGAGTTTTTTTCCATTTATCTCTCTCTCCCTTTCTCCTTCTCTCTTTACCTCTTGTATATCTCTACCTTTGTCTCTTGGACAATATGTTCCGAACACATTTGACTTTCAAGAAGCCTATTGTGTCGAAATAAAATGAACATATTTGGTCTCATCTGAGAGTCTGAAATATTGTTTAGAGACTTTATAATAAATTTGGGATACATCTGTGCAGCAGTGAAGGCCAACAATTTAGTCTTAAATATGTCTATTGGTCAATTTATTGTAAGTACATCACACGGTACACCGCGTGATGACTTTACTGAACGTTCTAATTTAATAATGAAAACAACTATTTAAAGGCCTTTAATGTATATAATGGGGAAATTAAATTGGATTAATACCGGTTTCATATAATGTTCAACAACATTTTATATCGGCTATTGTCACCCTTATGAATGTTTAAGCGATATGGGAGAGAATACTGGGGTATATAAGATAATACCAAGATAAAATATAGACTCGCGTTGAAGTCCTTTTCTGGGACCCCTTTGAAATAAGTGTGTTTCCAATGCCGGCGTTCCTTTGAACCGAATTATGAAAGCGCTATTTTAATACTCACCTGGAAAACTTAACGAAAATCTAATTGAAAGCTTCACAGGAATTGCGTGGCCTTTGGCCCATTTCCCTTGACCTTATTAACATAAAACCAACGCTCGCAGCGCAGGTTGTTAATGACAGCGAACTTCCAATGAATTTTGAAACAGTTTCAATTATATTCATCGTCGTTGAGACGCACAGCGAGATTAAACGCTGAATACACCGACCGCATACCGGCTTGTGACATGCGGGAGATACTCGGCGGCTTTATTGTAACTGCCTCGTTGGGGGCTTTATCGGTAGCCTTTTGATTTACAGGGGGATCCTATACCGTGGATTTGTAAACATAAAGGGGGCCCGATATGGAAAATAATATGTTCCTTGTTGCAAGTCAACATTTGTATATAACTATCGGTTATAAACTTTGGCCTCTTAAAAGGACCCCTTCTTTATCCAATCATAGGCGCCATCGAAGAATAAGGCCAAAAGAGTGAAACACGTTACAAAGAATCTATTTTTTTTCTCCAGTGTTACAAGCACTGTGTTGACCTCGATATTTTCTTTAGACTTGCTTTGCGATATATAGGAAATAGCAAGCAGGATATCATGGTTACAATGAAGACACATGGGAGGGGAAATGGCCATGTGTGGGGAGGGGAATGGCGTGTGGGGGGGGGTTATACTTAAGAGATTGGGAGTCAAATAATCGGAAAGATTGAAAATGATTTAAGGTGATCTAAAATATCCCGAGTAAAACTAGAAGTATGATATGTAGCGAGAGCTGGCGTATGCATGGGTTGAGAGAGTACTAGACCTACACTAAACGTCGACCTCTTGCAGCTCAAAATCTAAACGGTAAAAATTGGAATGTGACATAATATGAGCCCAAACAAGCAGCTACCATAAGGTGGGTATAGGACATGTCAGATGAAGACATCTATATTAATGTTCTCCAAACCTCGGAAAGCGACCAAGTAAGTGTGTTAATCGAGGAGCATTGAACTGTGGTACGACGCTCTGAAAATATGGGAAATATTCGAGGCATCCGTATAACAAACTTTCTGTCTCCCCCCCCCCCCCCCCAACCGAATGTTGATGTCACTTGTGTCGATGGTGACAGCATTAACGTACGGGACCACCTTGCCAAAACCTACTTCAAAAATGATTTCTGTGATGGTCAAATGGGTAATCAAATTCCAAATCTGTGGGATAAGAATCTCTTGAAATTAATTCTCACTTAACTTTATTTGTTACGAGACTCGTGCAGATGTCGTTAGTAGGTGTTTAGATTACGTGTTGTAAATTCGAAAACAAAGAGGTGGGAAGTACAACCCTAAGGGCAGCAAAATGGAAAATGAGAAGAAGGCAAAATTGTTCTAAAACGGTGTTTATTGTTACATGGATGTCAAAGAATGGCACC
Organism: Apostichopus japonicus; assembly: GCF_037975245.1. NCBI lineage: Eukaryota > Metazoa > Echinodermata > Holothuroidea > Aspidochirotida > Stichopodidae > Apostichopus > Apostichopus japonicus. The sequence goes on along the minus strand of NC_092583.1, from coordinate 17,433,661 downwards.
ACATGAAGGATCATAGGTGGGTGAGAAGTTGGGTGGGGGAGGGGGAGGCGTAAAGGAAAAGAATTGGGATGTACTTCGACAGTTTAAGTATAAGAACGGCTGTACGGGCACAAACGGTACCACAATGCCATTGCAAAAAACTCACTTTACAGAATATCTTATGTAAACTTAGAGATTTCCGTCAAAGTTTCTTATTTCCAAGACAGTAATTAGCAAGCCAACCAACCCATCCACCCGCCCAGCCCATATACCGGGCACCCCCCCCCCTCCAGTCAACAAGATGTAAATAACAACACCACATGGATGAAACACGATTCCCAACCCACCCCTTTCAACTCACCAATCTTTAAAAGCAAGAAAATGGGGGGAAAAAGTCCTCTTTGAATTTGAACGATCATCAATTGATGTTACGTATAGAAGAAGAGGGTATTAGTTATGGATTGATATCGATATAATTAAGAGAGGACGCCCTCTATGGTGAAAACTTCTACTGAGCATGCGTATATTGCAAACGTATTCCTCCTGCACTCTATACATACATATAATCCACGGGGTAACATGTGGTTTCTCACCAAAATCACTTCCTCAAGGGTATCCCTCCCTATTAAAGAGTTTACAAGACCCTTAACAAAGGTTTTGGAGAACACGAGCTCCCCATAAGAAGGGTCACTTATGGGACGGCTCTCGGGAACAATCAAAATAGCTGAACGGTTTGTCATCGGCACTTAAAGTACAATAAATCAGAGAGTGTGAGTTGTACACAATAAACCACGCAACGAAAAAACGAAACAGAAAAGGTAAAGGGACGTGGAAGAACAATAGTTTTATCAGATGGGGTATTGTACTACGAACAAAAGGATGAAGGGTCACAGTTTCAATGTCTCCCTGGGGACCTGTGCCTACTAAGAAGGAGTAATTAAACCATAATGAAGCTTTACTCTGATTGTCTAAACAGATCCTCAATGGCGGTATCACTTTGAGAGTTTGAATATAATAACAATGAACCAACTTAAGTGGGTTATTAGAAAACACCCTCAACAAGAAATAAACTAGAGACCCGACGTGATCGGCAATGACCTCAAAATGCGTCTTCGACGATATCAGTCGGGTGAAGAGCGGAAACGTATGATGGATTCGAAACCAGGACAGGTTATTATGACGTCAGAAGGTAATAACCATGACGTCATGATTAAATGTTGGCAGTCAGTTTTGCTAGTAGTCGAGAATATATGTGTTCATGTCTGTAATGCTCCATTTAAGGACAAAACGCAAATCACACATTTTCTGTCCATGTCCTATTGTTTTAGATAATCATGTGTTTTTTGCTCTTTCTGGCTTTAACTCTATATTTTATATGAATTTTAATGCAAAAAAAGTTAGATTAAATCCAGACAACACAGATCATCATACGGGTGAAAGAAAATACAAATAAACGTTTGCTTTTCTTCCTTGTTTTTAAAATAAAGTTTGGTTAGAAATTAAACCAGTTGCAATAGATAGATCATTTTTAACTGATCTGAAAACATATTTTCTGCAAGAACAGCTAGGTTATCGGTCAAAGATTCTATTTATGATGACCAATTTCCTTTCTAGTTTATATTGTTAACCGAGCTTACTCGTCAATTTAAGCCACCCAACACTCAACTTACTGTATAAAATAAGACAAATATGTTTAACGGCAAATGACGTCACAGTAATCGCGTCAACACTTTACTCTGTGACGTCATATTAGTCTTAATTTTGACGTCACATAACTAGCCTACGTTGACGCAATGTGTCTATCCGATAATAAGGGAAAACGTTGCCCTCCATTGCACGACACCTTTCGGTAATATGCTCAAATTAATTTAATAACGTTTCATGGTGTGAAACCGATCTTAATATTTTATGAGATTAAATCAACTTGTAACATTTTCGACTAATGCATAAAAGATTTATTTTGAAGGGGCGTGATAAATCAAATTGTAACATTTCAAAGACTAATGAACAGTTTATATCGAAAAGGTGTGATTTAATGCCGTTTTATATGAACAAAGTAATCCCAATGCCCTCAATAGGGACCTCATGGGCCGAAGGTTGGTTATATCTGGGTCACAAATCCAAGCTACACAAAGTATTTCGTGTCTCAATTTATGTGAGGAAAGAATTTCAATCTTCGTCATTTTAGAGGGTTTCTGCAAACGAATTGATATCGAAAGCTCGAGCAGCAATGATAGGACATCTGACGAGAGGGTGGGGTATGGAGGGGGTAAGGAGGGGGCTACGGTTCTGTCCCAGGACCCGGAAGTATGGTATACAAATTAATTATCCAATTCATGGCAACAGATGTAATAGTTTATTATATAACTTTTTTTAAATAATACATTGGTATCAGGCTGCACTCATAACACTACCAAGCAGAAACAATAGCCAATGTATATATGTATACGTAATGAGAGCAACATAGGCTACCAAGCAGAAACAATTAACACTACCAAGCAGAAACAATAGCCAATTTATACATGTATACGTAATGAGAGCAACATAGGCACATGGCAGGCTTAGTAAGTTGATGTTAATCGCTACTATATGAGTATTACAGTACATTAAAACATGGTGAAACCGTTGACAAGTAACATACATGGGCACTAATAACATAGTAAGATGATACAGACATTTTAAACGAACTTTTACCTTTACCTCCTAAATTCAAATTTGAATGAATATTGACAAGCCATCTCACTAACCTCTTTTCATTATTTTGGTTTTAAATGGATTGCCATTCTTGTTAACCAATGTGGAGCAGTTCCATCTTCTATTATTCATCTGGTATTGACATTCAGACACAGCTTCGGCGATTCCCTGTCGGGAATAATAATAGTAATAATAATAACAACAATGATAATAATAATAATGATGATAATAATAATAACAACAATAATAATAACAATGATAATATTAATAATAAAATGATGCTTATATTAATAATAATAATAATAATAATAATAAAAATAATAATAATAATAATGATCATAATAATAATGATAATAATAATAATGATCATAATGATAATAATAATAAAATGATGATGATGCACCATTAATTTAAGTATCTCCTTATTTGAATATTACTGAAAAGCAAAACAAAGACAGATGATATGAAAATGTAAAAGGGAAGGTAGAAAGTTAGTAGACGTGGTGAGGATGATAACCCCCCCCCCCTCCCCACACCCCCATTGTGGGATGGGGAGTACCGTTTGCAAAATATGTACTTTTACGTTTCTGAAACAACAAACAAACATACTAAACAAACATAACTCCATGTATGCAATGGTTGTGGCTTGAGAATCCTTTCATCGCCGCGTGCAGATACGTTACAATTTAATAGATCTACGCGCCCCCCAGTGTTGCGCGAAAGCACTTGCTAATCCATACGCTTTGATCTGTTGCGTGGCTCTAATTGAATTTTCAAGTTGACTCAAGTACGACTACAACCGAATTTCTCCAAGAGGTCGGAAAGGTATGACAACATTGTCGTCTATCCCAGCAGGATGGGTCAGGGTGTAATAGAAAGTGTGTTTAGCGCACTGGCTCCGTATAGATCATGACAGAACGACACAACTTAAAATGTCGGAGAAAATTTAGGCTGGCAACTATTGATAGAGGTAAACTGGTAAGACAGATTATGAACTAGACCTACGGATGAACATAGACCCGTGCGTTCCCTACATACATATACATGTATATACGTCAGATCCTGCATTAACAACATCATAATTGACTCTATATGGATGCCTTACAATGATAATTCGTATCATAACTGTCGACGTGACACCCAGTTCGAATCAAGGGGTTCGGTTTAGCTTCAGGCTGATTCGAGCTAATTTATGCATATATGTATAGATAGGCTCTCTATATAGGCTCTCTATATAGGCTTTATATATATATATATATATATATATATATATATATAGGCTCTATATATATAGGCTCTATATATATAGGCTCTATATATAGGCTCTATATATATAGGCTATATGTATATAGCCTATATATAGACTATATAGAGAGAGCCTATATAGAAAGAGACTATATATATAGCTATATATAGTTATTGCTGAAGTCAACGAGAGAGTTAAAACACATAGATGTACGACTATGTGTCAATATTTGATAGCATACGCGTCTTTCGTAATGTTGTTACTTACACGAGAGAGGTAGATGTAGCAAGAGGAGGGGAATATATGGTCATTTGTCATCCTCTTCCCCATCTAACCAAAGCACACCCAATCCCTTGGTTTGAACCAACATGGTTTATTCCGGTCCATGGCTTGATTAATGTGGTATTCAGATATTATATATACATTATTCGGACACTGTAAACCATAGTAGATAAAACAGTGTTACACTTAGCAAGCATGTATGCTTGTATACAATGCCACCCAGAAGTTGTTCCTTTTCTTTCATGGTTTACACGAGACCCGTGAAGTACCACCAAGAAGGATTTAATAGACTTTATTCAACTTACGAATTAATACTTTAAAAAAAGGCGAAGGAAGGAAGAAAAAAACTCCTGGTGAAACAGGGACAAATAAGAACCAATGATTGTGTATAGGTACACATATAGTGTATCATAGTCCAGTATTATACAGAAACCTCAGCCTTCTGAATTAAGAAATAAACTTCTACCGCAATTGTTAACCAGAAATCGCCGCTGCTTTGATCACGCCGGTTGAAATAACTGTACAACAAAAGAATGGCCTCGTAACAAAGAAAAGACTCATTTAATCCAAGATTTCTTCTTACATTCTTGACGTAAGGTATGAAACTTAACGCAAAATAATTGATGGCTTGGCAAAGTTCAAGATGACAGATTGAGTGACCCGGCACCCCACCCACCCCACACCTTCCATGCACCTCTCACCCCACCCACCCCACACCTTCCTTGCACCTCCTCTCCCTGATTGTGGACATGGAATGTGAAAGGAGCGCGCTGCGACTGTTGAAATTCTATTTGGAAACATTTCACTGTAAAAGAATAGAACGTTTTTCGCGAGTTGTATAATAAGTGATAGGATGAGAGAAAAGGACAGGGTGGAGAGGGGGAGGGGGTATGAAGGTTAGCAAACGAATCTGACACTTAAATTATACTACACGTGATAAGCAATAACCATGCATGTACATTGAAAGATTCCTATTTATGTTGTGAAAAGCGCAAAGATAATTTGTCTGTAATTTCACATTTTTCTTCGTTATCTTTTCTTGTTTCTATCCTCTCTTTCGCTCTCCCTTTTTTCTTTGCTGTAAATACAATGTGTTTGCCATTTTATCATTTTATGTTTTTTTTTTTTTTTGGGGGGGGGGGTCATCTACGAGAGCTCCCCGTCTTCATGCCTATACCCCCCCCCCACATAAAGAACTTTAAGTTTGATATTGTTTCCTTAGAAAGAGGAAAGTGCCAGGCAAGTGTCGGGATGGGGGAGTCGGTATGGGAGGAGGGGAGGTGGGTTGGAGGGATTTAGGCGGAAACAATTTCCAATCACATATTTCTTGATATATAGTCTGGACAATGCTTAGCCCTTTTTGCTTGCTCAGTAGATGTATTCCTCTTGTGCAGATGCATATATCTCTCATATATCATATATCTATATTTTGAAGACTCTATCGAACGTTTTCACTGACTATTTTCGTCACTCGGGAGAGTGCTGTGAACTTCTTTGGTGGTAAAACTCTTCGTTATAGGAGAGGACAACATATTTATCAATTTAGTGCACCGTAGGGTGTCAATATCATCGCCTGGGTTTTCAGTATTTTAAGACTTTGTTATAAAACTGTTACAGTATTGCTAATATCATCCATGCGAAGTGTCTGGACAATTTGTAAATTTGTTGATGTAATATGCATGGTCATAAAGCGGCCGTACATGAATTATTATAGAAATATTAAGTTAGAACCGGTATATGATCGAAGCGTCAATGTAGGTCGAGGTCAGAAAAGAAATATACAAAAGATTGATCATTTTAATGACAATTTAAGTATTAATTTATCTTATCATATTTTAAATTGACGATATTCATAAGTCATTTTCGTAATTTGCTCAGATGTTTTGCGATTCAAGGAGACTCTCACAGAAATAGATTTTTGAATCAAGCGTGAAAATTATATGTATTGATATATTGTCTCATAGTTTGCTTTGATCAAGATATGCGGCCAGTTTATATTTATTGTTTTCTTAATTCATTTTAATAGTTCATTGTGTGGCATAATAATTGTATATAAGGCTATATACGTCACGCATTTTCATTCATTATAATTGTATGGATGCCGCGTTAATGGATATTGCCAGGTACCTAAATAAGACACCGCAATAGTTGGGAAGGGAGGGACTGGGGGGGGGGGGTGGAGGGTACACATGCATCGGTGTTGATTTAATAAGCGTCATTGCCTAATAATATGATCAATCATGAAATAATATTTATTTAGTTTATGCAAACTATGGTATATATTGTTGGTTAAAGTTTTCTGATTTCACCAATGGTATAGCTGCTTGGGGGGGGGGGGGGGAGTGGTGTGGTACAGGCCAGGGTGTTCCTGTGTGACAGTGACAGTAACAGTAACACACCTTTTTTTCTCGATAGAGAAAAGTCAAGCTGACCCCGGATTTCGCGTCAACAGAACGCCTTAAAAAGAGCGACTTTTGGATGTTGAAATAACTTTTGATTAAGCCTAGTTATTTTTTGTTGGTTCGAACAGAAAATGAGATGTGCCTATGAAGATGTGTAAATGACACGTGTGAAATATACATACATATATGCAATTGAGATAATCTAAGTTAATTTGTTGTTCCATTTCCTTTTGCAAAAAAAAATGGGTGGGGCATTGGGTCGCAACAATCTCGAGGTATTAACTCTTCAGTCGTTCATTACGTAATCATTTAAGAACGAAATTTCAAACAATAATCATGCAAGTTTGCTTTGACGGCCTTCAAAAGAGTTCTCTCTGTTATATCTTATAATGGTTTCAATCTATGAAATAATATGACATTGTTTCCGACCTGAAACACCAGGGCACCCTTGCAGGTTTTTACTAGTCGTCAGTGACTGACCGGCACAAGTATTTGAAATAGTTGACCACTGAGTTTCACTTTCGGTCAAGTTGAGAATAAAAAATGAATTTCCACGAATCTTCTTATCAAAGTTCAGTCTTCTTTATAAGAGAAATTAAATTTAAATAACACCCAGCCGGGGTATCAAAATGATTTTAAATAAAATGATACGAAATTGTGATTATTCTTTTGTATACTGGATACCATCTTGCATTACTAAAATCACATTACAGTGCAGTTTGATATGCATATTGACTTATCCATGATCATTTCAATCAATAAAGAAAATGTAACGAACAGTATACCCTATACAGTGTGGTAAAATATAGATAATTATGGAAACAATCTCTATAGATGAGTAAAGAATTGTTTCGAGTCCAGCGTAATGAGAAATCACTGCTAATTACTTATCAATTAATGTGATGAAAGCAGAAAGTAATTTATGGTGAGTGTGTCCTGGTTATATATATCAGCTGTATTGATTTATTTTAAGAAGAAATCGATAGAATGGGTAAACTTGCTGGAAGTTGGAAATAATATGAAGCTTTCCCCCCACGTGGCGTAAAATCTCAATCTCTTCGGGGCCATTATCTCACTGGCAGCTCCTGCTAAATCATCTCTTCAATTATATTATTCGTGTTTTCTATTCTTTCATAAGCTTTTGTCTTCTCATTTTTTTTTTTGCATTGTCCTTTCCTCTAAACAATATACAATATAGCTATTGTGTTTATTCCTTCTTCTCGTAGCGTCGTTAAACATCAATGTTTTTCTAATGTCCTTCTTTTCCTTTCCTCTAAATATTTAAATTAATATGTTAATATGTTTATTCATTCTTCTCTTAGCGTCGTTCAACATCAATGTTTTTCTAATGTCCTACAAATGTGATCTTTTGTAATTGTACCTCCTAATACGTTATATTTTCGTACTGGTAAAGAAGCCAGAAATGATCCATTGTGACGTCATAATTTTGTAAGTCCTCATGACAAGATAACTGGTTCTTTGTCTGCTTGTTTGTTTGCTTGTTTGTATGTTTGTTCGTATTTTTGTCCTGACTTTTATTTCTATATTTTGATCATGATCCTTGGAGTTTAAAGTTCAATTATAGTTAACAAATAATAACATTTGGGAAGAGTATTTTTTGAGTATGTTAGAAAACACAACGGTATATGAAATGATATATGAAAAGTACTTCTTTAGCCCTTTGGACACCCCTCCCCTTCCCTAGCCACTCCAACCCCCTTTCGTCCACACAGAGGACTAAAAGGAAAGTTACTTGTAATTTTACCTTGATGGCTGCCTCCGTGACGTCAGGTGAACGCCTGCATATTTGTTTTTGTTTTTTAGTTAAACCTGCATATGACCTGCATATGTTGGCGATGCTTTTACTCCGAGGGGAACGGTCTTCCTTCTCTGGTGGATCCATAAATGTAGAAGGGATCTGATTGGACGACAAAGCCAACGCCCTATAGAGATAAAAGAGGAGACCAGGTGAGTATATAATGACAAAAAAGAAAAACTAAGAACGTTTCTTTTGACCATAAGTTCTTGTTTCTTTGGTGAAATCACAAGGTAGAAGGTACAAGATGAAAATTCAATTGTATATACTGTGGCCTGATTTGTCTTTTGGATACCACTGATAAGTTTAATTACTTTTCTCATAACTTTAGCCTTTGAAAAAGATCCTGCTAGGATCGAAACGTCAGGCCAACTTACTTTTACACAAGTTTAATTACTGGCGTTAATCAATAGGTCACAGATTAGTTTACAACCTGAAATGATAAGTTGGCTAAACTTTGGTAATTATGTTTTTCTCATAACTGTAATCATGAGTGTAACAAATATCACAGAGAAGGCCCATAACCAAATGTCCTAATTTGAAATGGCAACACAATGTACCATTGTTAAATGCGATTGTAAAGAAGAATTGTTTAAGCGTGTAAGCCATTAACGTTGTGTTTTAGAAGAACCAAGAGAACTCAAGAATGTCGTAAGTTACATTGTCTACGCAGGTCATTATAGAAAAGAGAATTATTAAGGATTAAATGCCAAGACAAAATGCCGTTACTAATATCATAACTTTTAACAATCAAACACGAATAGCCATCATTTAAAGTTTCATTTAAGAAGCCAAAATGCGAATGTTGAATAAATGTCATGTTATATTTAAATGCATTGTAATAAAATGGTCTGGGCTACTTTCTCTTTCATTATCAAAGTCGAATGAAATGGTTAACTAATCGCCAAAGAGCGATCGTTCCAAGGTAACAGAAAGAACAAAGCATGGTCTGTTCTCGTCCATCTACCCCCTTGACCCCCTCCCCTTCACAAATCCTAATCCAAACGCATCTGCCCATAACGTAAACTCTCTTAGCTTTCCCGAGGTTTACTTAGAACAATAAACTGCCAAATCACAGATACTATTTTCCATTTGGGACATATACATGTTCTCTTCTTTGATATGTGCTAATCATTGTGTTTGTAGAAAAATATGCTGAATGTCCCTTTATTTTTCATAGACAAGTAGGCTTTTTTTTAAATTTCTCATTCTTATAATTATAAGTATTGTTACAGACAAATTCATCGTAGAGAGAAAATTCGCAAAAATATGAAGAGGATATTTAGAATCAGTACTGAAACTAATAAAGCAAACAAATCGTGCTCATATGAAATAATTTTTTATCGATTTTTTGTATCCATATATATATATAAATATATATATATATATATATATATATATATATATATATATATATATATATATATATATATATATATATATATATGGGTTTTAATTTTTCTTCACTTGAATACTTTTTGTTGTTTTCTTCTCTCTTTAGCAAGTTCGTTAGTTATTTTTATTTATTGTTCATATCGTGACGCAGGCTTTAATTCTCAATTGTTTTTATTTCACATAACATTTGTTCTGACTTCTTTTATTACAATAAAACTGTTCAAACAATTATTAAGATCGATTTATCATACTGTAGATTCAATGCATATTGTGATTTTAATTTCTTAGTACATTTTGTTTGAATATTCATAGTAAATGTATTATACATGATATATTTGTGTCCATTTCAATATATAGTTTGATTTCGAGAATATTAGTTGGAATATCACAACCAATATCTACCACTAATTAAGTAATTTACAAGATTTACATTTAACTGATTTCTCATGAAAATTGCAAATTGAGCAGATTGAAAGATCATTTTAAGATCAAAGACAAACGTAGTATACTCTAACACAGGGAAACTGCAGGACTAAAGAGAGGAAAGACGTATTTTAATGTTGACCACCTCAGAATGGAATTCTAAACACAGTGTTAACATGATATTTGTATTTAATAGAGGGACGGGGGGGGGAGAAACCTTATTATTTATTTTCTCTACTAAAGTGATACTCACCGGAATTAAAAGGGACCTTAAAATCACTGAGCTATCGTTGACCTCAAATACATTCTGAAATATTTTCAGAACTGTGTTCTCATCTTTTCAGCTACTCAATGATAAGTAGATCAAACATTTTACACATACAGTTTGGGTAAAACGATACTCAAGTTGGGCAATACAAACGAGAATATGGTTATTGTTTTTGACTTGTAGGCTTATACACTTTAAATGTTCATGTGTCAAAAGTCATAGGCCTATGATAATTAAATACAAAAGCATCATTGTTTTGGTGAATATTACTTTCTTGCTGTGTTTGCAAACGATCGTTCACTCAAAGGATAAACTTATCTCTCGTTCACAATTTTTTCTTGCTTTTTTTTCTTTGCCCCCGTTAACGAAAGTACCTGATGTAAAAGCTATATTCTGCGTCACACATTATGTCATTTACGTTACACTTCTAGACTTAAGCCAGATTTTTCAACCTGAAGAAAAATCCGCGCAACAGATTTGAGGTTTTACTCTATTTCCTGTTACAAATATGGGCATCGTTCAAAATTCTTGTTTTTTCTTATCTAGTTAAGCAAAATATGTGAACATTGACGGCTCGAAACAACCTACACGATTTGTTCGGTCATGTGATCAAGGAACATGAGCGAATTCTGTAGATAAACATCGGTTTGCGGTACGGAAATTATCAATTACACGGGTGTTGGAATTACCATGGCAACGTCTTATATGAGAAATGAATTTGTATGCGTTGTCATCTTTGACACATATTTCTATATATATATATAGATTTGTGTGTATGTACGGTGTAGGTATATTGTACTGATTTCACGAAACAGAACTTCTTCATTTGGAACGTGCAACATGACATACAATATCGCTTCTGTTCCATTTCTTTCATTTTTTTGCTTCGGAAAAAGGATTTACATTTTAATTTGCTTTTGTATTTTGTTTGCTTTTTGCTTTGCTTTTGAAAGTGAATTTTGTGGTTTATGGAAGTGATTTGACAAGAAATAGAAACTATATTTTTCAGCTATTATAAGTCAACAACAAGTATTGGTGACGACAGATGTAGACCTTAGGTTTGGTTCAAATTTACTTTGGATTTTTATGTTGGAGAATCGGAAAGGAAGATAAAACGCTGTTTTCCCCCTTTCGGTCAGCAATTTTACTACATATTAATAAAATATTACTCGAAATAAGATGGTTATTATTGATCAAAATAAGAAATCAATACAATATTAACCAGTGAGGAATTTACTGAGTTCTCTTCGATCAAGAATATCATCGTGTGGACCTGAAATGTTTTCATATTTAGCATGAATCAACAAAGTGGAAATGTTTTAAGCTTGTTTTTTTTTGCAAAGTATTACCTCCAATATTTTTTTATTTCAAATGAGATTTGACTACTCAAGCTTATGACCTGGAAATTTTATCAGAATTTAGTATCAAATGGCATCAATTAGTTATCAAAATCGAATCGAAACAGAATGAACATGGCAAATCTGACCAATTCAGATTTAAATGTTATCATTGGATCAAGCTCTCTCTTAAGTAGCTGGTGAAGTGTTGTCACAGCTTAAAAGCAATATATTATTCGTATAAAAATGCTGTGGTCTAATTAATATCACTTCCATGCATGTTTAAAATAAATCTAACCTTAATTAGTAATTACATTTTTCATTGTTTGGGAATGAATTGTTTAACTTAAAGCTTTCACACAAAGTTTTAAAACAATGCGGTAGAAAACCAGTGACGTTTAGAGGTAGGTCTGGTACCAGGGATAATGTCACCTATTCCACCCCCACCCCACCTCGCCCTCCCGCCTCCTCCTCGCCAGGCCTGGTCAAAACACCTGATTTATAACGTTTGATATGTGAGTAAAGTAAACACATATGAAATACCCCCAGTGACTGGAAGTCTAAGAGTAGTAAATAGCTTTTCCAATTTTGTTATAGAATTTTGAGATTTTTACATTTAAAATGTCCGTTCGTATATAAGTGACTGATAAATAGGTATTAGCAGGTATAATATTTATGTATAATGGGTGCACGATTGGTGATTAGTTAAGGAAACTATTGCATAGCGTAACAATATAACGGTTTATTGGAAAGCTGAATGGTATATTGTCAACAAATTAATTTTTAACATGCACTTACTGGTACTACAGCTCCAATGCTTTGTGCTTGTTTGCTTCTAGGCCAGCTTTTGTTTTAATTTATAAGGTTTATCACCGTAACATTTATTATTGATCAGACAACGTAACAAAAACTCATAATTTTATTAATAATTTGTTATGATTCAATTTTTGTCGTAATTTTTCAAGAGAAGGTAATATTGTATTCCCTCATTAGACATGTATGCTACTAATTAAAACACAATGAAATAACTCCCATGTAATACATAGTTACACAATAATTGAAGTTAAAGTTGTAACAGCAAGAAAGAATTTGATTTATCAATAGGATCAATATTTCTTTGTAATATTTTTGCACAGTATCTTGCAATGAGTATAAAACAAACTTCTTATCAACAAAAAATTATAAAAAAAAGCAAAGAGTAAAACGAAGGACCAATAGAATTTATACTTACATGTGAGCGCAGTAAAGCGTTGATAACAGTAAAAGCAGATTATATCTGTGCATTTTAAGAACGAATGTTTTAATTCCAGCCATTCGGCAGATCACTCAATAACATGAAAATCGCTTTTACTCTCCGTTTGATAAGTTCTCCGTATTTATGTGATCTTGTCGTTGATGTACCAGGCTTCTATTTCTTCTTCTGGTTTTTATCACAAAATTGTACAGAAATTAAACGTTTCAAAGAAAAGTCGCAAAGATTCTTTCCACAAAACAAGGTACATAAAACAAACCAAAATGAGCTAACTTGCAGCAAAAATCACACTAAATGAAACTGATTTTTCTTTTTTGGAAGAAACTTCGAAAAGACAGAAAAACAATTTTCTTCTTTTTTTTTCTTGCAAAGATGAACCGAACGAGAACAATTTATAAGCTCGACTACTCGTGGAAAAAAATAATAAGTAGATATCTTTAACGAGGTGAATATGTTTTTTTCTCAAAACTCTTAAAATAATCTTCTTCTTGATTCGCTTTCGTCGATCAGTTATTTGAAGTTCCCTTTTTCTTTTCTTTAAACGAAAAGCAATAAATTTGTAGGTTTTCGGATGCCCCGATTCCACGCTGTTTAATGATTGCGTTGGTATTTATCTTCAAGTTGATCTCGTGTGAATTTACCACGTTGATTTATTAATCCGCCGTCCAGATGGTTAAACCATATTATATCCCACTCATTTATATACCAAGCAGCTGCCAACATGAAGTAGAGACACCAGAATATTTCCAAGTATTTCACTCTAAGATTGTTATCCTCCTCTTAGGCTGATGTTTAACACTGCTGTCTCCGGATAAAAGTTTTCCTACTGATATTTTGAAAAGCCGGAGATGTGATTATTTCTCTCGCCTTTACGAATCGATTTCGCGACACCGTGTAGTTCCACCACATCCCATACTGAACGTACTTTTTTTTAATTTTTCCCGCCTACGCGTGGAACATTAATGGCTTAATTATCCTAACAGTAACTATATACGACGCCCGGTGCTCTTACGTCAATTCTTACTCTCCGCTCCTATTTCTTTCTTTCTGATTGTGGCGGTATATATCAGGCACAAACTCCTCTACTTTTCATTAATCTGACATGGTTATTAATGTAGGTCAAGCGGTCAACTTTGTTTTACGAATTAACTTTTCAATTGGTTCTACAAGTTTCTATAACCATCTATTATACCAACCGGATGGGAATGGGACCACAATTGATTACAATCTGTAACTCTCTAATTCCGACAAAATAGATGACCAGTAATATGACGTCACAATAACGCGTGGAGTTGATATACCTGTTGCAAATATTCTTAGCGTTCCCCTAGGTAACCCACCTCGTTCCGTCTTTACACCTTTCACAATAAACCAATAAACACCATTTATTTCCGAGAGATATGTCACGTGATTTCTCCGACATACGTAATAGTTTTGCATGCATCTGATTGGCTGATGAGGACCGTCTGCTTCTTCCCACTTCTTTATTTCTTTCCGGTTTAAGAACAAAAGATATAACAATCAGATGTTTACTTTGTTGATTTTTTTTCCCTTTCAATTATTTCTTTTCAAGTTACCTCTTCCTGTGTTAAATGGTCGCCGCCTATATTTGCGTTGCCAGTTACCTTGAACTCATCCCCATCGGGTCTCGGGCGGCCAATGTTAAAGTAATGCTATCAGTTTCACAATAAATGTCTTCCCAACAGCGTTCTTGAGACTGCCAGTTTTCTAATCAAGCAGTGTAAATGTGATTATCCACACACGAGTCGCCCACCCGTCCGATAGTATGCCAGATAGCGAAAGAGAGAGAGGAAGCAATAAACAGGAACAAAATTCTTACATTTTTCTAACATCTTTGAAAGTTTCCTTCATAAGAACCTAACCTCAAATTAGCTATCAGAAAGCCGGTCAAACTTTTTGTCTGGTGTGGTTCCAAAACAGCTATATCCTTATCTTTTCCCCTTCGGGCAGTCGTTTCTATAAAATGTCGTGTGGTCTGAAAAGTGCATGCAATTGTCAGATTTGATTCTTCAGTAGAGCTATTAACTGACTTAGCCAATAATCGAATGGTCAATTGGTAACACTCTCAAGTCATTCGCCGACTGTTGGCCAATATTACCTTTTATTTTCCTAGTTTGTTTGTTGTTACTGTTTGTTTGTACCTTTGCGCTGTCTTACCATGTTTGTTTCTCTTCTTCAATAGTGAGCAGTATAGGGAGAGCTTCCCATCACAGAAAGAACAACCACGTAAAACATGCGATTCGTACTAAGTTTTCGGTTTGTAACTGTGATGAGAGGTAAACGGGACACCCTTTCATATCACGAATTATTTTATCCAGAAGCAATGGTTTGTCACTGAGAAACCTACAGGCGAGAAATATATGAAAGTTTCGCGAATTTAAAACCATTTGCCTCCGGTTTCCGAGGTGTTACAAAAACAAAAGGTTTGCTCTCTTTGCCCTTTTAAGATCTACGAGTTCTCATATAGTTACTATTAATGTTGAAATATAGGTCAAAAATATCTGTTATTTCGCAGTAAGTAGTTATCGATTAACGAGGAAATTTAAGGAATGTTTGAGAACGATTAATGTTCGTTTCGTCAAATTTAGACCTTTCGAAGCAAACTCGATGCTGACTATTATTACGTGTTACTTTATTTTCATTATAATTTAATTTTGTGAGTTGGTGCATCTTTCGAAATGTGCTGTTCAAGGCAATGGTTGATTCCTGACAAAATATATTTTTGTCATATTTTCAAGAAAATTCTTGTGAAATATGTATATTCTTAAGTTAATCAATTACATATTGCCGCAGACTGTAAAATCCAACAAAATCATATAGAAACGTATGTATTTCATTTTTTTTCTACTGTATATATAGAGGACTTATATTTTAACAGCCAGTATGTCTCGCGCTTATTCTCATTAGCAACTTATCAATGTTACGACGGTTTAAAAATCCTCTATAAATGACCAAGGAGCCTGCCATTTTGTGGTTGATAAAAATGGTTACTTTTCAACCAATTTTAATGCGTTAAAATATTTCGCCGAAATTTTCCTCATCAAAGTGATGATTGGCAC
This sequence comes from Apostichopus japonicus, assembly GCF_037975245.1. Classification (NCBI taxonomy): domain Eukaryota; kingdom Metazoa; phylum Echinodermata; class Holothuroidea; order Aspidochirotida; family Stichopodidae; genus Apostichopus; species Apostichopus japonicus. Next base: position 17,417,487 of record NC_092583.1, on the reverse strand, counting down.
GTCATATTCCACTAGGGGTCCCGCTGGGAGTCGGGTACCCCCACGAAGTAGCGGTAAACCGATAAACGCTAAAACCTCGGGCTTGACTTGGTCAAGTCGATTAACACGTTACATTTACAATCACATATAAGCATATCAGTAAAAGGTGAATACAACTTCAAACCCATGCAACATGTGACCATTTCCTATTTATAGTTTTGGGACAGTGAGTTAGTTCATATGTTGCATGCTCGCACCCTGTCATTCTTTTATCCACGATTACAATTCGCTTCACTATATTCTTGTATTAAAACTTGACATCGAATTCATTTATGTATAACTAGTGTAAAGTTTTATACAAATTATATATTGTGTATATATCTTCTCGGTCTTTATGGGTGTGCTTTGTTGGCAATTATTCTGTTTCATTCTTGTATATGCAAAGAAATGTAGCTTTAGCCCACTTTGTTATGCAAGTGTTATGAGCTAGGCTATAGCTGTCTACATTCTCTATGAAAGTAATATGGGCTAGGCTAGTAACATTCGCATTGCAAGTGTTCTGGGCATACTAGGCTGTAGCTAAAATCGCTATGATAGTCTTATGGGCTAGTAACAGTCGCTATGCAAGTGTTATGAGCTAGGCTAGCTACATTCTCTATGAAAGTAATATGGGCTAGGCTATAGTTACATTCGCTATGCACGTGATTCTGGGCTAATAGGCTGTAGCTACATTCGCTATGATAGTCTAATGGGCTAGGTTGGTAACATTCGCTATATGCAAGTGTTATGACCTAGACTAAAACTAGATTCTCTATGAAAGTGTTATGGGCTAGCTACATTCTTTATGAAAGTTTTATGGGCTGTGTTCAAGCTACAATAGCTATGAGAGTATTATGGGCTTGGCTAATAATATTCACCAGCATGACAGTGATTTGGCTAGGCTTGTCACATGACAGTGTTATTGGCTAGCAACATTCACCATTATACAAGTATTGAGTGCTTTGATATAGACATGTTCGATCTGAAAGTATTTGAGACTCTATACGGCTATAAATTCTCTATGAAAGCGTTCTGGGTTATAATATGAAAGTTGGTCAATACGTAGCTGTTAATTTATAAATATAACGTGCATGCACTTGGTGAAGGGTGCACGAAACCAAATATAGTGGTGGCGCTGGCAAATTAACCCCATTACCGCCATCCCCATTTCCCTTGAACATCTACAGGACTTTGTAGGTCACGTGATCATGGTGACGCTGTGCAATACAGTGGCCTATATTATCTTTGTTCTTAACTTAAGTTTAGATACATTTTCTCTCTCCGTGTGTCAGATTCTATCCGTGAAGAAATCTGTGACATAGTTATTCCATGCGTGGCATCTCCACATTCTGTTCCGTCAGCCTATACCACCTTTAAGAACTACAGCTTAGAGAAAACGAGACCACTTTACGTTTTGATTTCTTGATTTGTTTGTCACAAAGACCTTTTAAGTTTAATTACAAATCTTTGACAAAAGGACAATCAATGAAGCAAAGAGAAGATGATGTTTGCTTTTGAATCAGAAGGAATTTATCCATCTTTCATTAAACGATTCTTCGTAGTCTCTCCAGTGTTGTTGCTTTTGTAATGATACTCAATCTACGAGTTGATCGTTCTGCTTATAAAAAGAGACGGTGTACTCTTCAATTGTCGTCGAGATTTCTTTTCTGGCTATTTTGGACCTCTTTATCCCAATAATCGGTAATAAAATGGTAATGGGGTCTGATTTAATTACCCCTTTTTCCATGTAAAAGAACACCCCCCCCCCCCAAGAAGACCCACAGACTAGTGATTGTTGAAATCCAGCATTCTACAGGAAATAGTATATGATAGACTTAATTATATTAGTTACATATCCTTACATTAAACAGGTTGCGTGATTAGTAGTAAAGAACTTTTTAATATGATTTTTGGGACCACTTAGTAGAACCATGTTCTTCCACTCCAAAACAGATTTGGAGAGAATTTGAATTGGTCAAGATTCTTTGTTGAAAATGATCTGTATAATTTTCTCATACTCTTTTTTTTTTTTTGCATATATATTAAGCAGTCTTTTTTTCGGTTTCCATACTTCCCGACTGGAAGTTACTGTACTCTGAGCAGCTCAAAGGGGTACATATCCCTACACCTATTTTATAAATCTACCAGTCTACTCGTGTTTGTATTGATACCTTAGCATGTAGAGGGTAATTTTTTATTATTCTTGGTGGTCCTTTCGCTACATTAAAGCCTGTCCTTTCCTGCACTTTCCTCGATCCTTCCCTAATTCCCTTGTAACATTTTCAAATAGAAAGAAGAAGGGGAAAAAAAAAACGTTTTGCTTTCAAAGTTGTCCTTACTACGGCAGATTTAAAACACAATAGGAGACATGGATTAACTTCTACTAAAGTTTATCACCTCTCGAAAGTTTATTGGGGAAATAGCAAGTCAGAGATGAATGGTCCCAACAACAATGAGGACAATAAAAACGGCTTTAGTAAGTATAATTCTTAACAATCGGTAGAAAGTTATTTCTTGTTTGGTTAGCAAAGTGTTTGAATAAAGTTATCGAAGGAAACCACTACACACGGCCCAAGACCATGATGTTCCATAATACGAGTTAAAGGACCGTATTGGTATGTAGAGTTTAGCGTTATATACAGATATGTACGTATAGATAGTTAATAAGTTGAGGGAGTAAAGACACTTCAATGAAATAACTAACATTAGAGCATCTTTGATCAACTCCATGAAGGAGTTCGGAATTCTGGTTCAGGTTAAGTTGAGGAGACGCGATGCTGGGCATAGGTATTGGTATAGTCAATATACTATAAATTACAGAACCAGGGGCGGATCCAGGGGGGGGGGCCCGGGGGGCCCGGGCCCCCCCTTTTTGAAAATCCTGATTTTTTTTTTTTTTTTTTTTTTTTTTACCGCGTTCGAGGGAAAGTGCCCCATGCGTGATCAGTGGCGTAGCTACGGGGGGCCTGAAATTGCAGACATGAGATCCATATTTTCAGGCTAGGTACATGCTGCTTAGAATACTCGGGAAGTGTCGTTTCCGGCCATCTGGGGGGTTTGTAAAGCCAAATATTTTCTTGTACGCTCCGCGCCAACCGATGATGGCGCTCCGCTTAGATAGTCTTACGTTCAGGCGCGGCTGGACCAGTCAGACCCCCCCCCCCTGTCACAAATCCTGCATCCGCCCCTGATATGTCATTGAACATTCCACAAAACAACTTTTTATGTCCACGAAACTGTCGAAACATGATTTTCACTACTGGTAGAGATATAAAATATTGGGAATTCTGAATTTCCTGCAAACATGCGGCTGTGCCTGTTCAATACTCACTACTGTATCGCCTTAAAAAATGATGAGTGGAAATAGTTTCTCCAGGACCGTATCGTATCGTGGGTATCGAGTGCGTCTGATATACGAACGTACGTAGTACGTACGTACGTCTATGATGATATGCACTGTACTGTGCTGATAAAAACATAGGTGAATTTCACTCCATGGGAGTGATCACTGAGCACATTCCGGTATAAGAGTGAATTTCCACTCCATTGGAGTAAATCTTAACTCCTAATAGAGTTATATTCACTCATATTAGGAGTAAGGGGTTAACTCCAATAGAGTTAAATTTTACTTTTAATTTGAAGTGCGCCGAGTGATCACTCCAATGGAATGAAATCCACTCATTTGTTTTTAGAGTGTTGCTAGATATAGGAAGAAGAAATTTACATACCAATACATGTTATCGGTTATCGATTGGCACAAAAAGCCAGATTCTGATGACAGCTGCCTCAAGAAACCCAATAAATGGCCTAATAAGCACCGAGCCATCAATGTGGACCATTACCGAAACATCGATGCGTGTTAGTCTTCCACCCCCTTCCTCTAATGCTATTTAAGTCCACATGTGGGCATATCCTGCAAATCTACCGGTAGCCCACAGGGGTTTGAGTTGGGAGAAAGGCCTTGACAGCTTGAAACGACAAATGATGCCAACTTCCCTCAAGTTAAAAGTCTGGCTGAGTTGGCAAGGCCAGTCAGCATGAAAGAGAAAAAACTTTTTTTGCATTTCTGTCACCAAAGTTGCACATCTTTTTGGTTGCTATTTTGCCTCACAGGTGCCATCTCCTGCGATCTGGGGGGTGCTGAAATCTCAAATTTTCTCTGTACGCTCCGCGCCAACCAAGGTGGCGCTCCGCTTAGATAGTAAACTCCGCCCCCCACAAGAAAGAACAGCCCCCCATGGCCCCCCCCCCACTCAAAAAATCCTAGCTACGCCACTGTGCATGTAATTTTTTGTAAAATAAATTTGCAAAAAGAGTACACCATCATTCTGATAAAGTGAAGGTGAGAGGGGCACTCTGACTGCATCAAAAGTCTCCATCTGGAAGGGGGCATCCAAGATGAAATGGCCTGGAGTAGCCTGGTAAAAAGTAGTTTGCATCACCACCTACTCCCCAAAGACGTAAATCCCAGCTCATTGCTCGAAATTGCAAATATATGCCCGGCAAACCATGAATACATGATTTATTGGAAATAAATTTTACTCCAAACTTTCACGAAAAGTAGCACCAGATTGCACCGAGGACCTCCATATTTTGTGAAATTTTCCCAAAGGGGAGGGGGGCACCCACTCCCCTTAGACCCCTCCCCCAGGACGACGATTAGGCATTTCCCATCTGGGCCCCCCCTTCGGCGAAATCCTGGATCCGCCACTGAGAACGGGTGGGGGAGTGGGTCGGTGGGGAGTGGATGAGTGGGGTGGGGCATCATCATAATGTGTAGATGGTGTTGAAGATACGTCAAATTACTGAACTAAGAGTAGTAATGTCTGTCCTCTTTCTAGACTGAGGCAAAGAGGGAGGGGCGGTATTACTGTTCTAGAGGGCATGATGAGCCCAAAACTATTGATATTGCAAAAACTGTACATTACAAAGACGATCAACATACAATCCTAAGAAAGTGCGAAAATGTATCCACGAATATCCCTAGTAATCTACTCCATAGATCGTAACATATATACGGATACGTAAATGTTTACACTTTACACGTAGCAATACTATGAAAAACACTTTACATCGATGGGGCATCAGATATATCGCAGATTCAGTTGCATTGTACTTCAGTGAAACTTCAAGGCTAGATCATTTTTCTCCTTTGAGCAGGTGTCGGGGTAGGGGTGGGGGGGGGGGGAGCGAAGTTTCTGTATATAGCTCAACTTGCAAGTAACGTCCAGATGTGGCAGACGTACCAATAAAATGATCATAATTTATAGATTACTGTTTATTTTAACCGTCAGTTATAGCTGTATTACCGTCGATTAGTTAAGATACGTTGGTTTTCTATGATTTCCTGTTTTAGGATTAGAATTAAATGTTCAAAGTGACATGAAATAGTCCCAAAAGTTGAATTTCTCAAACTTATTATTGAGTTACAGACAGTTTCATGTGTGTGGGCAAAGATAATGAATACCGCTAGCCAAGTCAGTCGACTGATTGCAAGGAAATCAACTTGATATTCCAATTATATCAAGAAAAAAAATTCTCGTACTATGCGCATGTGTTAATGCAGCTGTGCAGCAGTTCCATATGTGATCTGTGTCGTATACCCGTGCATCACTCCCCGAAAAGTCCAAAGAATCGTGCGATCTTAAGCTGCTATCTCCCCTCCCCCCCCCACCCACCGCCGTCTTTATGTCACACTTGAGGAGAAAATTTCAAACCCTTATTGAGATACTGTTTCTCATCTTAAGCTGAGGGAAGTTTTACCTGAGAAAATGCCTCGTCCCATCAGATGCAATGTCCTTGTCTCGTCTTCCAACTATCACCTGCGGGCATCCCGAGGGTTAATCCATATTTACTTAACAAAAATTGGCAAATCAAACATAACGATGAGTGCAAATTATCTAGCACGGATCGACTCAGGATTTTTGTCCATTTTGTTTTGTTCTCTTTTTTTCTCGTATCTGTTCGTATATTTTAAGGCGGTTTCGTTCGGTTACTTGATTCGTGTTTGATGAGAAGTATACCGATATTAAAGTTGACGCAGATATATATTGAGGAACTTAAAATGACGATAAAAGGAAAAGAAGGACAAAAATTAAGTGACGAAAATACTTGACCTAAATCTATGCTAAAGATCCTGTCATCATAAAAGATGATTTTTGTCGTGTCAGGTTGTGTATTTTAGAGAAAGAAATAAAGGAACAAAAAAATGTTGTTTAGTGATAGCGTGGGAAAGTTGGAATATAGTAACCAACACACCAAACCGATACGCTTTATTTTGACTGTTTCATTATTATTACCTATTTTTTTATTCATGATGAGTTTGGGTTGCCTTATAGGAAGGGTGAAGGAGGTTGCTTACTTTTAGGTGGGTGGGTGAGTGGGGGGGGGGAGGGAAGTATGGTCAGGTCTAAGCGCAATTAAGTTGTGCTAATGATTACTTTTGAATAGGGGAGGGATGTATCTGTCCCCCGCCCACCCAGCTACCCTCTGCTTTATGTAAGTGTTTCTTTTAATCTCTTAATCTGATAAACACACATCATCAAGTTTTGTTTACTTTTTGATTGGGTGCAATTTGTGTTTGAACTTCAAGTCCTTGTCTGTAAAATGACAATATCCGCCCGATTGTTATATGCAAATTAGACAGGTCCTTTAGTTGGATCCTGCTATGTAAGTGCTTTATCCCTAGTATAAATGCTGATGAAAAACAAATGAAGAAACTGTTTTTAAACATCTGTTTGAAAATAATTAAATAAGTTAATTGTGAAGGAATTAATCAATTAAATTAGTTCATTAATTTCACAGTGAACTATTGCACTGTTAATTAATCTCAGTTCTACCCGAGTGACGAAAGATTACTTTATAATTTATCTCAAGTAATCTTTAGGTAATTTTGAGTAACCTTATAGAAATAAAACTAAAGATACTGGAAATCCACTAGTGGATGTATTCACCAAATTAAGATTAATTACAGAACAACTAATTATTGGATTCGGTTGAAGGTCCTAACATTATGTCGCCCAGACACTATTCTTCATATTCCCAATAATCACATACATTGGGCATGGCAAGTACTTCCGACTTTCTCTTCGTTGTCTGAAGGGGCAAATTTTGGGGTCAAGCAAACGCAATGTCTAGTTATGCCGTGTAGGATGTATCGAATCAAAAGTCAACACAAACATGCTGTCTAAAGGTATAGCGTTCTCATCAAAATTAAAACGAAAAGGAAACACAGACACAAAGAAAAAATCTCCCCCCCCCCCCTTCCCACCCTACTCCTATAGAATCCGATGTGGAATTTCGTTCATAAAGTTTGAGTTGAATATTAAATATCCATAGGGCTATTATCTGTCAGTCACATTAATTCCGGTATGGTACTATAAACTCTAAATAATTATGCTGTAATGACCGCATCGATCAAATTCACCACTTTTGAAGGTCAAAATTCAGGTTATTTGTTGGCTTAAACTTCAATTAAATGGTAAAGTTGACGTTAAATTGATATTTTTAATGATCCACAATTATCATTTTAAGTGATAAAAAAGTTTAACCAACTTGGCACGACTTTCCTTGTTTGCATTTCAAACATCTCAGAATGCTTTTTTTTTAAATATATCCTTGACTTTTATAAGAGTAACGATGTTTTTCAGATTTTTTATCGAAATATCTTTGCATTCGGAAACCAACTTTCCTTGACATTTTTATTGAAAAAGTTGTCCAAACCTATACTTCCATTTTCAAAATGACACGGCTGGTATACATATGGTTTTAATCATCAAGGAGGGGTGGAAAAACACATTTTAAAATTAGACGATCGTGTCTAAATTTAGGCCAAGGTCTTAAAATAGTTACAAATTTGGATCCTCGGGCGATCCTCTTCCTGAATAATGAGTTTATACAGAAGGTCTCTGGCGATGTGAACTTGAATGAAGTCAGGCATTTATAACAATAAAGTGATCTAGGTGAAACTTCGATGGTATGCACACTAGTTTACATGAATGTAATAAAAAAAATATATATGTAAAATATTTGAACATGGTGTCAGTGTAGGTTTGGGTCTTGTTAAGGCTGTAATGTGAAAATTTAACTAAAAATACCGGATGTGGTTTTAATAAACTTTTGACACTAATACATACATAAATAATCAATATATTATATATTGACAACATAACACACCTACTAATAGTATATGAAGCCAAAGGAAAGCATCTCGTCCCTCAGTCACTTTGGCAGTTTTACAACGAACCTTATAATTTATTTTAAAAAGTAATAAATAAAAACAAATAGTTATAAGACATTGTTTGAGACGAGTTTACTATCTTATCATAATGTAACTTGCATAAACTATTTGAACTTATCTTGTCAATGTCCAGTTTTTTTCTTTCTATAAGTGTTTTATTTCTTTATTTTTTATATTTTTCATTAAGTTATAATATATATATAATACTTAATTTGATTCACATACTTCGAAAATACACACTATATTTACGAAACGTTATACCTTCGGTACGGTGATAAAGTCATAACCATCTCTGGTCATCAAAAATCATGTAACCATTTTGTAGATGTGATTTGTAGCTCCATGGATTGTCTACTTAAGTTTTAATGTTCCAATGGCTTGATTTGAAGTTAAAAATGGAAACATACCTATTTAATAGAAGAAATATTGTCAATCTTTGACAATTTTAATTACTGGTTCTGATATATCATTAGATAGACGGAGAATTGATCACAGCACCTTAACGAAATGTTTGTAAGATAGTTTAATCTGTACATTGTTTGAGCTTTTATATTTTATCATGTGAATACTAAGTCAAGAAGCAAAAGCAACTGGGGACCCTCATGTAGGCCAGAAAAAGATGTTTTGGCAATTACATTTTACTTCAAAACTGCAATTATTATATAGTTTATCAGTTACAAAACTGTTCCTTTTTTCTTTTGTTAAAGAAAAGAAGGAACTTTCTTGTTCGTCAGTAAAGAAAGTCCCTAAACACAAATGTATCAAGTTTGTAGATATCTTCATAAAAGTTATTTAAGAAACTTACATTTTTTAACTAGCATAGGCCTAATACAGTACGTTGTAGGACGTTTCCAAGCAAGCCTACACACACAGTTCACACACACACATTGAAGGCCTAGCGATACTAAGTGTGCTGCAAGTTCAATCGTATACTTTCGCAGGTCATCAGAGGTTATTGGGGGTATTCCCCCCCTGCCGCGTTACTGGGGGCTTTTTCATTTGTTGACAATTAAACAAAGCAAACATCGCGACGAGAATCGGCAAAGTATAACAGTCGCAGTTTTTTTTTTTTTGCATAGCGAATAAGACATGACTGTTATATCCAGCTCGTAACGGCCCTCCTGGTCTGGAGACTGGCGGTGATTGGTCCGTTTTGAAATGCTCGACATTTTTCGAAATCATTTCAGGATCCTTGGTAATGGACCGAGACACGTCGATGCTGATTCGATGCGAAGGATGAAGTGGAATACGAGACGACGGATAATGACTCTAGTGAATTAAGAAGGGCTGATAAAGGAAACGACTACCGAGGAGACCAGCTGGAGAGAGGGTGTTTTTCGCTAAAATTCTGGCGGGAAAATGAATAGGGTAGGCCTACTTCTCAGAGGGTGCTTGATGAGGTTTTCCTGTTTCGCTCTTGCCGGTGTTGTGGTTTCTGAGAAAAGATACAGAGTGAATTAGCTGTTAAGTGGTCAGCAGTTTATAAAAGTTGACAAGTTGATAATGAAAACAAATATTTTCCATTATGTGTTGCTATGAATCATTCAAACGATATCATACCTATAACTTCATTGAAGCATGAAGCCTACCGCGTGATTTGTGACGCCTTAGATCTGTGCATCGTGAAAATAGTCGTCTCACTACTAAACAAGGGGACCAACTACGGTGTGGGGGAGGGGCGTGTTGGCAGTGACGACATTTAATCAATTATAATTTCAGTTAAATATCTCTGTCTGATTTAGAGGGGGTGGGGGTGGGCTACACATTCACAACATTCAGAGGACGGAGTCATGTAAGATATGTAAATAAAATCGTCAGTGAAATTGACTAAGAAGGTGTTTAATTCATTCCTAAGATAATTTAATACTCAAAGATCTGGCTCCAATCGAATATGACAACTTGATGATGGGATGGAAGTAAAAAAAAAAGGGGGGGGGGGTAATAACGTCATCAAGCTAAAGTAAACTCGCCATAGTGCAATGAGGTTTACCGGAACTTAATTTAAACAATCTATTTGAATAAGACGAAGGGAAAATGTTAACCACTAATAAACTAATCCTGTAACCTTTGCAAAAATCGAAGAAAAAGAGCTACAGTAGGCTATAGCCTATAGTTTGAGAAATTATTGATGTTGCAAAACGTTATTATTGGGGATGAATAAATTTGTGATTACTTAAATGGAGAACTGAAGGCTATTGGAATATCTAAAAAATAAACAAAATATTCAAGACAAAAAGTTTTGCAAGACTATGTACGAGTGGCAAATCATTGACCGTTTAAACGTCGAAAAAAGTGACATCCTGTTCAGGCCTTGCAATATTGATACTATGGAGATTATGAAGGGCGCCATCGGTAAATCCTTCAACTGCTTTGTGTCTGTTACCACTGAGTAAGTGCCCAGTTGTTCCACTCGTGTTAGCAACTTGAAACTGCACTTAGTCTGAGTGTTGGATGAACTCTGGAAAGACCAGATCTAGAAATTATAATCTCTTCTTTGGTCCATTAAAATGACACATCAAGTATAATGAAATTTATTAAATCAAAGCATGTTTTGCTTATAAAATAATGCAATATGTTATATTGATGGGACGCAAAATATTCTTCATTATATTAATAACTCCCGGTGAGGAGTACACCCAGCATTGATCTCTTAGTTTCTTCTGAGGGTTATCCTGTGCCATGGCTCGGTCAGCAAGAAATCAAGATACATACAACACAACGAACTACTGTTAGGAGATTAATGTACACGTCAAAGAGTATTAATAATATATTTGGAATTCATATTATGATATTTAATGAATAATGATAAGCAGAATTTAATTTTGATAAATCACTGTTCACTACAACAGTTGCTTATTCTTAACATATTGGATTGCTACAATGTCTTTAACGGTATAGATTTACGCTGGTGGCGTAGGCTCCTACCTGAATATATTCGTAAATGTCAATTCGTTGTTTAATAAGTCCTAATAACTCAATCAAAATGTTCTTTTAATTTCACATCTCCATTGAATATTCAACACCATTTGTCCTTTGTTAATGTAAATGTTATTTATGGCCATAAAAGTTTTATTTTCCATTCATTTATATATTGCAAATCACAAGGTGGCATTTTTATTTTTTATTTTAAAACGTTTGATTTACGGACGCTAATGAAGATTATTTTCTATTAAGAACAAATGAAAGAGCGCCACTTCAAAATTGTCTAACTTCTGATTGCGCCCGTACACGCAAAAGCTGACGTGTGAATACTAGAATTTACTTCTGTAACCTGTCCCAATCTGCTTTCTTACTTTCATAATTTTTATAAAAAAGGAGATCTGTCTGATATATCAGTTACGTTTCATAATTAATTTCTGCTAATATATGCATCATAGGCTATAAAAAATCAAGAACAATTGACTGGAAAATATATCATGGATGGATCCAGGGAAGGAGGTGAAGGGGAAATCTTCTCAAACTTTTTAAATGAACCATTATCTACAAATTTAAATTTGTTCGAAACAAGGTACTAATAAAGGTTAAAGTTTGCACGCTCCATACGTGGTTATTCCTTACTTTCAATCGATGTTTCCTTATATATTGCTAGTTTGGTAATACTTTCGGTATTCTACAGATACTCGTTTTCCGTATGGAACGCCGAATTAACTTTCATTAGACGATTTTGGGATACCTGCAATTAATTACAAGCAATTACAGATATCCTCAATTGAATTATCGATATCTAAATTTATTTTTATAGATCTTAAAGATTACGTTTTGATACCTTCAATTAAATGTTTGATATCTCTAATTGTTTTAGAGATCTCCAGAATTCATTTCAAGATATCCATAATTCATTTCGAGATATCAAAAATTCATATCGATATATCCAAAATTTATTAAGTTAAACCCATAATTGTTTGAGAGATATCCAGAATTAATTTCGAAATATCCAAAAATCAGTGTTGAGTTATCTAATATCGAATGAGAGATTTCTGAAATGTGCATGATTCGAGATATCCAGAATGGAATTCGAGATAACCAGAATTCATTTAGGGATATCCAGAATTCGTTTCGAGATATCCAGAATTCGTTTCGAGATATCCAGAATTCGGTTAGACATATCAAAAAGATATATACAATTCCCGGTCTGCGCCTTCAATCTGAAAATCGTGTGGAAACAGGACCCAACGATAGAGGCCCTATAGAAATAATCCAGCTTTCTGCATGGACAAGGTGATCCGTGACGTCACAACCATGTTCGTATACTGTGTTTTGGAGGCTTTTGGTAAGTGTGTCATTTCTCTCAATTTGTAAAATCAGATAGGCTATGTCTATGCTTTGGTGAAGTGTTGTTCGGGTTATCTAACATTAATATAAAAATCCTCTGGAATATTTGTTGAAAAGGATGAGGATATTTAGACCAAAAAGGCAATATGACTGGATCGTATTCCTTCCTAATCATAACAAATATGGCCTTTTAAAGTGTTGTTTATGAATTTCCCATCAGTCCAGTATTTAGTTGCTGATGTTCTTATTACAGAGAAGCACTCAAATATTGTTAAATATGTTGGCTTATTTGATCTTCCTTTAAAATACTGAATATTTTTGATTTGGGATTATCCTTCCATCTTTAAATGATATTGTAATTCGTAATGTCAAGAAGATAAAATAAAATAAACTAATATGATTTGGTATTTTATAGGTTCAAACACAACGTCATCTGCAGTCCTCCATGTTGCTCCACATTTTGCTAATGTTACTCACGTTACATTTCTTGCTGTTTATCTCCACGTCATTATAACATTATCCAATGCCATCAATTACCCGCGCCACTCATTGTGATGACGTCATCAAAAACGACTTTTACAAAGTCAACAGGGGGAAACTAAAAGACAGAAAGATAACAAGAATCCGTGGCGCCATTCGTGAGGTTAAGTTTTACTGGCATGTTTTACGATATTTGCACAAGCTGACCTCACTAGGTTAGCCACAGCGTACCAGCCTACACACGGTCACTATATGGGAGGTGACACCAGCAATTTGTACTATGCGAGGAACTTGTCCGTTATACTCACTTTGGCCCTTTTACTAACAACCATGTAGCATTTAAGTGTAAAACCTTCTTTACACTTAATATATGACCCTCTCGATAGCATATGGGTATCATTTGTATCAAGCTTCATTAACCCCTCCCCCCCCCCCAACATACGTATTATTGACCGGAGATTGCTATATGGTTATATTCAAACTGTAGTTGAGTAATCGCTATATAGTACCTACTGGCTGGCTAAACACAAAACCCCCTTTCCCTTCCCCATCCGATACGAAACTACTGTGTTCCATTCATAACCAGCCATATTCATTAAAGAACATAAACCAATGCAACTGCGGATTCTATTAGCGCTCCAAGTTCCCAAATGATGTCTCTACATAATATCACCGGTTAACTTGTTTTACGACTGAGTGGGTGGCTGTCCAGGTCCTGACGTCATCAACCACAATTATTCGAGTAAGCAATGGTTCAAATAAAGTTATCATCGAAAACCATCGAATTTGCTGTCAGCCGCTGTCCAAAGAGAATACAGACACATGAGCTACTATACCAATGTTCTAAACTTTGTAGAAAACACCATAAAATACACACAAAAATATGATTTAACATATTATGACCAAAACAAAACAAAAGAATATTGATAATTTTTTTTGTTTATCAATATCAATATAACCTTTTCAAAATGAGTGACCACGTGTTGAAATCATAACTAAGCGGTTCACATTTCAGCCATGGGAGGGGCACACCGCCCACCCATAACACCACAATGCTAAAACGTAACAGAAAGGTATAACGTACGGCATTGGTTCCCAATGTGCCGCATACCAAATAGTCCCAAGAGAAAAGGAGTGGTTCGTCATGTCCCTCCGATAAGCGTGCATGTCTCTCACATTAATTTTCTATCAATAATTAGCTTTTCATAATTCTATATATTTCATATCCTGAAAGAAATGCACACGACTTGCAATCAACATTAATAGTGAGATCTTTGAAAAATGGAAAAAAAGTTTCCCATATTAAATGCCCCCACCCAGTTAGATCCCTTTCCCGCCCCCACCCCAAGAGAAACTGACGAGGAGGTTTCAAAGTCATAAATATACTAAAAAAGCTATATAGTTTTTACACTACCCTCTATAACTTCGGCAAATTTCCGCTACATTTTACGATATATTATTTAATGTGAGTGAGAGAGTGAAATGAATTTTTAAGGCTTAAAATAACATTCTTAAGATATTTTCTTCACGTGATAATACCTTTCAAATCAAGGTTGCGCAATGGGACATAAATTTGAAAAATATGCAACCAAAATTACCTATTATAGATGTTTAATAACAATAAAATTACACCATCATATTTTGTTGTCATCTATAAATTAGAAGCAACTATCTATCTATCTATCTATCTATCTATCTATCTATCTATCTATCTATCTATCTATCTATCTATCTATCTATCTATCTATCTATCTATCTATCTATCTATCTGTCTGTCTGTCTGTCTGTCTGTCTGTCTATCTATCTGTCTATTTGTCTGTCTGTCTGTCTGTCTATATATATCTGTCTATATATATAAATATATATATTTATATATATGTATATTTATTTATATATATATAATCATAAAAGTATATGCTGAGTACACTTTTGGTTTAATTTACCTTAATTGAATTTTGGGTCAGTTTTCAATCATTTTTTGAGGATTCCATTAACCGAAAACTAACTTAATTTTACTATGACATTTGCTTCTTAAGAGATTACTGGATAATACAATTCAGGTAAGCCTATATAAGTCTGTTTGTATTATATATTTAATAATGAAATGATACATATACGAACCCCAAAAAATTGTACTTTCTCTTTGCGACTTCCATTAAAAAAGAACTCCCAAGTGGCTTGCTGGAGATAAGTTTCTTTTTTAGATTATTTTCCATGTTTGATATGAAAATGATACGAACACGTTCTTTGAAGCCCGTCTATTTTTAAAAGTTGTTACAACGCCATTGCCATGGCACCGCAGTAGGTTTGGGTCGGAATTCACGCCCTCTTGACAGGATCCTACCTCGCACTCCAGTGGAATAGACAAGCCTTAGTCAGCTTGTATTTTATTCTACAGTTTCAACTTTAATCTATTTATTTCCTCCTTATCCCTGGGAAGTCCGGATCACAGAAAAAAAAACATTAAGGGAAACATTACTGTCTCACTTCATAAAGATTTGTAACTTTTATTTTCAGTACATGCCGTCTGTAAACATCGCTCGACGGGGCGTTAAGGGTCGCCATGCTAGGAGTTGGCATGGTCTTATGGAACGCGATAGTTACAAAAATCAGTAACAAGACTTTGCTGCGATGCCGTGGTTGGTATAGATCAGGCAAGTTCGATCCAGAAATAGAGATAAATACAGCAATCGGTATTACTAAATAACTTAATAGTTACTCTGACCTTCCAGCAATGTGTACTATACTGTCACCAATAGGATATCGCCGTCAAAGTTTGTTTGCATAGGAAAAATCAAAATGATATGTTATGTGGAACATTTTATTTGAAACTTTCATCCAATGTTCTTTAAAAATAACTGACGTAATTTAAAACGCTGATATTTTGGTTTCTTATACTTCGGCACTTTGCAACAAAACTTAATACTTTGAATATTAAACTATTACATTTTGACATAACGCAATGTAATGTAACGCAATGTAATGTAACACAATGTAACATAACACAATGTAACATAACGCAATGTAATATAACGCAGTATAACATAACGCAATATAATATAACGCAAATTTAACATAACGAAATTTAACATAACGCAATATAACATAACGCAATGTAAAATAAAGCATTTTAACATCGCGCAATTTAACATAACGCAATGTATATATATCGTAATGTAATATATTAAGTTGTTTGGTCAGTACCGTATCCGGGCTGAAGCTGAAGAGGGACAGTGGTGTTCGGATGAGGACATTGTGTAATACGGTGTAACGAGAAGTATATATATATATATATATATATATATATATATATATATATATATATATATATATATATAGTACGACCTTCCTTAGCGGTTCGAACCTCTGGACATACAATCAGCGTTCATAGCCTAGTGGTTAGGGTGTCCGCGTACAGAGCGGAAGGCCCGTAGTTCGAATCCCGGTGGAGGCTGAAAGTTTTTTCACTGTTCTTGATTTTCCAACTCATTACGATTTTCATTTCTATTTCTATATAAATATATATAAATATATATATATATATATATATATATATATATATATATATATATATATATATAAATATATATATATATATATATATATATATATATATAAATATATATATATATATTATATATTATTAATTATATATTTATATAATTATATAATTATATTCGAAAACATTTCCACCGCATGTATTTAAACATTAATGTATATGTAGTACATATTTTTAGCGTCAATGATGCACATGTTGTTAAACTAACATACCCTTTGTAAAGATGAGTACAATATCGGATGGATCTTGCTTTTGTTTCACAATTAATAACTCTTGTATCAATATACAGTGATCCTATATTCGACAATTAAAGAAAGATGAGATATGACTGATAAAACAACAAATTGTTACTTAAATTCACCAAACATGCATTTACTATGTGGGAAACAAAGGTATAATTATTGAACTACATCGTGAATTAATCAATAAATTAATTGGGAGCATACAACTGTTTTGAAACGTGGAAAATTCTACCACCTTGTAATCTATTTTGAGCAAAATTATAATTCCAGCTAGATTTTAGTGTCAAAAAAGATTTCAGAATAGGAGGCAAGGGCCCGGTCCTGTCTTTTGACTCGGCCTTGAAATATCTTACACTGATGGGTATTCAAATAGAGGCTGTGACTATTACAGGGTTGCCCTAATGGTCAAAGTTGACACTTGCAAGCCAGCGAAGAAGGGAGATATAGAGAGACAATTGAGATAATTATTCCCAGCTCATTTATCGAGATCAAATATTATTATTTATAATATATAGATAGTATATATCATAGATCCTCCCTACACGTTGGAACAACAGTATAATAATAACAGATACAGAAGTCTGGTTACAAATGGACCAAGATTACTTTTGACTTTGGGAATCAAGTCAGGGGCGTAACTATATACTTCCGGTTTTAGGGTAGACCCAATTTATTTGACCAACCTGTTTTACTTAGGAACTGAGCAAAGTTCAGCCTGAGAAGAATCCACATCCGTTGGTCGAAGCCTTGTTTAACATTGACTGGATAAAAGGTATTGGAGTTGGTCTAGACTTTGTCGACTCTAGTTTACGATCGTTTACTTACGCCCTCGGTTTCCCCATTCTGTCCATTATCATAGCGTAATGTGATTTTTACGATAAAATAAATATACATTTTCCTAGAATTTACGACTATTGATTTTATTCAAAAATGCTCCAAAACCTATGTTTATGTGAGAGTGATCCCACGTATTTAACGGTTAACCGATAAGGTGTTCTAAGTAATGCTCATGGTCAGCCAACATTAATTTGTGAGTGTCTACACACGTTTACGCTAAATTATGGTGAGAAAACTTATGAAACGCCAAAAATGTAAAAACTTTAACTATCCTTTTCATTAAAGGTGATTTGTAGGTTAAGGCCGTAGACCCGGCTAACATGATTCACTGACGAATACATTTACAAATTTATGACTAGAAAATTACTTGGTAGGGTGCATGTGATTATTATAAATTCAATTTGTTGATATTCAATCTTGTGAGATTGCAAAATAAGGGTATACGTTTTGTTGGTTTACCTGTTGCAGAAAAGTCACTTTTTAATTTACAGAGAAAGTATGATATTATCAGTAATCAGCTTGAAATTTTCAAACCTCGTAATTGCACCCATTTCTGTCGGACGTATAATATTTCTATTGTGACGTATAATATTTCTATTGTGACGTGTAATATTGATCATTGTAACGTGTAATAATTCTTTTGTGACGTGCATCGTAATACTTCAAAGCCACATTGCTGTTCTATGGGGGGAGAGGGGGGGCTTTATAAACTAAGTTGTTCTACATAAGTTAAAAAAATATATCCAAGCAGTGGTCAGATTAGGTCACATAGTTAATTTTCACGCTATCCATGTACTTCATAGTAATACACTTAAACATATACAAGTACAATACAAGTAACAAACGAAGTATCTTTAACAATATTTTGTGACATATTTTCATGCAAATATAAAATCCCTCCATCGCGCTTCCTTCCCCTCCATTCCCCCTTCCCCTCCCGCCCCACATCCCCCTATATATAAATATATAATTTCTCTTGACACTTTCTGTGGGTGAATTGCACGTGAAGTGAGTATATGCTTTACTACTTTTGAGTTCTTACGGCGTTCGATAATAACTCTTCTTGGTTCCATATCTCTAACTCTGCAGTCGGGCCGGTTACCACTTCTTGATAAGCAAGGTAAAACGATTCAGTAGCTAGTATGTTACAAATTTGTTGGATCAATGCCGATATTTACGCCGCAGAAAGACATACCGCTAGCTTCAACTCGCCGCATGTGGTCAGTGGCCAATGTCGCATGGAATTACTGCCTTAACTGCGAATCTATGGGAAACAAATTTCAACTCTTTTATATTGTATGAGATTTTCTACATCTCTGTCTCGATGACTGGTCTACAAATTGACTCAAAATTGTTTATCAACAGTAGTTGAAATGTTTCTGGGGGAGACCTTAGTCATAAATTGGAGATCAACGTTCGAGCTATATAAGATAACATCATACCCCTGTTGAACTAATGAACTCTCCCATTTGAGAGAACCGACAAAACCGCGAACCACGCGCATTCAAGCAACGATTAAGGAATCTCGGGACGGTATTCAAGTACATTGTGGTGAGTTCAACGCTATTAATCATTCTTATATTATATATAGAATTTTTAAAAAATCAATCAATAATTCATTTCATGTCTATGTATCCTTTTGAGATCGCTTACCATTAAAGAAATAAAACGGTTGACAAAGAAGTAGAAATTATCAGATCAAATTTCTTCCGAAAAAGAGAACAGAATTATCAGAAAGTATGATCATTAATTAATATTTTATTGACAAGTCGATGAATTTGAACGTCAGAAATATATTGCGGTATATGATATTTGCAAACTTCCTGAAATAAAACAGCGTCTTTCATGTTTCTGAACCTGTAATTAATAAGCAATTAGGCGTATGTCGTAATATCAATATATTATATTTCTTTTCAAAACGAAAAGTAGAGCGATTTGTACTGAATCTTCTCTTTCATATGCAAAATAAATGTACAAAATAAATATACAAAATAAATATACAAAATATTTATACAAATAAATATACAAAATAAGTATACAAAATAAATATACAAAATAAATATACAAAATGTAGAATCTTGAATTTGGTAAAGAACAGTCTAATGCTATGTTGTTGTATTTTATGTCTTTTTTAGAATTTTAATTTAGAAATTAAGTTACGATTTAGTTAAACAGTTATTTAACCAATTCACAATTGTTTATTAATGATTGTAGTTCCCGTTCAGACTTGGAGTTCCCGTTCAGGGATGTCGCAATTTTGCTTAAGCTCATGACCTGCTGTGTTGTTTTTCTCGTTGTATTATGACGTCACTGTAAGGTCAATGTCCTTACAATTACCCGAACCTCTTTCTGCTTGCCGTGGAGACAATGATTATTGTAATATTCACTCTGCAGTGACAAATCAATTTTAATTGAATTACGCCGAGGGAGGGTAGAAGAGGGGTATCTGTGAGGGAGGGGGGGGGTGTGATGGGATTCCAAATAAGTTTCAGTGTAGCGGTTTCACACTAGATATGGTTCCAATCCGGATCGGAACCGGATCAAATTAATGGTTATTGTTACACCGTACAGTAGTATTGCGTAACCACACAGGATCATCTTTCACTGAGGGGCGCATATATATATATATATATATATATATATATATATATATATATATATATATATATATATATATATATATATATATATATATTGACATTTGTAGAAGGTCAAATGTGTCCTTTCTTAATTTCGTAAAACAAAAAGCTTGCCTTCTTTTTCACTCCAAACTTCTGAAATTAATGATAGAGAATGAAACTTGGTTGAAAAGAAATTCCTTAATTAATCACGTGCCGTCTTAATTACAAGTGAAAAACATTGATAGTCAATCACCTCGTTGAATATTCATAACCCCTGGCCATTAACAGGAACTTACCTTTTTATATACATACCTCTTTAAATATTGAATATTTTCAGTGAAAGCGGCTGGTCTAAATAGTTTAGCATAAACTTCGCCGTATACTGTTACAAATGCCACGAGTATATGAGTTTATACTTGGTTTTCATATTTCTCACGATTAGGAGTACTAAACTATCAGTACAAATACAGACCATGGTACTCGGCGAGTACGAGCAAGGAATCGAGTACACAAAACTAATTTATATAGTGTGTTATAGAAACTCTATAAAGCATGGTCAACACGATATTTAAATGTCCCTTTGAATCATTTTACTGTTACAAACGAAGTTGTCGTCAACACATATGTAAGTACCCACCCCATGCACATAATTCCATCTCGTAGTAGTACATAACAGGTTCAATAATAACCTGTTGGTCATATTTTATTATACTTGATGCCTAATACCGACATTTCATGTTGACACATTTTCGATCTATTTTACGCCACTTGAGGGAGACGCCGGGGAAAATTGAAAAAGAAAAAAAAAGAGGAAATGGAGAAAAAAATAACAAAACAGCGTAAAGAATTACAGGTGCTATGTATAAAGTGCCTCTGGGTTTTGCTTTATACCGCCAGTGTCGATCATTCAAAGTGAACCTGCGTTGAACTGGCATTGCCTATACCATTACCAAATTATATGATTAAACAAGAAATCATATCGTGACATCGCATCATAAATCTTTCTTACCCTTTTCAAGACTGTTTCTGTGGGGTCTGTCATTTTCTGGTTCAAGCAAAATGTTCACGAAATTATCGACATGAATTCTATAGGTCTATAGGGTCAAACTATACACATGTTGTTTCTGTAACTCGAACGCCGTGTATAACGGTACATAATTCAGAAGTATTGCCTCATATACAATATTTCATTTTCTTAAAGACAATGGAACAGGACAAAAATCTTGAGCATGCAGGGTTTTACAAAGAGTTTGTAAGATTATTTGGATTCAATTTGACAGTAATTCAATGGGATCCGTTCAACGTTAAATAAATAAAATATGATTTTATTAACGAAACAAAATTTGAAGTACTCTTCCGCCTCGCAATATCATGACGTCATCGTTGATGTGACTACAAGGTGCATCTGCTTACAACAAAATTGTTGTAGGTAAATTGTTTCGAAAATTCATCGTTCTGACAAAAGTAAGACTAGATAATGTAGGGAGGATTGAAACCTTTCAATATCATGTCACGTCAAATCCTCTATCTATCTATCTATCTATCTATCTATCTATCTATCTATCTATCTATCTATCTATCTATCTATCTATCTATCTATCTATCTATCTATCTATCTATCTATCTATCTATCTATCTATCTATCTATCTATCTATCTATCTATCTATCTATCTATCTATCTATCTATCTATCTATCTATCTATCTATCTATCTATCTATCTATCTATCTATCTATCTATCTATCTATCTATCTATCTATCTATCTATCTATCTATCTATCTATCTATCTATCTATCTATCTATCTATCTATCTATCTATCTATCTATCTATCTATCTATCTATCTATCTATCTATCTATCTATCTATCTATCTATCTATCTATCTATCTATCTATCTATCTATCTATCTATCTATCTATCTATCTATCTATCTATCTATCTATCTATCTATCTATCTATCTATCTATCTATCTATCTATCTATCTATCTATCTATCTATCTATCTATCTATCTATCTATCTATCTATCTATCTATCTATCTATCTATCTATCTATCTATCTATCTATCTATCTATCTATCTATCTATCTATCTATCTATCTATCTATCTATCTATCTATCTATCTATCTATCTATCTATCTATCTATCTATCTATCTATCTATCTATCTATCTATCTATCTATCTATCTATCTATCTATCTATCTATCTATCTATCTATCTATCTATCTATCTATCTATCTATCTATCTATCTATCTATCTATCTATCTATCTATCTATCTATCTATCTATCTATCTATCTATCTATCTATCTATCTATCTATATATATATATCTGTCTGTCTGTATGTATGTCTATCTAGCTTTCTGCCTGTCTATCTGTCGGTCCGTCCGTCTATCCATCCATCCATCAATCAATCAATCAATATATCTATCTATCTATCTATCTATCTGTCTGTCTGTATATCTATCTATCAATATATCAATCGATCCATCCATTCATTCATTCATCTTTATCGTATACAATAGGGCACCAAGGCTGATAAAATTCGACATAATTTGTAATTGAGGGGGAAAAAAGATTATTTTGCATTTGTAAACACATTTGTATCAAACTATTGAAGAGCTAGCCTTATGGGCGTGTTCTGGGGTAGGTGGTCCTACCACTTTTGACGAATCGCCTCGATCTTGAAGGTTGATATCTAACAATTTCAACAAAATGGTATTAGATTGCAATCTGCACTGTTATAAGTTGATATTGTGTGATGAGTTGGCAACATACCGACTCAAGCAGTATCGCATTTTGAAAATATTGCAGAATATAAAGTCTTACTTTTCAGCTCGTTGCTCGATCGTAAATTGATTGCCACCTTAGGAAATGACCTAGCTCTGTGAACTTATATGGATCACCTTCATACGTCATCTGAATTCATTTTCTTTGACTCTGTGATAGTTTTTCTCAAATTCCTTGCAAAGATATGTATTGTTATCACTGACGTTCTTTTATCCCCATAACTTTTCCAAAGTTGTATTTTCGAGTAGGGAATAATTCTACGTGACTGGTTTTGTTATGGTTTGAAAAGTTACCAATTATTATTATTATATATATTTTTTTTCTTTTCTTTTCTTTTCTTTTCTTTTCCTCGGTCCTTTTTTTTTCTCGAGAAAGTTAGTATTTTCCAAGCGGCCTACAATCCCTGGGGTGTTTCACCGAGATATTTCCACGCGCCTAAATCGCGTATTACATTCCAGTCTGTTCTGCGTTTCTTGCTGGAGGGAGACGTGAGGCCATGATTTATACGGGTTTCTTTCACAATATACTCAATATGACATTGTTTCGATACTGAGATTAAACTCCTTAACTTGTCAATAGCGCGTTCTACGTCTGGGTTTCTAGCTATCGATATAATATATTCTATAAGACATAACAGGGAAAGTAAAAATGGCGGACCCGAGAGGTCAATGTAGCTCAAATCTAACCCATCCATCATCCTTGATATGGAATGACTGACGTATTTCAAAGCTCATTCATCACGAAGCAAGTTCAAAATGTAACTCTTTTTTTCTTTTCTTCTTGGGCCTTCTGATCTTGTTTGCTGTATGGTCTGTACAGGATTGACACGTTTAATAGTTAAACCCGAAGTGCCGAAGAGACAGGTATATGGTAGAATAGATAAAAAATATTACATATATATATATATATAAATACATAAATGTATCTATATGTGTATATGGCTTCTCGTGTTGAGAGACTTAATAGCATTTCGGAGGTCCGCGCACCGCAAATAAGACTCGCCAACTCAAAGCGAATTTGTTTACCACGTGTTTACGACCAGAGTCATAAAATACCCATTTAGTAGAGAAGAGCAGTAAACCAAAATCAAAGAGGAAGCGAGAAGTGGGGTCTTTCTCTACACCTCTTTGAGACCGTGTTCCAGAGGTTCAGTAACTGACAAGGTGATCAAAGGGGGGCAACAACCCAAAGCGGTGAATCCCAATCAAAACGATAGGGGTGTAATGGACAACTCTGAATGGAGGAGAAAAAAAGAAGTGGGACTCTTCGTCGTGATTAATTAGCCGTGCAAAAGTAGATGACAATAGATGAGCGGAACGTTTGAAAGCAGAGAAGGAAACAACAAAAGGACGGATAACAATGGAAACATCAAATTAAATAAACCAAGAGGCAAAGAGTGGAATAGTCGATGACATTTTACGACAGCTTAAGATTCCCGAAGGATTTGTTAGGCATTGTTGTCAAGGTCTCGCGTATGTAACCATCAGTGGAAATTTCGCGGAACCCCTTTCTACTGTAGGATATCGTATATCTTTCAAAAGGAAAGTCTATAGACATATACGCTTTATATATTTTTTTTTCTAAACCGAATGGTCGACTGTTTAAAATACGGAAAAGGTAATATGCAACGAATTTGACACAAAGTGTTTGTTAAATCTTTTAACGATAGTAGGGTGTAATATTCATCAGCAGTTTAAAACATTATTAAAAAGAAACAGAAAAAAATATTATAGATTTCGTAACTTTTTCTGGAAACATTGACGGAGAGTAAGAACCAAATGGATTGGTGGAGAGGAGTAACGGGACTTGTTGTATTTCTTGTTTTGCCTTCTAATATTATTGGACTCTGGTGGTAAGTATTTCCTTCCCTCAAAATCTATATCGTTTCCAAGAACATATTATTTTGTCTTTCTAACGTGATCAGATGATAATATATAGCATACATCATCATGCTAGCAAGGATCTAACTCACGTATGTTACAGTAGGAGTAGTAGGCTATAGTATAGATAGAATTGGGTAACCAAGGTTAGTTTAAATTTACTTTTGAAACACTTTTGGAACTACAAAACGTCATTGTTTAAAAGAGGACGGTATTTGTTTTCAACTCTTAATGTATAATTTAAATTTTAGAGGTAGATTTCGATTTCACGTTACCTTTTTCATGTTATAAATATATATATATATATATATAGTTCCACTATAGTCTCAACTAGTATCAACATATATTCCGCTCTGTCCACTGGACATAGAGCACTCTGCGCCAAGATAGACGCCAACCAACCAACTCTATATATATAGCCTATATATATATATATATATAAATGAAAATCGTAATGAGTTGGAAAAACAGTGAAAAAACTTTCAGCCTCCACCGGGATTCGAACCACGGGCCTTCCGCTCTGTACGCGGACACCCTAACCACTAGGCTATGGACGCTGATTGTATGTCCAGAGGTTCGAAACCGGTAAGGAAGGTCGTAATTCCACTGTAGGCGTTTGTCACCTGTATCGAACAATACTAGTTCTGTTTTTGGTGACATATTTTGCCTTACTCTAAAGATCAAACATGATGCTAACCAACTCGAAATCATTTGTGATTCCTAAAGCCGGATCTCGAAAGAGATACTTTGAACAGACTTTATGTTAATGCAATATATATATATATATATATATATATATATATATATATATATATATATATATATATATATATATATATATATGTATTCCTTGATTTGCTTTTGTTCAAAGCATGTCTTTCATTGAACTCTACAACACGTATTTCTTGCCTGTCAACAGTGGCGTGCGTAACATTGGGTTGGGTATTGGTGGGGGAGGGGGTGGCTTCACACCTCAAATCGTGAGTCACCGGTGAAATGATTCAGTCATGGAATATTTCACATTCATCTGGGCGAGAATTGGACCACTGCTATAGGTGCACACCTACTATTAAACCTCAGTCATGTCAAGAGGCACTTTTAGCACAGCGTAGGTTAATCGCTAATTATGGACCTAATTTACGTATGCCTCAGTATGTACAATTTCTCTTCGATACATATTTTTACTGGAGGAGATGCCACCCCCCCCCCTATTCCACATATGGGAGTCGACTTCAAAGTGCCAAGAGCCACAATCCAGTCATAAATCCTTCATTCGCCACTTGACCTCTATAAAGGTTCATGCCTCTTAAATCGGTCTGGGAAATTTAGAATCCCCACCCCTCCCACCTTTGAAGTTATGTGCACTACACTACCTCTCATATCCCATAATAGTACGTCACGCCAGTAAGCTTATCCTTTTAATGATATTACCGATATTTCTGCTGATTTCCATCTGTTCTACATTATTTGAGCAGTTCTTACAATGATCATAGTAAAGGATAATGCTGACAACCTACAAGAGGGTACACCACTACTTATGTAAAATGAGAACTTAAAAATATGAAAGTAGTTTTCAAGTTTAACAAGGAAGGTTGTTTCATGAATATGTATTATTGTATAATGAATATTCAATTTACGTCGTAAATAGATTAGCATGATTGCTACAAATAACGTAAAATAACAACAATTTCATAGAAACGTAATGTGTAAATCCAAGCATTCTAGAAGAAGGAAATCATTGAAAATTCAATCATATTTCCTTATCAAATATGCATGAGAAACAGACAATTGATAAATACATGTGGTGTAAGCAGAACCTGTTAAGAGGACAGTAGCATATAAACAAGGCCTACGACCTTCAAAATGCTTTGATTATCATGTACGTAGTAACCCAGAAATCCATACTTCCAAACTGAATCCCGCGGGAAAGGCTGTACTGCCTAAAATCTAGGTTATCGATGAACAAAATGTATGTCTGACCGTCTTTTCTCTTCTGATTGGTTAATTTTATGTTGCGAGGCGCCGCATACTGACATGACCCAACATTAGGCCTGCAAATGCTCGTGACACTGCTCGCTACGCAATGAATTACACATTACTTGGCAGAACGATATTTTAAATGTTTAATCTATAGGTATATGGGATAGGTCTATCAGCCTAAACATCGTATCGTGTAAAGACTTTAGTGTACTTAACGTATGGAAGATCAATAAGACTAAATGATAACAAGAACATAACAAGATTAATAATCAAAGAAATACATAACCAACGGATGAGAACTTTTTTATTCTGAATTTACAAATCCAGAAGTCAAATTTTCCATTTGTCAATTTTCCGTCATCCTTCCCTATTCATAATAAACACAATCGATAGATAACAGGTATTAATTTCATGTGTAACTTTGCCTGGGGGTCCCTAGCAATAATAGACTCGTTTCAGACACTTCTTTTATTGATTTCAAGTCATCTTTTTCTCAAATAATCACGCCATTGAATTGAACTTTTTCAACAAATATGTCTGCCTAAGGCGTAGAAAACGTTAAATACTTTCAGTAAATTATTAGTGTCTATTGGGGTATGATCACAAACTTTCGGAAATCGGTAAAATTCACCCGATTTCTTTAGAAAGCCTGGTAAAAGGTCAAGTGTGCTTATTCCCAATCGCTGTAGGGGTCACTGTGAAATCATGAAAATTGCAAGCAACCATCCGACCTGCATGTAGCTAGACAGTCATTTTCAGGTGTTTAGGTCCATGATCTCCATATGTTGTTTAGTATTGTAACACTTGATGCACATGCATGTGTAGGGGTTAATCGCATACATTGAACTCTTGCGTGTAGTGTGTAAAACATAGATTGTTGCGAAAGTGAAGCGATAAGAAGCTTTAACCTGAAATATTAAATAGGTTAGGCATCCTCCCCCATCTCTCACACTCCTCCATAAAACTGAACCTTGTTGAATCCATGATCTTATCTTGTTTGGCAGGGATCTTTGTGATGCTACACCACACATTCAAACAGACAGGATAAATCTCGTTTCGTCTGAGATATATTCTGGCTAGGCTGAAGTCATGTCAAGGCGTTGCCATGCGTGAAACAGTGTCAAATTTCTATTACCTTGATGTTGATGGCGTTGTTAATGATAAATATCTCTACCACACGTAGCTTAATGAAACTGATTGGATTTCCATTAATAAGAAGTTTGTCTTACGACACGAGACTATGGAAATGCTTTGATTGAAACGAACACATTTCATGACATCCGTCTACGCGTGTTCATACCGCTTTGCACTCTGTGTAAGTTTAATGGACACAACGCAAGCACGTAAACACATTCTGTAAAGTCCGCGCCCTTGACTTTACCACTGTTTTTCATAGCTTCAATGACGCAGTAGAAGTGATTTAATCCGTTAGAGAGCGAACTAATATTTCCCACAAATATGTTCGAAATACTAAGAAAGAATTGGCATCAACAACAATAATGACAATCTAGACAGATAATTCACAAAGTGCGCATAAAATATAAGATGGTTTGTTCCGTCTAATGTATCTGCTGCTCTCGGGTTTATCAGGTTATTTCACCCATATCTAAAAAAAACAAAGACAACATAATTTTGTGATCTCAATTAACATGTTTAATCATTAGCTTACAATAAGGGAGATACACCAGTCGACTTTCACGTCAGAAATCAAGTTCCTAACTGAATGGGCTAACGAGTCACCGAACACTGGTTTTCCATTTTGCTGTTGCAATTTTTCAATTTTGCTGTTTTATCAGATATTAATGTAACATTTTTCTCAGGGTCGTTGGCAGTCCGTTGACCTTTGACCGTAATGCCATCTGCAGAAGATCAAAGAAACTGAAAGGTAGTTCCAGTCAACGCGATATTTGCCGGAAAGAGCCGGAGATCGTCGAAGCAGTGGTCGAGGGTACTCGGCTTGGAATAGGGGAATGTCAATACCAGCTCAGATATAGCAAATGGAATTGTTCTACCGTTCAGAATTCAGTTGGTAAAGTCTTAAAACAAGGTAAGTAACCCCTCCCCTTCCCTCCCCCATACCCAAAGATCCACTCCAATACAATATATATCCCTCGCCCCTCCTCTTACACCAACCCCAGATACCACAAATGTAAACCTGCGTTTCTTTACTTTACGAAGAAATGAAATCCTTCAATCTCGAGTACATTTCGAGTTGAAGTTATTGATTGATATCCTTACTAGCTTCAAGTCCACACATTTCGAGGCATGGTTTGATAGTTTAATTCCTGTAATTTACAGTTTGCGTATTTTCCTGACAAACTGAAGGCTTTTGCAGACGGCTGGTTGGTCACACTCTATCACGCCATTTTATTACCGCGTTAAATTATCGCGGCCTTTTACCCCCGTTCATCAATGTTATTAAGTTCATCTATATACACTGTAACTCTTCTTTTTTTATTCGTTTTTTTTTTTTCGTTTTTCTTTTCATTTTGAGTGTGTGCATTATGAAGGAATGTCAACGATAGATTCTTGTCATTAATATCATGTACTGGAGGAACTGACATTACATGACGCAAGAATGCTTTCCCGTTTATAGTTTTCAGCCTCAATGTCAAAAAAATAATATTTTTGTGTCGGTCGGATGACAAAGTTAAAGAAGAAATGTCTGCTTTGTACCACATTTAACTGTAGACAATTGCATCTTGTCGCATAGCTTCTTTAGAACGTTATTGAGTGGTTTTCGATCAATTAAATTAACAAAATGTAAAACAAAATGTTTTATAACTAAAAGTATAACTTATAACATAAAATAAAAGACATTTACACTCCTTGTTAATTTAAATCGATCACATCAATCAATCGATTTTGTGGCACAGGATATTTGAAGTCCTTGAATATTGTGTTTTATTCTAAAATGATAAAAAAAATTACAATATCGTCTGGATAACCGTGTTTCTCACGATAAACTCAGTATATCGATCGAAAAACAGAGTAAACGGCGATAAACTCGGTTTATCGAATTATTGCACATGTGGCGTGCCGTATCCAATTCGATAAACTCGGTTTATCGAGCGATAAACTGAGTTTATCGAGCGATAAACTGAGTTTATCGATAAACTCAGTTTATCGATAAACAGAGATTATCGATAAACTTAGTTTATCGAGCGAAAAACATAGTTCCCATTTGATAAACTCGGTTTATCGCCGATAATCTTAGTTTATCGAGGTCAGCCTGCTTTTCGCTCGATAAACTGAGATTATCGCGAAAAACACGGTTATCCATTCGATAAACTGAGTTAATCGATCGAAAAACAGAGTTTAACGGCGATAAACTCGGTTTATTGAATTATTGCACATATGGCTTGCCATAAGCGATACCATTACTCATCCTCTTCTCAAAATTGGAATAATTCAGTTATAGCCTCCTCAACATTTTGTCATTCGCAGCTTTCGATATTACGCTGTAGGCCTAAGTGTGGTGCTTCCATAATAAAGTATACTAACATGTAAACCTGTCATTATCAAACAGTCCTATACTTTTCAAGGTCTGGCGGCCCGTTGTGATACTTGATACATACATTGTATTTTATTCAATCAATAGACTACGTTAGGGGCGGGCGACCTGCGGCCCGTGGGTCAAATCCAGCCCTTGAGCAACTAATTACTCTCCCCGGACCTTCTGGAATTTTTCAACAAAAATAAGTAAAATGCAAAAAGAAAATAAGAAACTGTAAAAAAGAAGAAAATCTTCAACAAATTCATCGCGTTTTTGGCGTTTTTTCCGCTTCCTAGTTTTCAGGTTCTGAATACTCGTAACTGTTCTTACAAGTTGTTGGCATTTTAATTATCAACATATGTTTTGAATTAGCTTAGGCAACTAGCTGGGATCGATATTAAGCTTGCCGAAATACTTCTTATTTGCAACTTATAATAATCCGCTGGTGATTTTGCCGTATGTTATCCTCACGTCACTGTCAGCTGATGTCAACCGGTCAATCAGATTGGGGAATTTTTAACAAGTAGGAAGGCACGTATCTAATTTTCTTTACAATTGTATTTCTGTCTACTTTTTTATATATTTTTTAATTTATTTATTTATTTATTTATTTCTGGTTTGCTATCAGCAGATACCAGAGAAACGGCGTTTGTGAACGCCGTGACGTCAGCTGGGGCAACATATGCCGTGACACAGGCGTGTAGCATGGGTGAGCTCATCCAATGTGGATGTGCCGACAGACCGAGAAATACCAAAAAGAAGAAAAAACCAACGAATAGTGAAAATGAGGTCATCGATGAGTCATGGGAATGGGGAGGATGCGGTGATAATATAGAATTTGGATATTTAAAAGCTAAAGAATTTATGGATGCTCAACAAAGGAAAAGAAATGACATAAGAACGTTAATAACGTTGCATAATAATGAAGCAGGCCGTGCGGTAAGTAGCGGAGAAGATTTTTCTTTAAATTTCTTTTTCTTAAATTTTTTATTAATTTTCGGTTAATCTAATCAATTTACAATTGACTCTATTTATTCGATACATTTCATTACTAGAAGCTAAGCTTACAACTAGACGGGGTGGGTCGGCGGGAAGGTGAGGGGGAAAGTTAACACGAATGTGAGAGGGAAGGTGGGGGTGGGACGGGGAGAGGATACAGAGAAAAGGAAATAGAAAAAAAAAAAAAAAGGATTTTGGTTCTTGACATAACGAACAATAACTGTGATTATTAAATGACATTACATTTGATTTTATTACATTTGATTACAATAACTGTCATTATTAAATGACATTACATTTTTTAGCCTCTGAAGAAGATCATGCTAGGATCGAAACGTCAGGCCAACTTACTTTTACACATACATTTGAATTTGACCAATATTCCGCCGATGATCTTAGATATAATTAACCAATCAAAGTCAAGGCAGGCAAAAATGGATAATAACGAACGAATAAGGAATGTTCACCTGTTTAAATCATTGCTAAACAAATGAGATAACGAATTTTCTAAAAATGGAATCACAATGTCAAGAATAAAACAAAAATGAAGTAAGAATTCAATATAATATTTTCAAATTGATTTTTAGGAACATTCATAGAACATTGATGTTAGGTTGCATAGACTAATTTTATGTGACGTCACATCGATTAGGCGGTGCTAACTGAGCTGTAATAATATTCATAAAACCCCAAGTTTTGCCTGATCTCGTTATACATATCACTTACCAACGTCATACATATTACTTACTAACTGATCAATACCGAAATATATTTTTTTTTAAACACATTTTGTTGATCCAGTTAGCTCGGTTTCCACAGTAATTCCAAAATTGAAAGTTTAGATACATTCAACCTTTATAATAGCTAAGAGCGTGTGTGGCCTGCCGACCTTTCGATATAACTGTTTCCAATAAAGAAAAGTTCTCCCAACCCTTAAATTGTTATATAGACGATCATGTCTAATTCATTATAAGTCTGTATCGATAATCTTAACCCAATCAGTCTGTGGTATATAGTTCCAATTAATAAAACTGTAACCAGTCCGTTTGAAACATTAATGTTACCTTGAACATTGTTCTCGGGGAGAAGAAGTTGATGTCACATTAAGTGAAATCTCTGCGGTACTGTGATAATCTGTTATCGATATTAGGTTAATGTCGCGATAACATCACAGCACATACGCGCCGGTTGTAACACAATAGGCTTTCGGTCTGAGAATCACACAGTGCGCGTAAAGAGGGAGTTAATTCTAAGCCTACCCACGCACCGTTAACGGCCTATATCGCTCCGTCGGGAGTCGCTACATGAAGAGACTTGTTTTAAGATGTTTCTGATAGTGTAGATTGCCACAGAAAACAAAACTCTGACTTAAAGGGGAAGGGTGGACCCATCTTAACATCCAGTTCTTAAAGCAGTATATGTTTATTGTCTTTGCTATAACCGATGCCAACACGTAATGCATACTTCCCACAAGATGTAAGAGTTTTTTTTCTCGATCAAGTCATTTGATCGAAGTAACGATAAAACTATCCCAGCATGGCGGACATTTTGATTACTAAAACGATGGGGAAATTCTCAACTGTTCCTACTACTAGATTCACTACTGTTAATTTTAAATTTCCTCCACTAAATTAGGAAAATATCCGTGTTTAGTCAAAATATGTAATGTACATACTTCATAACGCATGCCCATTCGTACTATACTACAAAGGCCTATATTGTGTATAACGCTGTTCCACACCTGCGGCAAATCCTTAAAAATACACTAGCGCGATGCTAGTATCATATGCAGACGTACATATGCCATGGACATCGACTATGTCAGTACATACCAATGAAGCATACTACCAATATATATTGCACTAACGCATATCTGCTGGGCGGAAGGACCACGACGGGCAAGATGCTATCAGAATAAATCAAAGGCTAATAATGTTTTTCCTTTCCATTAATTATATTTCATTCTGATTTTAAGTATTCTGACCAAGCTGTGTCGTATTTACTCATAACCGGGTACAAATCAACCCTCTTGCAATCATGTTACATTATCTCCTGAATTTGTGAGTTTGCAACCGGTAAACTCAACAAAGAATACTGTTGCCTCATAAATTTAGAGCAATGTTTGAACCTAGTTTGTCCTTACTCTAATATTATCGTTCTTGGTGCGGTGTCAGTGGTGTGTTCCTACGTAATAAATTGCATTTTCAGACTCCATAGATAAATTTCCTTTACCATTTTAATATGTTACACGCATAGTGTGGAACGTAACACGCATAGTATGGTACATTACACGCATAGTGTGGCACATTACACGCAACTTATACAGCTTTAATGTTAGTAGGTGGTCATCAACAACCAACTACTTTAAGATTTATAGTAAGGCTATTACCGAGACGAGCTTGTGGGTTGGTATACTGAAGACTACATTTCTTAAGGACCTCACGTCGAGTCCTTCGATATAAGAATGCGCAGGCCTCACTCATAGTCACGTGACAAGATACCATCAACCGTTCGTAACGTCTCACTTCTGACTGGCCTCAAGGACCATTTGAATATGTCTCAATGGAATACATTACAATAGCTTTTAATAAACTGATGTGAATACAATAGATTGGAAATTCGAGCAAACGTTCTTTACTCAAAATTAACTTAAACAGTTTATTGAAATGAATTCAGCAAGAATCAGCAGGAATCTACGGAAGCGCTTTGTTGCCATTAAAATGAGGTAACTTATTCATCTTATCCTTTATGATATTTTGTCACCACCGGTATATTTCCGCCTGGTTTTGGCTTTCTTTGCCTCGTCTCGGTTTGGTTGTGTGCGGTTCTTTACGGTTCGGTT
Source organism: Apostichopus japonicus (assembly GCF_037975245.1). NCBI lineage: Eukaryota > Metazoa > Echinodermata > Holothuroidea > Aspidochirotida > Stichopodidae > Apostichopus > Apostichopus japonicus. The sequence goes on along the minus strand of NC_092583.1, from coordinate 17,383,229 downwards.
TGATTTGGCGGTTTGGTTCAGTTCGTTTCGGTTCTGTTAGGCATGGTTTATCTTGGTTGAATCCAATCAAAGGCAAGCAATGATGCTGTTGTTTATATGATGACACATTTTGTTAATTGGTTGACGGTGTTTTGAATTCAGTTTCAACACGCGCCTCTCGTCTTCTTGTCTCTGTTATAAGAACATTAAACACATCACGGTTGGGGAATTCCTACCTGTCCAAGTCAGTTACAGAACGATCTAGAGATTAAACCGCGCACATATATTATGTAGCCTAAGCTTATGAATCTCATTACAAGCAGAGGAAAGATACTTAATTCAGTGAAAAATTCACGGAACAATAATTACATCGTTATACCGTATTTTTGGTCGATAGAACAACATTAGCAACGGAACATACACATATGGCCCGTTGAGTTGTGCTATGAAAGACGCGCTGATAATAGGTACTAGCTATGTATCAGGTTTTTATTTCACTCAATATGTGTGGGGGGAGGGGGGGTGGAGGGCGACTGAGAATTGGGATAGGAAAGTTCTTGTGGATCTTCTTCTATGATTAGATTTACAAGAACCACTGACGTTTTATGTTTTAGGGGAGTGTAAGACGTATTATAACGGCGATTCAATAAATTCATCGAATTTATGAAATTCATGAAAACTAAGTCCTTTACGTCCTAACGTGACAATGATCGAGTAGCTACATTGCTATAAAAAAAGTTAATTGCTAAATATAATATATAGGTACTTTAAGAGTACTGTTATGTTTTTGGCAGAGTCAATTATTACAATGAGTTTATATGATGGTGACGATAAGAAAACTGTGTAATGTAACGATTTGGGTTCCTTAGCATAACCGGCATATCCTGATTCACTGTGACGGTAATAAGGATGCGTTTTTGTACATTGTACTGCTGCTTTAGAAATGTCCCTACGACCACCCCCCCCCCCCCGCCCTCAACCCACCCACCCCGCTCCTAAGGCCTAAAAACAGCAAGCGGTCATACTGCTATATATGAATTGTTAGGCAGTATAAACTGCCATTTGTGTAGGCCTATAGCCAGCTACGTGCTTACATGGAATGAAGTTATACTCCGTTCTTGAGTCAGCCCAAGCATTACAACCGTATATACAATATCGTAAGTGTACTTCAAGTTTAATAAACGGCTCATGAACCTCTTGTAGTTTACCCGTATTATTCTAAATAGAGCTATAAATTTGAAGCTAGCAATCAAAACAAACTTCACTCTCTCTTCCACATGCAGACACTTAATATTCAATCTCAAGCTTTGGTGTGCGGAAAATGAAATATCAAGACGAAAAAGAAGGCGGCAATAATTTTGAGAATGTTTGAGTCGCGTCGACAGAGATACTCGTAAATTTAGTCCGCCCGATTCTGTCGGAGAAGTGTTAGGACGCGCGCGGCCACACTTCTGATTGTTCTATTGAGGTGTCTCGGCCCCGTCGCCGCTCATATATCTTCGTCAAGGCAACACCTTTAAGACTCCCCAACAAGTTTTATCGCTCTTTTTTGTCTTCCGAGGAGATATATTATCAGGACAATCATTGTATATAGGAATAACTTACAGCTAACACTATATATTATCCATCGACACCGTACCAGATAGAGAAACCCTGCATGCAGCATGAGATCATGTATATGTGTACGGACGTTAAGCACTGTACACTATAGTGATCTGAATGATCTGTGAAAGCATTAATCGCTAAACTTTGCAGTCATTATTACCCACTTACCACAGAACTAAGACAAATATGATAGGAGTTTAATTAATTAATATTAGTTAATGAACAACGGAAAACTGGGTGGGTAACTATAAACAAAGTTGAAAATGGAAATTAAAAGTCCATTTTAATTAATACGTTATCTCTGTATTATTCAGTACCAATATATTCAGCATTATATAGTCCTTTATTAATCGATATATACACCGATATACATATCGATATATATATATATATATATATATATATATATATATATATATATATATATATATATATATATATATATATATATATATATATATCGATAACCATGTTGTACATCCCTCGCCGTTCAAACACCGAACTCCCATATGTTTAAGACAAAGAGTAAACAAGTTGATATGTTCTTGGAAATGATTACAAATCCGCGAATTTTGTCTTGACGCAGATTCGACAGTTTTGTATTAATCCCACTTTGTAACGTGAGACATGGTATATATGGTTATGAGCCAACGTTAATTAACATATGGACATTATATTAAACGCTATCAGTATTACCGTCATAAAATAGGATACATTAACATCTCTTAAACCTGAAAATGATTTCCATACATCAGTGAGTGTTAACTTAGACAATTCAATGTCGCAGAAATGGAAGATGTCTTCAGAGAGGTAACGAAAAACGTTCCTTGAAAATTGACATTGGCTAACCATTATTTTAAATTCTAGCGTATCGTAGGGATGACGTATGAGATGGTACGTCACACGTCATCCCGTGGTATGTCGTTTACTTTAATGCGGTAGAAAGCTTGCTGATGCGAGATGTAGGCTATATGTTCTTTGAACGGTAGGCTATAATATCAATATTCTTTCGTATATAAGGTATACTAGCCTAAACATACATTTTTTCTTTTGTATGTATTCCAGTGGATATCATGTATGTAAAATAACCTGTATTATTTATTTCACTGCTGGATGTTCCATTGATTCTTTAATTTATTATTCCTCCTTTTATTTTGCTCAATTTTAGTATTATTTTTATTATTATTATTATTATTAATATTATTATTATTATTATTATTATTTTTTTTAACAGCTCATACGCCTAAACATGTTTCGTGAATGCAAATGCCACGGTCTATCTGGATCCTGTACTTTACAAACTTGCTGGAAGAAAATGCCATCCTTTCGAAGAGTTGGAAACCTTTTGAAGGAAAAATTCAACGGTGCCGCTAAAGTTACTGGCGGTAACAACGGCGAGGAGATACTGCCGGAAGATTCCACGATAAAAGCACCGATGGTCGATGATCTTGTGTACACGACGAACTCGCCAGACTTTTGTAAACCGAACCGAAAACTCGGTTCGTTGGGTACCGAAGGAAGACGGTGTAACGGTTCTGCTCTCGATGTGGGAGGATGTGATATATTGTGTTGCGGGAGAGGAGCCACAGAGTATGAATTCACCAGACAAGATTCGTGTCGTTGTAGGTTTCATTGGTGTTGCGATGTGCAGTGTGACACATGTATGACGACACAGGTGGTACATATCTGTAATGGCTACGACAACGGACCACGAAGGACCTAAAATAAAAAATTCAAATTAATTTACAAAAAGAACGTTGAAAAAAATCTGGGAGTAAGACTATACCCTCTGATATTGGGAAAGAAAAAAGAACATTTTAAACTGTGAAGTTGTAATCGAATGTTTTGATCAAAAGAAAGACGTTCGTTTGCTTGTAGCTTGGATCACGATTTTTATACGGCCTAAGAACCGTTGAATGGAACTGACGGAATTGTGACATTATAACACAGTCATTTCTTAATTGGTTTGATGATTAAAAATGAAAATTTTCAATCTAAAACATGCAGAAAATAATACGTTTTTGGACTTGAAAAACCTGGTTTCATTCGTAGCATTTTGTGCGTGTGTGCGTCAGTGCGTGTGTGTATACAGCGAACAGCGATCGCATCGCCCAGACAACAAAAAAGAAATTGTACATAAAGGAACAAAAGTATATTGGCTTCTTTAAACTTGCACAATTGCAGTTGACACTCTATCAGTATTGATATTTCAAAGTTCATAAAGTCATTGACTTTTATTGCTCGTACTCAAAAGGAAATTTATTAATTTTCTTTTTAGTTAATAAAAATAAGTTATTTCTGATGTCTTGCGCGCAAACAATTTTCTTTTTCGCGAAACAGGACAGCGTTATTTTCTTTTTGTATGTTAAGCATGGAACTATAACCAACATGATGGGTTAAGTTTTAACAATTCAATGAAGTAGTTCCTTAAAACGACGACCAATTGGTCTAATCATGGGACACGTGACGTCATCCATGTAAATCTAAGACAAATGAAATGTGACGTAACCCACTTTCGTATACTACTATCGAAAATTGCCCCATGTCATATAGCAATTGAGGCACAATACTCCGATCATTTAACGACGTGATAACTATGCTTGATGTAAAATGCTGTTGTTAAAAAACAATTCTCTTTCTCAAACAGGAAATTCTGAGAAGTTTGCTGTACGTCTGATGTAGTTACACACGTAGTACTCATGTTATGAAAAATACTCTAAAACTCATGATATTAAATATAAATAACATAATTATACGAACATTTTATTACAGTTGGGTTACGTTCGGCGTAGACTGAGTATACATTACAATATGTTAGTTTCTTGCTTTATAAATAGCGTTACAACAGAAGCTTTATCACGTGACATCGTCAGACGTTACTGCTTATATGTATAGAGCTTAGTGTTATAGGATCAAATCACTTCACTACACGCACGTCCACCATAGCATACGGTACCATACCATGATTTGTATGGTATTCGCGTAGTTGTTGTTGGCAACATACACATAATTCTAGCCTATATTTAGCGTAATGTTAGGTTCACGTCAATTCCAAACTAGTCTAGCATAATTTGGTCATATTTGCTTATAAGGATGAAAGTTGTTGCCCCTAATGTAATATCAAGTTTATAAAGCATTGTTATAAGCCTATTTCGTAGTTTTTTTTTTGCGGAGGGGGGGGGGGGGGGTTGTCATTTCACTACCGTATATCCGTACGTCTTCCACCCATGTCATATGTCAGGAAAAATGGTGGGGTGGGGCGGGTTTTCCTTCCGTCTCTCTTGGTAGTATACCGCAACTAGTAAGTCAATATCACACTTGCTCTTCTGAATGTGTATAATAGGCCTATATTACAGTGTTTGTTTGCGTTGTTTTTCCATTTTCATTTGGTTTCCAGGTCAATAAAAATTGAACGACTTTTGACCGAAGGGAATATGACGTCATTTGACCTACTTTTGTCATTCTTTTGTCACATTTATTTTGAAACTGAAAAAAAAAAACAGTTTGATTTATGGGCATCAGTTTCAAACAATTTTTCTCTTTTCGCTAAAATTATAACTTTTGAACGAGTGGATTTTTTAAAGCAATATATTACTGAATGTATATACAAAGTTATACTAAAATACAGCATCGCTTTAAAGATTTCTAATTCGTGTTTTTATCTTCCGTTGTTGTTATTTCCTTGTTTCATTGTTTATGGTATTTGATTAAAGCTACAGTTAATACGTAAAAGCAGTACGACGCCTGTGCAACGTTACGTATACTCCGCCACGAAAATAAGTATGAACACAACATGTGCTCACAATCCTAATGTAGAGCAATTTCGCGTTGTACTTTTTTAATGGGTAAGTTTAGACAGGATTTTATTTGTGATATGTCATGGGTCAAGAAAAAGAAAGTATTCAGTCAATAAGATACTAAATCTTTGAAATCCTTTCAGACAGTAGTCCAAGAATAAGTTGTGACGTCACAGATTCATTCTGCACCTGTACGTCGTCCAACCTACGTGGACCACATACCCCCATATAGAGACACCGTATAGATGTATATTTGTTTCAAACGTATAGGTGTAGAAAGAAGACTCCACATCAACCCGAGGAAGAACAAGGTAACGAATAAGTCCAAGAATAAGTTGTGACGTCACAGATTCATTCTGCACCTGTACGTCCAACCTACGTGGACCACATACCCCCATAGAGACACCGTATAGATGTATATTTGTTTCAAACGTATAGGTGTAGAAAGAAGACTCCACATCAACCCGAGGAAGATTTCTGGCCATTCCAAATTCCTTTTACTGATTAAAACTTGTATTGTCACGATCTACTCTTTATGCTGAAGATTCCATTCACAGATTAAGAGTAAATAACTCGAAGTAAAGATAAGTAAGCCTCTCAATCCTATTGGTTACTTACTGGCTGTTAGCACCGATAATTATCTTCATTTAGTTAGTTATACTTCGCTTGACTTCTGTAACGCTCCGTTCAAAGTCACAATACTATATGTATTTAGCGACACTATACATTTATGTAGGTTAATAGTCTGAAATATTGTTACCTTGTAATTGCTAGGAAGATCTTTTGGAAACAGGGACCCAGCGATAGAGGCCCTATAGAAATAATTTGAGCTGTCTGCATGGATAAGGTGATCCGTGTTGTCACAACCATCTTCATACTGTTAAACTTTTTGGTGGCTTTTGGTAAGTTTCTAATGTTGTTTTGTATCAACCTGTAATTAGATACGTATATGTTTTAGTGAAGTGTTGTTTTTTTGTATTTCATTTTTCGGTAATGTTCAGTTATTGATCATAAATATGAATATCTTATGGACTATACTATACTATATAAATATGAATACTATATAAATATGAATATCTTATGGACTATACTTAAGAGGCTTACTTGGTGATGACGTCGGCCCATCAGTTCAGGCCTGACTGTTAAGTTAAATCCATTGTTTATAACATTTAAGAACTCAATCACAACATAATTACTTCATATGAGTTCAATAGCATCATCTTCGATGACATTGAACGCCGTTTGACCCTAATTTGACTAATTGCAAGTGCATTGCTAAAATATTATTTGCGGCCATAAAGTCTATTGTTTCCTATCCTGTTTTCTTCTACATTTGAGGAACTGGCGTAACTCTGTGTTAGACTAAGTAGTCCACCACTATGTTTCATGAGCCTCATATGTTTAACATGACAACTAAACATGGTACAGAGTATCTAACCTGGACTGACATATGAATTGTTAAACGGTCAGCAACACATCATACTTAAAGGTTTTCAGTATAGGCCCCAAATTATAGAACGCTATAATTGCTACAAGTTTTCAGAAAGTACTTTACTGGAGGTCTTCACTCTCTCCAAATTGTTATCAGACATTTCTTAAAAAAACACACAAGATGACTTAATGTCCCAGTGAGAATAATTTCCTCGAAGGTTGCAATAAAAACAGTTTCAGAATTTTGACCAAAGGTGACCATATTTGATTATCTAGCATATTTGGGGCCAATACAACATACCTTTAATGCTATACCCAAACGGACAAAGTTTCAAATTCACAGCACAAAAGACCCTTATAAAGTCACATAGCCCCACATGAAGACTGCACATTCCAGAATGTGCCTCAACGACTTCTCAAGAATGTGTAAGTTATAAATCACTAGTCAAGTGTTGTAGGGTCGTATCTTGCCATAGATAGTTTACTTCTTAATGACACACTTTACAGCAAACGAGATTAAAGTGAAATATAATGTAGAGCTGTTAATAAAATATTTAACTTGTTATTAAATATCCATAATCACGCACTCATATTTTGACTACACCATAAACATTGACATTGATCATGTTGACAGAGTTATCTAGAGTACGTGGTGGTTGAAAATATATGTAATAATTGCACTTAGATAATTTCCAGTAATTTTGGACAAATAAATAGCTGCAGCTAGTTCTGTTTAGATGTTATCTATCGCCCGCCCTCTACTGACATACAATCAACCATCAGATATAATATTAATACTATTTTGAATAAATGCTTCAGCAGATATTTAGATTCGCAAGGTATGGAATGACTTATTAAAACTAACCTAAACCACTTTTAGACAGGTACATTATAATCACAGCTTTATAAACATTCAATTCCAAAGAGCTTGTTCGGCGCCCTCTTTCAAATGGGATGAAAAGAGTAGAGTATCGTCTTAAGATATGCAATATCACCTTCTTCAGTCAGTATGTTTTTGTTTTATTATGATCATTCCCTTGGGGAGGGGGAGGGGAGAGGGAGGGGGCATGAATAAGTATAAATTGGTTATAGGTAATGTTCGGAACATTTAGCAAACTTTTCATGGCGCCATCAACTACACTCAAAGTAACGCTCACCGTCCTTAAAAAGAGGACGCTCTTTTGAATTATGTAAAAGCCATGATGACGCGCGATTTATCAATATCATAAATCAGCTCACGTTGACAAAGACATGGTCAAAGGTCACCACGCTTGCTGGAAGCTCTTCGGGACCTCCATGTAAAGGTCAAGTGGTCTCGCTGAACTATTTTAGGAGTTATTTCAAGTTGTTTCACGCCCTCTCTGAAAGAGCTGTAACAAAATTACAGTTCTAGCGTAGTTTACGCGAATATTGTCATCGTTAAACGAGACAATTTGAATTGTTGGCGGTCGTTTGAGAACAGAAAGTGAGTCAACACGTAAATAATTATTATTATCGATAATGTAAAGAGTTTATTGAGTCCAGTCATTCATTTTTTATGAAAGATTCAAGAGCGTGTTTGAGGTGATTTGATTTTGTACCACGCAATGACAAATATTCATTTGCAACTAGTCAAATGTTTTATGTACCGGCCGGACAAGGATGTACGCCGAATATCTGTCACCATTCGGCTCTGATATGGGTTAGGTGTATTTAATATCCATTCAGGGTTTGCCTATGGAAACGTCCCCACCCCCACCCCCCATCCAATGGCGTTTTAATTTACGTCTATAGTGAAGCCTCTGGGATGGGGAGGGACAGGGGGTGGCCGTTTAACTAATACGTTTCGAAGATTGGGTGGGAGGGGTGGGGAACAGGGGGTCGGAAGAGCAATAGTTGAAGCTAGGAGTTTTCATAGCAGTTGCTTCGTTAAAATGACGTAACACGCGAACAGACAAGTAACTAATTACGGAAAATCTGAGAAATCAAGTCGCCAAAGAGAAAGAGGTCCAATTTCTAAATGATGATACCGCAATTGATCAAGTAAATCCGCCTCCGTGAACTTTACATTCCTCAATTGTAAACGCATAAAAGAGAACTTTAAAATACAACGGTACGTGGGCCGGGTCAGACGAAAAAAAGGGTTAAATGAACCGATGGCGCTACTCGGAAATAGTACAAGCTTACATGTGATACCGTATGAATGTAAACAACATCGGTAAAGCATCTTTTATCCCAAATTCATATTAGAAACATAATTAACATCACTTCCCCCCCCTCCCCTCCCTAACCTTCCCTTCCACCATTACTAGTACCTAACCGTCTGGTATGGATATTTATTCTTGCACAAGTCTCTAACGAGTAGCCCCTCATTTTTACTTTATTTTTTTTCACCTTTAATTGTCAGTTTCACCAGCTAACAGTACTTTTAGATTTATTCTAAACCTGCTACGCTATGGAGGAGTGTTGACTGTTTGTGATCATTTATAAGCGCATGCGTCCAACAATCCATTTGTCCGAGGATCTGCGACGTCACCTTAATCTAACCCTGTGTTTTGAGTAAATGTAATATTTTGGGCAGAACATCACCCCTTCCCCGAACCATTCCAAATTCCCTCCTTTGATACTTCAAACATTTCTTCATTTAGTCCTAACTTTATACCACAATTTGCTCAGACAAGGAGGTTGGATGGGGTTGGAGATTGTAAAAAGGTATCGTATACTATAGATTTGAACTAAAGATCTCAAAAAAGACAGACACGTCATATTTGCATGCTTGGCAAGTCACCGCATATATTTTTTTCTCAGGATACTAGCACGAAAAACGAACTTAACATTCATAGTTGAATTATTTTAAGCGATCTCAAGCAATAATTAATAAAATACTTAAAAATAAACTTTCAAATTATTATCAAAAAGTCTATACAAAATAATTGTTTTACAAAGCAGGCACACACGAGTTAATTACATTGTTGCATATATTTACATAAAAAATCCACAAACCTTATAACATTACACTTTTTCTCAAAAAAATAATATAACATGAAGTGAAATCATATTGTCAGTTATACGTTTTTCACTCTATTGTATAGTTTCTAATTAATGTTCTATAAAATGTAAACAAAAGATGGTGGTATATAGAAATCTTATCATTTATGGAATTTATATATACGAGTTGATGAAGTTGTTAGTGCTTTTTGGCGCGTAATATTTCCCGCCACTCAAACTATATCTGTTGTATCATACACACAGGGATAGTATAGTGTCAAAAGGGATCATTCGCTACAATAAATCTATGTTAATTATCTCCTTTGTCTATAACATGTTTATACTATTTTGACTGTAACCTCGTCTGGTCCATGAGCATATGTGCATATCTCAGCACAATACATATGTTTTTATTATGGTTTTACGTTAGCTGAACTAACAATTAAAGAGAATATACCTGAAACATTCAACTGTTTATTCACTTCGAATCAAACGCAAAGAGCTCCATTAAACACAATGTCGTAACGTTAATATATGGCGTATCAATTGACCTTTCAGGTATATTCATATATAGAAGTGACCTGTTTGTCTTAAGAATCTCTTTAAGAATTTATTTAAGCATTAATGCGTACGATGAAGCGGTTTGAAAAAAAGTTGAATTTGTATTAAACCTATCCACCGTCATAGCAGGGTACGCTTGAAAGATATTTTAGGCACTTTTTTTCTTTCACATTTATGAGTTCTTTATGAATACAAGCATTTGACCCGGACTTGAGGATACTAACGAAATTATTAATAAAACTAACATAAACTAATAAAACGAAGTCAGGCCCGTAGCCATGAATTCTGAGTTGGAGGGGCATCAAGGGGGCACCACTAGTATAAGAAAGGGCACCAACAGTATAAGAAGGGGCACCAACAGTATAAGAAGGGACACCAACAGTGTAAAATGGGCCCAAAAACATTAAGAAGGGCACAATAATCGTGTCATGTAACCTGTGAATGATTCAAATGCATGTCGGCCCCTGAAAACTCGGGGGGGGGGGGGTCTGGCTCCGGGCCTGTGTGGATTTGAATTGACATTTCGTATGGACGAATTCATCATTGTTGCTATAATGCTGCACAGCTTACAAGTAAATTCAATTGCCAATACATATACATTTATCGTAGAAGCTGAAAAACTTTCTTCTTTGGAAAAGTTAAAAAAAGAAACGTCTTTTGATTCAAAAGAGATAAGCAATATAGACATATATGTTATTGGCGTTTACCAGAAAACATATCTATTCAGTAAATTGTGAGTCACATTTTAGTCACATTAAACGCACTATTATGATACCGTTTAACCAAGGTTTCAGTTGTTCAGATGTTAAGAGGTTGATTACAAACCACTAATTTGCTTAATTGCAGTTATTACCCATAATTAGAATATTTGTCTAATTGTTTGAATGTGTACGGCCCATTATTTCCTGTAAATCTATCATACTAATATCATAATTACAGTATTGAATGTATTGATCATCAGTCATGATATTGTTACCTCTGTTTCCCCCAAATATGCTAGACAATCAAATAATTTCCAGCATTTTCCTTTTCCTTTTATTCGACGGTCCCCCTCAAAATATCCTTTCTTCATGGGTCATTGAACGGACTCACTATTTACCCTGTAACCACAGTAATGTCATTATAATATGACCGGCGACTACCCCCCCCCCACACCACCCCACTACCAAAACATCAACCCTTCCCATCCGTCTCCCTTTCAGCCCTTTCTGTCATCAATGATAAAACTTCTCCGAAGATTATTGGTTTTCTCCGAGTCATTTGCAAACATCTGCCTCATTCAAGAGGTCAGCTGGGTCAGAGTTGTGGATGCTCGAATCTTCTTGTATTTGCTGCCTTACTTGCAAGAAAATTAATTGAAATTTTACCATAGTAATTAACGAACATATTGTAATGGCGGTATATTTCTCTTTGTTTTAATATTACCATGCCGTGTGTTAGCTGCACGTTGGCTTCATCTCATGCATATGCATTTAGCTTTTAAGGCGTGTGTTAGCTACACGTTGGCTTCATCTCATGCATATGCATTTAGCTTTGAAGATGAATTACGGTGTCTTTCATCCGGGAAGACTTTACATCTTCTTCCAATGTCATGTTTTCATCTTTCTTCATCGCTTTTGAGGGACGTATTAGGAAAACTGTTTTTATTCCCTTCATCGCCAAACACCCCTTCATCGCCAAAACCACGTCGCTCTACGACCATAGCTTCATATTGCAAGCGTCTGATGTAGCGGAACTGGTTCTCTCCAACGAAGCCGCAGGGTCCTTTTCAGCATATGAATATTTTCGTGCGTCATTGTAAGCTTTCCTTATAAGCATCTGTTTACTGTTCGTTGGTATTGACATTCCATGCATTGGACCACGCAGCACCACTTAAAGGTACACATACACCGCTCTCTGACATCCTCTTCCTCGGATGTGTACCCTCTATTACAACACATTAAGTCACATCCGTCCATACCCAGCGATGTATTGTTACAGATTCTACCAACGGTACCGACAGTACCGTACCTCGTATTCCGTTCACAGAAATCGGGCGAATCGTCGAAGTATACCAGATCTCTTGAACCAGGCATTTTGTGGCTCGGATTAGCAGGTTCGAAAAAGTCTGATGGATTTTGTCTTCCTCGTCTGGATGGACTTCCATTGTTGCTATATAGTACCTTGGATGCTCCATCGAACCGGTCCTTGAGTATCGCTCCTACGGCACGGAACGATGGTAGACGCATCCAACAGGTTTGTACTGTACAACTACCGGACATGCCATGGCATTTACACTCTTGTCTCATCTCGCCAAGAATTGTCTGATGGAAAGAAAAGACAAGATATGATAACATTGGAAAAATTGTTTTTATTTTAGTGATTGAATAATTCTGGAAGTTACTACTAATAGTATATATTCCATTCGACAACAAGGCATGGTTTAACAAATGGACACCCTAGTCTTCACAAAGATATGTATGTAGATCCACCTGCAAGCAAGAACTCGCGAAGAAGCCTCATTGGCTTATCAAAGCCACAAGCTGACCGAAGTCAGTCTCTTACGTTCATATTTAACGTCCATGATTTATGAATTGTCAATTGTCAAATACTCTGTAACTGGACGACATACATTAATCTCGAACCGAGGACCTTGGCACCGGCGTTAACCACTGAGCTAACACTCCACGATGCTAACACTATGCTCCACAAGGCTAACACACGATGCTAACACTGAGCTAACACTCCAAGATGAAATGAATGAACTTAATCTAAGCATCTTGAGCATTTTCTGGGGAAGTTTCTTGATTGAATACTTCTAGAAATTCTTACAATGTGATACGTTTCTTTACCAGAGGATAATAAGGCGTATGAAAGAACAGTACAGACTGATGTAGTTCAACCCTTGGTTTATGAAAGGGGAATTTAATCCAAGCGGCTTATAAATATTCATCAGTCGGTATATATGTGGTTTCCGGTCATTTTGAGGTTATTGTGTGATGAGTGCCTCAACTCTGTTACTGCTACCTACATCACAGATTTTGAACCCACAAGTTGGTTTAACGATGACGTTTTGTGACACTCTGAGGCCGGTGAGTCAAGTTAGCGGCTATATTGACCTTTGAAAACTGACTGAGCTGATGAGAAGTTACGATCCGCGCAGCTTATTGTTGGAAGTATAGGACATAGGAAGATGGATAGTTCTCATGTAAAGTATCTCCAACACCATTATGGCGAATTACTTCTAAAACTTCCTGCAAAGATAGGAGTTGGGGCCATAATTATCACATTGTTTTTGGAGAAGGATTACATCCATTTGTTATAAGTACATGTGATAAGAATACCGAAGTAATAACACCTGATTTTGTTTGATATGTTTTAAGATTAAAATCAAGCAGTATAATATAATGTTCTTATAGGTTCAAAGTTTGATTGAACTATGCTAGACGGGCACACTAATTAAATATCTCGGGCACCCTAGTTACCATCTCGCTCGCCCAAGATATCTCGCTCACAGATAATGGGACAAGTGAGTATAATGTTAGGATGTGGGGGAAATGTTGACGAAAATCTCGTCTTCTGTTAACAAGGTACTTCTGAGTAACCGGTAGGTTCAATGTCAGAAACACCTGCAAGACAAGACAAAATCCACTATAGTTGGGACGATTATGAGGCGTATGTGAGTCAATTCAGAAATGATATAGGCCTGTGCTACCCTAATCTGCGGTGGGGGCTATTGAGGCTTAGGCAGTTGTTGGTTGGTTTAGAATTATCTGGGGCGATGGGTCAGTAGCACAGGAAGCTATAAAGGCCTACTGTAGCCTAGCATAACCTTAAATCACTGACCATTAATCGATGGGGTACTTAGGTCAACGAAAACAAGTCTTTAAATTCATAATTACGGTCCACTTAGAGGCACAACTTTAAGAAGGGTCATAAAAATGTCCCCTAAAGAACAAGGTATAGCTGAAGTTTGGTTGAGAAAGATATTTTCATGGAATCGGTTCCTCAAAGGATAGTATCGGTTTATCCTATTGTTCTCCTGTGTGGTAATCTGGTTTGCGAGTTATTGTGTTTTAAATTGTATGAGCAAAGACCCAACTTGTGGCAATTTTTACGATTGTGGATAATCGAAAGAACTGTTTATTTGAAGACAAATTAGTGGAGATTCCGAGGTTGCAGTTAGAATGTGTCTTTGTTCGTCTCTGACTTTTTTGAGTTCGGCGTTTTCTTTGATGTTCATCCTCTGTTGGATAATGTTAAAGGCTACCTTTAGGCTTTCATGTTCGATAAAGAATTGAACGTTAATAACCTGTGATCATATTGTATTCTAATGCTACCGGAATAGGAACAGTCCGCAAGGTATTTCGACATAGTATTCTTAGTATAATTATACTTTACAATCGTTACTGTTGTCGTTATACCTTTGTTATCAGAGAGTTTCTACTAGCTATACTAGCAACTCCTTTCTCTATACTTATGGTCACATCCGATTATGGTACTCACTGTCGAGCGACTTGAGATGAATTTAGTCAAACTACTTTGTGGGAAGTAAAACAACAATTAGACTACTTATATCAATTATGTAGCCTCTATATGTGTCTGAAAAAGTTATTGGGTTTACTTAAACATATGCTATGGATCTGTTTAATCTAACTGATTTATATCAGTGGTCCTATGGAACATATTTTCTGCTTTCAGATCACGTACGTAACTATATATAGTTACGGCTGAGACGGAGGATGTATTGTGGAGGGGGACGGTGGAGGGGGAAGGGGTGGGTGGAGGGGGCGATTAGTATTTGTTGACAGGTATCTAATAACGCGACTTAAGTGGAACATTCCAAACTAGTGAGGGGGGGGGGAGAGCCGACCCCTGGTCACCCCGCCCCTTCCAGTGCAACTCTCATCCGACTGGGAATATGCAAATAGGCTACTTATATTGTTACGTCTGTTGTGAAAGTGCTGTCATAGACCTACGGTAAAATTTTGCCATTTAGTTAGAACCGTAAGTGACCAGATTTTGGAGGTATCTTAAACATCTAGTCTGACGAAAATGGTAAAGGATTTGCAGTACATTTTTGTTCATGTTTGTTCATTTTGCGTGGTGGTACCCGTTACCATGGAAACACACCATGTTCAGTCTAACCTGGCAACCGGTCAAACTTACCCGTCTTCCAGCTTCATTGTTATGAATATTCATGAGGTTCCTGGAATCTTTCCCTCTCTCTCCTGAATCCACAAATTTCCTTGCGAACCTGTGGCCGTAGACGGCGTTGTCGCTGCATCCGCCCCACTCCCAGTCATCTCCGCTGGGTCCTTTATTACGATCGGCGCATGAACATGTACTAATGGACCCTTCACTGCAGGCCCGGGCCACTGAATGAGTAACAGCTGCCGTTGTTATGGCGTAGATAAATGCCGTCTCTCGAAATCCTAGAAGAAAAAAAATGTTCGTCTTATGATAAAAATTAAATAAAGTATAGAATGGACGTTTCCATTTTACTTTCAATTGACATGTTGGGGATTGATTTCTCTGAGGTCACATTGGGCAGGCTGTCTTAAAATTAAAATATGAAAATAAAAGCAAATGAAGTCAGAGAGGCCATTGTTTTACTGATGATGGAGAAGGTGTTCCTATATCAAGAATTTATCAAATAAGATTGAAATTGAGAAAAGAAACTACGTGAAATGATTATCTTATATAAGAAACCTATGTGTAGAAGTTGCAATCAGTCACTTACTATCACTTCACAACAATTATACCAGCCATCCTGATCTTTCCTCACTCTGACGTCATACATAATTAGCATATTATAAACGATACATATCAATTCCTCCGAGCGATATATGACTGAAATTTAAAATCTATATGGTCTATCTAATTAATAGATTATAACATGAAACGGGGACCGCAAATGTCATATGTAGGTCAGTTATTGGTAGGATGACACGAAGGGTGTATATGTGAATAATTAATAAGACCGAGCAGACACGTGACTTTATACAGAAAGGGCAAACCATCTTCTTAATCTAATACTTGAAGAAAGTTAAGGACGTGTAGATATGTAGGTGACGAAGCTGAAAATTGAACCGTCAAAATGGATGAATGTTTCAAAGGAGATTGTCGGCAAACAAAGACCAAATTGAAACACCCGGTGAGAACGTCTTCTCCACTAATGTTTTTGTATCTTTGAGAAACGGTTGTTACTTAGCAACCAAAACACAGGTGCAAACATCATCTTGGGTGGTTACCAAAAAAACAGTTGCAATAACCATCATTAAAAGTTTATCTCTGTTTTTGGAATCTTAAAGAAAAAAATTATATTACAGAAATACAGAAATTATTTCCTTTGGACAATTTCTTGTCTATTCCTTTATTAATTTATTTAGTATATTTATTTGTTTACATTTTTATATTTGTAACGACACCACTGCGACAATATTGATGACACTGCAAATATCAGGGTAAGTGCCAAAAACTGGTGAAGCACAAACATGAATATAGAGGTTAATTCAACAGCAAACATTCACTCCTGTATAACTAATTGAAGCTTATGAATTTAAAAAAGGAAATTGCAAAAATGCGTTTGTTTTTGTAGACAAAAATGGTGGTTTCATTAAAATTAAAAAATTAAAATAGTTGTGCGCGAGGGACGGAATTCGATTAAAATTACTTCACTATAGATTAGACAGGCTCCTTTTTTATATTCATGTTCATTCTTCAGGGCATAAATTTAGTAGGTAATAAACGTTCCAAAAATCTTTCTAAAACTTGGGGGAAATACAGGCTTGGTCAAAATTCCGTCCCTCGCGTTTTGATACATGCATGAGATGCTTCCCACTGTACAAATTCTGGAGTGAATTTGTGAATTTATCTAAAAGATTCCCATATTTGGATAAAACTCGATCAGAATAATTACATAATAACATCAACCCATTATTTAGCTCCCTACACTACGCGGTTTCTTAAATATGACCATCTGATCATTGGTTCAAAAGTCCCCTTTGCCTTAAATGTGTAAAATATGTGTTTGTCTGATTTTGTTGTCTCTGAATTCGAGAGATCATAATTATTCATATGTGCTTCATATTGCTAAATATTCAGAGTCAGACGTTAGATATCTAACACCCTTTAAGAAGCATGCTATTGGCAACTCAAATAGCTACTGTTGCCAAAATACAAAAGTGTTTTCAAATATCTGGGTGTCATTATGTACCACATCGATTGTGTATCACAAACATTGTACTTGGATACATGTCAATGGCTAAGGAATACTTAGTAAAGCCTATTCAAGGAATGATAGGTACACAAATTTGGGTCATGAATGTCAATTGAATATGTCACATTTCATATATCTTCTGTCAATGGGTAACCATGTGACCATTCCGTTTAAAGTTGATATTATACTGTCTCACCAATATCAACATTTTAACTTTCCTCCAGATAAGCATTTTTTCAATTTTGAATTTCATGTTACAGGAGCTGTAAATAGACTTAATATACAACTTATAATATGATCCTCATACTGTATAACCTTCTTGTTTTGTCAACAGGATTTTTCTCTTTTTCAAAGTACTGTACAATATAATTATCAATATAATAATTTCCATACAGCCTATACTAAGGTAGATACTCGTATTGTTGGCGATTACTTTCGTTACGCTGTGTCTAAATAAGGTCCTAATTTCCCCAAATATGGCAGAGGTATACTAAATGATGTGCAATTGGTCAGGTATATGACAATTGTTTTTAAGGGGAAGATTGAGGGTTAATCACTCATGAATATTATAATGTTGAAGGGACAGCAGCTCACCTACCACCACAAATACCCCCACCCCCTCCTCCCACCCCTCTACCTCCTCCCCACCTCATAGGAGGTAACCCTGAATGGTTGTGTGATTGTCACACAAGTAAAAATGTGCCTCAAATTTCGTCCCTCGCACAAACAATGGTTTTGTCTCTGACCAATAAAACGATGAAGTGACAAGCAGAACCTTCTATAACATTCCTATCAATATTCTTCTCAAACAAATACATGATAAAATACAACATTAATTAATATAAGTAAAACAAAGCTACCCTTTCGATATAGTGTATCCTATAAATTATAATCTGTTTTCTCTCATTCCGGTTAGTGTTAGGCTCTCATTTCTACCATTCTACCGATACCTTGCTTAATCGCTCAAGACCCATCATATGAACTTCGTTAAACTATGTGACCTCAGCTTAGCTATTGAATTAGTTCGTTAGAGTACTACAGACAGCTATAGCCAATTGCGCCATATTCAGTACATTTGTTGTGTGCGATAATCTCATTCAAAATCTGCCCACATATATCATTTGAATAATGTGATGCTCCTCTTTTCAAAAAAGACAATAAAATATTACCAAAAGTCGCCTTAGGACAACAAACCTGCGTTCATTGAAACGAAGGTTTTAAAAGCAAAGGAATAACAGAAAATTAGGCTGTCACGCCCTTTACATCAGCAATATGCATAATTAGCTAGTGTTTATTCATAAATAAAACAAGAATGAAGAAAAGACTTGTAAAACGGATTTTGATGGGAGTTGCAGCTATCTTCCAGAGTTCTAATGCCTATCAGAGTGATTAGGAAAATGTTATTAATAGGTGTCCGTAGACCATTAAAACTATGCACAATTACCTCAGAAATTACTAATACGTTACCAAAAAATAGTCAAAAGGGCTTTGTCCAAATATCGAAGCCATTTTCTAGCCAAATTTGTTTCTTTGCGCTAAACATATTTTAGAAATAGAATTCGAATTCTGTTCTTACCCGAGATCGTCGTCGGTGCGTTTATGCACCACTACGTTTTGAAAGCATTTCTATCTTCCGACAGACGATCAAATTATGACGTCACAATTTTTAGTTGCTTCGGGTACAAAATACTAACTAAAATGTGGGAAAGAGAGTCGAGAGGTCTATTGTAAAAGTCGCATCATTTGAACATAAACACTCTGCTTATAAAATCTAATATGATTCAGAATAGGGGGGGTCAAAATCTGATTAAAAAAAAACATTATTTTTTGGGGGGAAGGATGACTCATAAGATAAGTATTTCATTGAAATGATAACTCTATTATTTGGCTGACTTATATTATGTAATTATGACTGTGACTAATATGGGAAGAATTGTGCGATCAAGGTTGTTGTTATTATAAGATGTATTATGGTTACATATTAACGAGAGACAAGATAAAACAATAGATAGAACAAACCATTCCAGGGTTCTAGTAGTGGTCATATTACATTTGGTATGGCATACATATAATTTACTCCAAATATGGTTTTATTTGACATAAAACGTCACCACAAAAAAAAAAAAAAAAACATGTTTAATATTTCGCTCATTTCAAACAGTATCTACTTAACACAATGTCAACAGTGTAAGGCAGTAGTACAACATTCCTAAAGCCCAGATGACATTAAAAAAAAAATTCAACTGAAGAAGGAAAAATGAAACCTTCTAAGAATGAAACCTTAAAGAACACTGAGATTCTATATATCTGGTATTGAAATTGGACCACCCATTCGAGACGCTATACCACTTCCTGTAAATTATCCGTTACTGTTTCCATTTAAGAAAAACTTATGACTGTTTCACTCAAAATCGTTTCCTTAGGGTGACAGATCCCTGTCGTTGGTTTTCCAGCTGAAGACACGAATCTAGGAAATTTTTATTTACATTTGATATCACTCCAATTGTGTTAAGGAAGATAACAACATTGGTGTCAATCAAAGCATATTTTCCTTAAGGGAATTACTGCAACCTGATTTTTTTTATACCTAATTTAAGAACTTTTTCTGTACTTTCGGTTGTTAATTTGAAATGAACAAGTTTTGACAATATGTAAACAGTAAGCATTATGATATGGCCTACATGGGAATTGGCCAAGTATTCAAGGAAATGTGGGGAAATGGTCAGTTTTCATTTAACTTTTAAAGGTACGGGCTGTGTGCGTCCAAAGTTGAATAGTTACAATATGCGGAATTTGGGATATATAGAATAAGTAATTATGTACGTAATTAAGAACTCATGGACAGTCGTCCCCCTCTCAAACGATCCTGGTCAGATTCGCCCCCCCCCCGCCCCTCCCAGGCAAACAAATATACATAAAACCCAGTAAAACTAATAATTAAAACACAAATTCAATCGTAACTAATGCTACAGAATTGTCTCACGTTATATCAACATTTTTCCTGTCCACTCCAACTCCTCCGCCCAACAAAATAAAATCGCTTCTTTAACTGTAAATGTCTTTTCATGACTTTATTTTTCTGTCCATGTTCTTTATATGAAGTTACGCGCCTTGCCCCCTCCCCATCGGGAAGAGAGGGGCTAAAGGGCGCATTAAATTCAATTTTACCCTGGCCCTATTTCGGTTGTGAATGTCTGTGTACACCGATATTTCCCACTATCAATTTTCTATCTATGTAAGGTTTGGCTTATATTTTTCCATTTACAATTTCGTCACGAACGAGTGTCGTCTCTTTAAATTCTGCAAAACTTGTTTCAATCTGGAGGGGGGGGGGGGGAGTGAATGAGGCACAGAAAAAGATCTGTATTTTGTCGTTTTAAGTTGACACATTGCTTAAACCATCTCCTTTTACACCCTTGGCGCTTCGGTGAGCATATTCCATGACTTAAATTGAACTCTCCATATGTGGGAACTACCAACTATGTCCATCATCAAAATACAACGATGTTAAATAGAAGCGTGTTTTTCTGTAGGCTACTTGTCGACATATTTTGAAATGGTTTAATTTCCGTTAAAAGTTTGAGTCATTGAAGATCAAATTATCGTGATCTATTACTTCAAATGACAGCAAATAGCTGGATAACTCCCAAGACTCATGAAAAGTAAAAAAGTTCAGGATATTTCGTCGCCAATGATGGCATCTCTCAACTCTAGTAATATTTGTGAAAGTATTCACAGTTTTTGAAAATAACAATGTGGAGTTGACACATACACATGTATGGGTATACGGAGACCTTAAGTCTATAATACAGTAATGTACCCGTGTAGTATTAACGAAATACCTATGTTATGTTTGCTTGACGAGAGAAAGTAGGGGATTAACGACAATGCGGGGTCAAAGGTCACATAAGGGGATAGGGGTTTATATCATTCAACAAAGTGAATTCTCATTTTCATAATATACTTAATGATGAGTTAAACCTTCAAAAAGGGGACCAGTGACGTAATCCCGATGTCCAGTCTGTCTCACGGCGGCCCTGACCTCAAACATTAAGTGCATATAGGCCTATGATCATGGCACTTGTAGTGTTGTTATGGTATCTAAAAAGCTACTACTTAAAAAGTCCTGTGTTGTTTTTTTGTCAAAATAATTGCATAAGATAGCAAATTAAAATACGACAAATAGACAGTTTCGGGTCGGGTTTCGGATCGAGTTTCGGGTCAGAGTCGGGTCAGAGTCGGGTCAGAGTTGTCATTATCACCATCTGATGCAGCTTATAGGAAACATTTATTGTAAGTCTGAAGGACAAGAATAATATATAAGGTCATGGCAGTTAGGAGTGACAAGACTTCCTGGGTGAATCTTTGGGAAGTAATTATGTAAATTAATTAATGACTTCACTGTTTGCTTGGAAATTTCATCAAATTGAACCTTATACCCGCCTAGATCATGATAGGACGTTAACAGACACGTGTAATGGTTAAGTATTGAGGGCGGGCGACAGTACTGTATGAAACCCTCCAATTACAAAGCTAACATGTAATACCTTTAAATGTTATTAAACACGAAAATAAATCACAGTAGTTATAAGTTTATCTTTTAATGACGTCATGGTTAATATACATCTCAAGTGGTAATTTCATCACGTTCTGATATTATGTTGTATGTACCCTATCAGTAACACTTATTGTAATTTATTCAATATCTGACGTCGAATAAATGGATCGTATTTATTGTGAATTATATAGGTTAATGATACTTATTTTATTACGAATTAATGGTTATACGCTCCATCTTTCACACTGTGACACTGCACGGGGACACTACACTGTGACACTATACCGCGTGACACCGGCAATATGAAACTGCACTGTGACACTACACTGTGGCATCGCAATATCGCAATTCACTGTAAGCCTTGCGCTGTGACAGTGTACTATGATAGTATACACTGATACTGCACTGTGACGATGCACTGTGATACTGCAATGTGACACTATACTGTGACACTAAACTGTGACACATCACTGTGACGCCGTCGCAGAAATGTGTTACTGTTACATTCAACAAGGAATGAAGTATAGTTCTGCATAAGTATGACGTAATGAGCGTACCTTACTATCAACGGCTCTGTGGTTCAGCTGATAGCAGCGCCGCGGCGACAGTAAGTGTTTCGTTCTTAATTGTTGTCGCTGATCTCTTCGACGTCGTTGTTTGCTGCCGTAATCGACGTCGTCTTCGTCGCTGATGTTGCTGTTACAATTACTTTTACAATCAATGTTGTTTATTATTACGTCGTCGTCATTGTCTCCGTTGCAATGTTATTGTTGTTGTTATTACTGTTGTTATTGTTACTGTTGCTATTGTTACTGTTACTGTTGCTGTTATTGTAATTACCGTTCTCATTGATCGTCGTCGTTCTTATTGTAATCTGGACAATCGTTTTTCTCAATTATTGTTGTCACAGTTACTCGAACAGTACAATAATACAATCATTATTGTTGTTATACTGTTTTGATTTCAACAGCACTGCTGTTGCTGTCGTCGCCGTCATTATCGCGGCAGACGACGTCGCTATTGTCTGAATTTGAGATACATAATTAAAGTCGACGTCGCCTTTGTTTCTGCAATTTCGTTTTTTCGTACAATGATTACTGTTTACTTGATATACAAAGTGCAGAATGAGAGATTAATGGCCATCTCTGCAGTATTTGAAATATGCAGCACAAGATGTAACCAGCTGATTCCCCCCCCCCCCCCCTTCTCTTTGCTTAAACATTAGCATAGGTTTTACGTCATATATTTAACCAAGCCACGTGATTACTATGCAGACATTCGTCGAAGTTACGACAATTTGAAGGTGTCTGCACATACAAGAAAATCTACACAAAAAAAGCTTCGAAAATAATACATTTTTGTTGATATAAGTCTGCACGTAAATCGAATAAGTATATTACAAAGAGTTCGTAGACACAGCAGGTCGCTACATTCCCGGTTTTCTTTGATATGTATGTGTGGTCGACACAAACATTGAGAGTTTATGAAGATCGGCAGATGAACCACCACCTATCTAGCCTAAATTAAGACCCCGAAATTCTAGGGAGAACACAGCTGGGGGAAAATTTAAGTCAATTTATATTCTTGTACATCTGTTAAACCTTATTTATAAAGTAACTGTTACAACTCGCAAAGTGATATCGACCAGGATTTTTTTTTTATGACTTTTCCTACCACGTTTAGAAGTTGTGTATATAAACGTCATGTTATTTCATGTTCAACAAACTCAACAAGGTTTCCTATATTTTGTGACGTTGGTGGTCTGAGGTATCGTGTGTAATTGCTTGTTTAAATCTCGTTTATCCTAATAACTTTTTTTTCCTTTTTTTTGTACTGGTTTATGAATTTGTTCAGTTTTACTCCCGTAAAAAAAGGTCTTTGATAGCAGTGTTCTCAGTTATAAATACGTGATTATATCATTGATTTTGACGCCATCGAAATGAAAAGAAAGTCTTAAAATTAGAGGAGAAATCATCTTACTTGGATTTAGTTTCAAAGTCATGTTAAGATGAATTTAAAGTGAAGAACAAAGAGGGTACGACCTGTTTGAGGATTGGACACCATAGGGTACAATACGGTAACTATCTTTAAAACTCCCATCACCTAGCAACTATTTGTGTCAACTAATAATACCTGCGTGTGAGGTATTTTTCTGATACGTCTGAACAAGCAACACATTTTGTGACGTCATTTTTTATTTCATTTTATGTATGAGATAAAGCAATGGGTGTCGTAATTTTAATTCCTGTGTTTCGGGCATAAATAATTTACATCGAAGTGCAGGCTATGTATCTATATATATCAATATATATATTATATATAGTCTACAGATTAATTCCATGTTACGTCAATTAAGTTTTACATAAAACATATTAATAATTAATATTTACATAAATCACATTTTTAAATAAATTGCATGACCATCTGCCTTTAATTAGTTTGCAATATTTAAAAGAACAAAGAATATATTTTTTACTAGAGCTGGATTTGAACTATAGTTAACTCAAGCTTGCAAGTCCTATACAATCTAAGCTATTCAGTCCTTAGTTGGTAGTGATCCCTAAGTAACCATTTCTTTGCTATGGGTGCCAGTGAGAAGCCACAGTACCCTGTATATCAAATTAACTAGGGAGTCATACCCAAGTTTCTTTTGATATAAACCAGGGGGGAGGGGCAGTGGATTTCAAGAAAACTTGGAAATGATAGGCTAAATAGGACACTAGGCCATTGATGTCCCATTAACCTACATTTTTCTCCTCCAGAGAGCCAGTGAATAGTATTAACATATTTGGGGGTACCGCACTCAGCACGTGTAGCACCGTCCAGCCATTGTATCGGATTTATAAATAGGCCATGTAATCAAATAAGTTCATCATATTGGTATGCTATACCTATGACGTCATACTAGTCGATATCTCGACCTCACATAATCATTTAGCTTTCGGAGACGAACTAGTTAACTGTATCAGTTTACGTAAGACATATGTGTATCCTTCCTATGTTGTCCAACATCTAGAATAAAATCAGCATTGATGATGTGATGTCTTTTTTAGTCCCAAAATTAAAATAAACCTTTCCGGAGTCCGTTTCCGTACGGAACGTTGGCTATATAGCCTTAGTTCAATATACTTGTGACGTAAACACTATGTGAATAAATTATATCAGTGTTACTATTAACTTTAAAAAAACATAACATATTTGTATCAAACATCTTTCGTCAAACTGCACGGTTATGATTAACCGAATTCTTCTTGGCCCAATATATCGACGTGTTTTATCGCATTTGTATAGCTAACCATGCTCGTACAGCAGTAATACATACTTGCCGTGAGTCCGTTACTCACTCGTAAAGCAATTGAAAAGTAGAAACTATAATTTAACATTAGGTTCTCATGCCTAGGGTCCGATACTCGGACTTATACCAAGGAAATGATGTACTTCCACTCCTACTCATGTTATTGTACTCCTACTGCAAGTCTGTAGCAACAAACATAACACTCTTATCAACATCAACATGGTGAGTCTTGTCGTGTTTGTTACCAGTTTTGTTGATACCATAGATACAAACATCAACATATGTTACATTGTCATCAACATCAACATGGTGAGTCTTGCCGTGTTTATTCGTGTGTTTTGTAGATACAATATATCCATACGTCCGATATGTGTAGCATTTGTCATCAATATCAACATAGTGAGTCTTGTCGTGTTTGTTCACGCGTTTTGTAGATACCATATATCCATTCATCAACATTGAGTAACATTGTAATCAACATCAACATGATAAGTTTTGCCTGACATTTCACTCCATATATACCTGACTGAATTCATATTGAAGTATATATACAACAAGTGACGTAGTACTGGTGTATACTTGAGTCCCCTAAACAAGCCGGGTTTTCAGTTCAACGCAGTTCTGCAGTATCAAGAAATGGAAAGCAACTCGTATGCCTAGTATGTTGATACCGGCGGATAACGCCTCAAGCATCTTTAGCAGCGGATTCTCGACGGGATTAGAACGAAAGATCAACCCCTTGTTGCTTGGTCTCATATGGAGTCTGATAGTTTTATCTCTAAGACTGCATAGTGGGTGTAAATTGTATTTGTCGGGAAGAGATGTTTACTGCAACAATTGCCATTGTCTGCGGTTAAAGTCGCACTGTTCGCGTCAAGCTATTTTCGACATCCGTCAAGGATCCCATGCACAATGACATGGGGTTGAGTAGGGGTAAGGGTGAGGCCATTAGACCGGCAGGGATTTGGTAACTTATACTTAATGTTAATTTTATACTTATGTATTCTGGCTACATTTGTGTAATTTAGGGCTTTCGTTACAAAGGGGAGGTTTTCTTTGCAAAATATTCTTATAAATAAGACAAGACAATGTTTTATGACTGAAAGAATAGAATGTCTGTATGTCATTTTTACATCACCACGTATAACGGCTGGTGGTATGAGACTATAACTCCCGACTTATAACCGTTAACAAGGTGAAAATCGGTAAGACCTTCTGTACAATCAGGGTCTTTGAGAATTATTTTCTATGTCAATGTCGCTAATAGAGTTATGCATCGCATCGACTATTTAAAGTTGAAAATCGAAAAAGAAAATTACTGAATCAGTATGGCATTCTGACAAAGTTCACCAAGTTTCACAATTTCATAACAAAAATTAAAATGAAATGACAAGTCAATCATGAATAAAGGCGCAAAAAAAAAAACATCAAAGAGAAAGCAACTTAATTTCCGCGACGAGTTATTTTCTAATCATTACAGGCCTACTTGTGAGTTAATTGCGTGTTGTGGTCCAATTCGTTGATAACCAACGGAAGAAGAAGCGGGCAATAAACTATATCCGCCAAGAACGGAAAGGCCGAGAGTGCTATATGAAACATTAATGTTAATTATGTTAGCCCCCTGGCTCGAAAAAAGGCCCCATTCAAATCACTTGCATATATTCTTACCTACTGTTGACAATTTAATAGACTTATCTTCATCTACACACGATTAAATTCGCCTTGAATGTCAAACAGTATTATGCGGTCACTGGATCACGAGCCCGGATTTTAACATATTTTCCTTTAAATTGACTTCATTTTACATTTCCATCAAATCTGTGTCTATTTCTCCTTTCTGTTAATATTGACTCAAAGTACAAAGTGGATGAAAATGGCCGCCCTTTACTAAAGCGAAAGTGATTAAACAAGAAGATAGGGACTCTCTGGTCTCTTCTTAACTCTATGTTCAGAATACCCAGTTGAACGACCTTTTCTCATATCATTCATTACGTTGTTGTATATGTATCGTATGCATGATGTTACGATTCAATCAATTCAGCTTTTACTTTACTTTTTCTGACTGGAAATGATACCAAGAACTTGGTATCAAAAAGTGAAGTTATAATTTTTTTCCCTCGACTGACTTTGGGCATTACCCTTCAATGGAAGAGCCTGAAGAAGAAGTATTTTAATAAAGTAGAGAGTGTGGCTCTGGAGTCGTTTAAATGGACTGCCATGCAGGGAGGGGTGGGGTAAGAAAACGTTTCGACGACAAATGGTGTATTCTGATGCATTTCTTTACTATAATTATAGGTTTAGGTCTATCAGCAAGGTTGTGCATATAAATATTTGAATTTCCGTGTGAGGTTGAAGGAGGCATACACATGGAAGAGCGGTGTAATTATCCCCTGACTGAACGTCAAACCCTCCGACTGAACCATTGCACACGACCGACGATGGTAGGTGTCCTACCTCACCCCCCATATTTATCCAAATGTTTAACGTTTCCACAAACAAACAAAAAAAGCTATCTGACGTATTTCAATAATAAGGGCGTCAGCTTTTCCTTCACCAAAGTAATCGTTTCACCATATTGTTTCATCGACAAGCTGTATTAAAGACAACTATGGTGACGTCATTCATAGTAATTATTGCTTTTTCCTGCTCCCAAAATAAAATCTTCACATATATGTCGAGATTGTTAGTCATTCAAAAGGATATATACATGTATTTCAGATATAATGTAACGGTTTAACTATAGTTCACTCACCTTTCAGTAATATTTTGCCGAATAGACTCGTCTGTCCAGTCGTTTTGGTGCTAGTTGGACAGTCCCACCGTCTAAGTCGGAACTGGTATCTACATTCAGTGACCGCCAGCGTCACGGCAGCTGCGACCGCTTGTAAGGAGCCAGGATTGGTTTTAACGGTTTTCCTTTGCGATTTATTTAATAATTTTAATCTGTTTAAACTAGACGGATCAGAGGTTCCATCTATGCCTGCGGTGTCGGTAACTTCGTTCGTTTCTTGAGGCGGGATCGCCACGCTCCTGTAAAAGTTGAAAAAAATATGACAAAATTAGAGGTGAACTCACATATACGTCATCATTTTTGAAAAAAAAACAAACAATAGTTAGATGATTAAAAAAAGTTAGCCATGTTTTCTTAATGTGTGTATACCACAGAAAGTATTGTATACCTCACGGATTTTTGTTTTGTTTTAATCAAAGACGCACACAAACACAAACATTATTTCTAACTACCATATTCTTATCCATGTTTTGTAATAGAGTATTTTGCTACAAGCCTCTTAAGTCTCTAAATGACACTTTATGTACATCTATATTCTTACAATATGTATACAATATAGGCCTAATTATTATTGTTCGTTGACAAAAAGACTATGGTATATCTATATCTAGCTACTTATTAGCTTTATTCAAAATAAATGAATGAACAAGATATTTCTTTTTCATTAACTTATTTAGACATTCTAATTCATTAACAACAGATTTATTAGTATAAACTTATAATGTTTAAAGTGTTAGGCTATATTATGCCACATTCTGCAGTGAATCAACACCCAGTAACGGTTCGTTTATAAATCATACTGACACAAATAAAAGTTTCACTCAGGTCAAATGGTCGCAAGTAGCATTAAAATTGGCTAACTTATCGATTATTGTGTCTATGTTATAACGTTACCACATTATCCGCTATAAGTTCTCGAACTACAAAATTTCCATTGCCTGCTTCGAAAATCAATCACGGTAATGTAGAGACAATGAATATTAACTGTATTCTAATTAAGTCTAGACGCAAGTTTAATTGTCTAATTCATCCCCGACGGAATGTAACAGACACGACCCCCCCCCCCCACCTACTGCACCACATCCCGTTACCCGAATGACGATGGTATTGGGGCTTCCCTGTCCTACTCCCCCCCCCCCCAATTTACGCACGCCACTGGAATGGGGTATTTATCTTTTCAATCGGATTTCATTGTAATACCAATAATACCCAGTACTGGTTTTGCGAAAGTAATGACTAAAACCTTTGACAGGTCTTATAGTATCCTTATTATGTATATGCCTCCTCTTCTTCATCTTATTATATACGATTTGATTGACATATCATGACACTTGTGCAATGTGGATTTTAAGTAACCTCTTTCGCTTTTTGCAATTCATCTATTTTATTTTCTAACTTTCCATCACCGACAAATTTGATTTTGCTTGACAAGATAATACCGTTAAAATCCGAATAAAATTAAGTGATTGATTCTTTAAGCCAAGGTTTTAATTGAGAGACACTGGTCAAAGTATATTGTTTATACAACAAAGGCTCTGTTCTTACGAGACAGCTGTGATACAGACGTGTATTAAAGTCTTAAAATCATCTAATTGAAGGAAGAATTAATAGAATAATTGGACGATTTAAAAGTATTCAGTTCGATATTCTTTGCAAGTATCAATCGATGGACAAAAAAATTAATCAGTTTTTTGTTACCAATGTCATTGAGCATGCGTATACACAATGACTAAGCTGTCACAAAGTCAAACGTTTTTGTGCGAAGTAAAGAAATAAAAGATAAGAAATAAGATAAAAAGTAAGAAAGAAAGGATTGTGTCTAGTGATTGACACCAAGGTTAGTCCCAATGCGCACTGACCCTATCAAGGAATTACAGATTGCATTTACTGTTATAGGGCACTGTTTAGAAGAGTAGTGGGACTATATAGGTCCGTCCTCGAAATGCATAATAATACATACAATACAATATATAATAATATATATAATGATATATAATACTATAGTATTATATATTATAATTTATATAATAATATATAATACTATAATCATATATATTCGCCGATGATCGTTGAATGGTAGAATGACAAATTATACTAATTTATTCAAATCAGTCCACTTGTTTTGGAATTGTGATTTGAAGCACAGTTTGCAGCTCATTATAGACTGGATATACCATTAAGATAGCAGATACCCGTCTTTTGTAGAAATGTTATTAAATAATGTATTACTTAAACATCACAGAGACGAGAATGGCCAAACATATTTTTTAATTCGTATTTATGCGTATTTATGTTCTCATATTAATGGCAATACATAGAAAATAGTTTTCGTTTATTTAAATTGATAAACCCAAAATAAATATCTACGCTATTTTATGTGTGGAGATTGTTTTATGTATGTGTTACTTTCGTCGTTTCCATAACGTTACGTATACACAGTCACGACAGGTGAAACCGGTGTGATGTCAAAAGTTACGGTTATGTCACAACTTATGATACTCAGTCCCAATCGGCGGCCCTTGAACCTTCAACTTTTAATATTAAAATGGAGGAGATCAGTGTGAATAAATCAGTTTAATAATGTCCAATACAATATGATATTTTACATCTCAAAACTTAAGTGTTTACAAGCGGTATATATTTAAGCTCCCCCCCCCCTCCCCTCACCCGTGAAGAAATAATAAGTGACGATATAGCGGGTGTGACTTTCGTCACAACGTCCTTCCATTGTTTACAATATAAATGACTTCAGTATTTGCTGTTGTGACGTCAAAACGACACAGGATAACACTTCAAAGGGAAACGTAATACGTGTTACAAAATTCAATTTGCTTTTCATCTGGGAACAGCAGTTTCGCCAGTCCGTGATTTTAGGATAACCTCCTATTTCCCGTCTAATAATTGGGTCATTCTGTGACGTCATTTCTACGCAATGACGTCACGCACGTCATAACCTCACTGAAGCCGCAACAATTTTAATCTACATGTTACTTCACATGAAAACTTTGGTAAAACTAGAATCAAACTCACAGCGTTTCCTTTACTAACATTTAAAGTTTCATACACCGTACCGATATCGAACAGTTTTAGTTTTAGCTATTTTTTCTTCTTTTTGGTTACTGTTAGCTAGTTTTGTGTCGTTGGGCGAACGTTAGATATGGCAGTTGAACATCTCTGGAATAAGATGTTACACGAAGCATAATACCATGGTAACCGTGATCACATGACCAGAGCATAGGCTATTATTTAGAGGATCAGGACAGAGAATTAATCAGCTACGTAATGTTGACGTCACACGTTTAGTTTATCGCTCTCATGTTCTTTTTTCAGTTAGCGGTTAATGTTAAATTGATAGAATCCTGCGAGGTATATTAGCAAACATTTCCTAACCCCACCCCCGTCGGCCCTCCCCTTCCCCCTCCCCCATCTGTCTTTCTGATTGATTGATCAGAATCTATTAGTAGTTAGAACATCGCAGTATGTTAACTCAACCGTCATGAATTCATATAGCACATGGGGTGGGTGATGAAGGTAAACAACGCGGTCTGTTAATACCAAACTTCATGAATTCATGTAGCACATGGGGTAATGAAGGTAAAACATCGCGGTCTGTTAAATCAACCGTCATGAATTCATATAGCACTTGATGCACAGAACATGATGTCCCTCGCAACGTTATTCATTGGACTACAGGTTGGACAGTGTTTGTACTTTCTTAACGACGCCCTGTCAATATGTCAAACATATTCCAGTTGATTTGACTTTTCTCTTTCTTCTTCTTCAAAAGACAAAATGGCAAGACGAAAATGGGAACCCCGGCATGCACCTATCTAACGCTGGGTCA
This sequence comes from Apostichopus japonicus, assembly GCF_037975245.1. Classification (NCBI taxonomy): domain Eukaryota; kingdom Metazoa; phylum Echinodermata; class Holothuroidea; order Aspidochirotida; family Stichopodidae; genus Apostichopus; species Apostichopus japonicus. The sequence continues at coordinate 17,351,200 of NC_092583.1, read as the reverse complement.
AAGGTCAGGCCATTTCTTTCTTATTTAATATTGCTCGCAATTGTACATCGATACAGTTTTGGTAAGATACACCAACGCGACCAACCACCGCATCTTGAGTACAAATCAGTCTTTCAAAATGCCAAATATTTGTTTCTCCAATTTTAAGATGTTCTGTCCCTTAAGGGCCGCCCGTAGGGTACCTCGGTGGTCCTCTCAATGGGAACTTATCTTACGGTACCTCCACTGTGTCTTTTATCCACTTTAATTTACTTAAAAGAGCAAATATGAAAGAAGTACAAAACAATTTTCAACAACAAAGCGTGTCAGGTTTAAAATGGAACCTGGCAGTCAAACCGAGGCTTTCGGATATCCGGAATATATAGGTATCTAGTGAACAGCGGAGTTGTAGTACTAGTACAACAGTACAAGTACAATTCCCAATGGTATGAGTATCAGGCAGACTTTCAGTACAATTATACAACAGTATGAGTACGAGAACAATCTTCACATTTCGCAACACTTTCTTAACTAATTGAGCGAAACAATATGCTAATTAAGTCTCTCTTAATTTACCACGGTTGTGCATGATTAATTATCCATGCAATAAGGATGTGCAAGGATTTTATGCATATCGACTTACATGTTGCAGCAGGCTTTTTTAATAGTAGCGTTATAACTGAATATTCATACAGCCTGGTTAAATAAATATTCATACATTTATAAAGATTTATATAGGCTTAGCCACACCTAGATATGTAAGTTTATAAGGTTGATAATATCAATGTAGTTGAATATGCATGTGCAGATTAAGAAAGTATTTTCAAAATGTCAAAATACCAGTATTCTTGGAGGGCGTTAGATTAAAAAGTTTCATTTTACATAATTTATGTTTTATGCAAATTATTGTCAGGCAACTAACATCAAATTTATCAAATGGAATTTCCAGTATCATTTTGAGTACACCCTCAGTGTTTATCCCTCGTGATCTGTATATGGTTTCATGTATGATATGGTTTCAATGACAAAATTAAGATGACTACGCCCATTTCCACATACAGGGAAGGGAATAAATGAATAAAATCGGTGATAAAAAAGGTCCTAAATAAAAGGCGGTTTGTTCCATTTCCCTTCTATTATATGTATCAGGACTATAACCCAGAAAACTATAAACTGATACTGATTTATTATTATTATTTTACATAAAAACTTGATGTTTATTTATCACTGTTATATAAATTCTCCATCAGCCTATGTACGCATTTCTTGTAAAATTTATGTTCAACTGTTGACACCTTTTACAAATACTCGTGCTTGGAAAATTCTAAATGAATTAATGAAGAGGTTGACTTGGTGTTTTTTATTCTCCTAAGAGTGAAACAAAATATCACAATATAAACCCAAGAAACTTTCACAACATGATGTGAACATGAAAAATATTTTGAGAACTGTTGTACTATGATGTAATAACTAGCAAATATGAATAAATTATAAAGAAATGATTTATTCCAGTAGTTATTCCTTTTCTTTCTGCTAGAAGTAAACAATATTATTATGTCATATTTATTATCATGACTGGTGTTTATGTAAGCCTATGAACCAAGACCACACTCATCGCCTAGTCCTATGGAACTATTGCATAATCACAAAATGAATATTTACAAAGTTATATGAATATTTAAACAGTTCAAACTTCGAAAAGGAAATGCATTTCCATGAACAATATATTGTATTTCCTTCGCATAATAATATCCTTCAAAAATTGGAAGTAGAATATTGGGTGAATAAAATTCATCAATATGGGAATCAGGTCACTGGTGACTTATATAATAACTAATATTGGAAGATACATGTTACTTCATCTGTACGTAACATAATTAGATGTTATTGAATGTACAAGATTGGCATAATATATAAGACGAAGTGTTTAGTATTAATCCCATAAGCAGATCGATTCAGATTAATTTTATGAGATAAATGTTTAAATATTGAATTTCATATCATATTATATGGCGTTACAGTATACGTGGTTAGGTTCCCTATAGTGAATCCACAATGACTATATGTGACACGTTATTAATTTGATTAGCTTTTTATTTTAGACAGGCTACACAGAAACGAGTGATTGGTAAATTTTAATATTGAGAATAATATTTTCATTAGACCGTTATAAATTCTGAGCTTGAAGGCCCTTTTCACTTATTGCAATTGGATTGACTTTTAAGCCAAAGTTAATAGAGTAAAAAAATATATTTATCATAAATTTTTAACCTGACTGACCGATAACGCTCTCACAATTTCTAGAAAATCTTTTTATAAATAACTTGTGTAAATGTTCAAAAAAACATACTAACCCAATTTTTTAGTTTAAAATTTGATTCTTCTATAGTTTTAGGATGTTCACGATGTCGGACAATTTTGTCAAATTTTGAAATAGCTTGGCAAAACAAAACTTACTTTTATATGAAACTCTTGACATGTAAATTAGGAAATAAACTATATGTATTAGTATAACACATATTTTTTTTTTTTAAACCAACACTAATGGTAATAATTAATATTGTATTTAATATACGATGACAAAATATTTCAAACAACTTTTCGCGTATTTTTTTGTCAACATTCCGTCCGTAGTCAATTTCCCTTTTCTTTCCTTTCATCCCATGTAAGAAGTAACATTGCAAGTTGAATTTTCACAGGTAAAGACTATATTATTTCATTATTGCAAACGTATCCTGTGCTATATAGTTAAAATTAATAAAGTACGTAGGGTACATCTTAGAGGTACCTAAATCAAAGTCAAGCCAAATAGTGACTTTAAATCGATTGGTTCAGTTTATAATACAGGCTCGCTCTCCCGCACTCCAAAGACTTCCAGCTATACTGTAGTCAGTATTCACAGCAAGAATTGACACAGCTTATAGCCTTAATTATTTGCGGTTTCAAAATGCATTTGCACAAGTAAACACAGAATACAGAACACTCGTTACACATTCAGTGTTTGTAATACCAACTGAACCATTGTACACTTTATTCGTGTCGTTACGAACCGGTAAGTTTACAGTTTATTTCACGTATATAAATCAACACAAATACGCGGTGATAATAGAACTGCCCGACTAAATGAATGTTTGAATATTTATGTTGATGTATCAATAAAATTCGTGTAAGAACCTAGAAAAGAACTTGACGGAATTATCTTCTATTTTCAACACTTACAAAAGAGCAAATAGTGGTAATTCTACATATAAAAAAAAAGAAAGAAATATATTAAGGTTATATGCGGCCGCGTGTGTAAACATAGCCCTTCCTTATATTGTTACAAATACTGGTGAATTTATTTCATTCGCTTATACCGGCCACTCTAATATAGTACAGTATTTCAATCTTCATGACGTCATACTGTGCGTGTCAAACCCATCAGCGGTCAAAATGCTGATAGGTTCCAGAATTAAATATTTGCAAATCTTTAAGGCCTATCAAAGACATATTACTCTGTTCTTGAACAGACCGATTATTTAGTTTCGTGTGGAGTATGTTTCAAGTGTATTGAGAGGGTGTCAGTAGTGGTCAATCGTTGGTGCTAGCGAGTCAACGTTACACGTCATAGTCCTATTTACACTCGTGTTTCGATATTTTACCCCCTCCCTCCTCCAAAAATAAATAATAATGATAAAAAATTACAGAAGAAATACTTAACAGTTTTTACAAAGTAACGGAAAACAATAGACATATTCGTCGTGATATATTTTCCAGTTACAGAAAATATCACAATAATAGTTAAAACAAAAACAGCTACCTTTGAAATTTTAATATCGATATTTTGCGTTTATAATAAATACATATTTTGTTGATATTGTTGCGGGCATACTTGGCTATTTGGTGTTCCCTTTGCTCGGTGAGGGTCTTACTAGCCTATGGTAGCGTATACAGACTTACTGGCCTATTATCTATGTTGTAAAAGTACAAGAAACGTTTAGCTTCTGGAAGTTAAGGGGAAACCCCTTTCTCCTACAAAGAAGAAAATATTAGAACACTGAAGGGTTTTTGCCCCCTTCGAAGTAAGTTAAGCTTCATTATATATTTCTTAAAAGCATAAGATCAAAGTGTTGAAGTGTTTCTCGCTGACAGCCGGTCCACTACCACCCGATGACTGTCAACAAACTCTTAGGCAATATTTAGATACGTAAACATTTCTCGATTTAAAGTTGTGCAAAGGAAACACAAACACACATCACTTACCACCATTTACTGTTGGCTGCAGCCGTAGTTTTCCTTGCGAGTAAACTAGCGCACGGTAGTAAGAAAACACAAAACATCCACTCCAATTTCATGTTAACCTGTTTATAGGCAACTCAGCTTCCAGTAAAATAATTTCTGTCTTTCCTTTTTCCTTGCTATCTTAGATGTTTATTTTTCGGAGTCAGTCTTATTCTTAATTCCCTGACGTGTATCGATGCCTTTAAGGGATTGATATATCCGTTCATGAGAAGACGAAAAGAATTTAAATGTAACTTGTAAGAAATTATTCCAAAATATTTGAAATGTTGGTACAAGGTTTGCTCCCTTCGGTGAAAATAAAGAATGTCATGAAATATTTTCGCCTGAAGAATCTGAACTTTTTTTGAGTTTTGTCACGAAGAGGTTCTCCGTTGAACACTGCCAAACTTTTCACTTCATTTAAAAGATTAAAAAATGGCAAACTGCGCTCCGCAATATGATAAACTAGCACTATTTTTTTTTTGCTTGTTCTTTCTCTAACCATATATGCAATCAACTGCTTCCAAATATTTCTTCTTTTATTACGCAAGTTTTGATATGTAAAATTTGATCCTCTAATAAATCGAAATATAAAACCAAAACTGACACCGAAATGCAAAAAAAATATAGATAATATGTCTGCAAAATATTTTCCTGATGTTACTTGTTCAAAGTACCATTTTCCCCACAAAGAAATTAAGAACAAAGCTTCTATTGTTTTAATATGAATAGACTCCTCTTCTGCCACCGGAACAATGCCTCGTGTGAAAATAGCATTTGACCCGTTGTTATAAACGCCTCACGTAACGAGCTACTTTGGTGGGTGTAGAGCCCTCTGAGGAACCGAGTGTCGACAAAGTCCCAGGGGGCCTGAAAAGCGTACAACCGCTTACAATTCAATAACTTAATGGTTCCACAAGATGCGGCTTGCTATCTGAACAACTTTACTCTTCTAAAATGTTTTAAGTAATTTCGTTATCAATCCGGCGAGGTTGAAATTGCTCCGGTCAACCTCTCATTTTGGGTGATTCTCTCCCAAATCAGTTTTGTCAGAATAAAAATGATGTTAATAGCTCCTTCTGGATGTGCAGGCTCAAGTAATATACATTTAACTGATGCATGAATTGGCGCAGCGCAAACTTTTTGGAAGCAAATTTATCCAGCTTTCTTCGATAAACGGTACGTCTGTAATAAACGTCACTACCTTTCGGTGTCTTCTTTTGAAGTTGACTTCCTGACCACATATCGTTTACCACTCTTAAGGATTTAGGGGGCTGTTAATACCAACTACTAAAGAAAAAATATATCAGTAACAATGGAAGTGTTAACAAAAGAGCAACTCCTCCACGGATGGGCTGTTTAGCTTGTACAGTGTCACTTACCCAGTGGATATATGAATTCACAGCAGTATAGGGACAAAGAAAAACGTCCGGCCCCTTCTTATGACCGTATAACTAAATCAATTGTTACCAAAGAATTGTTAAAGAGTGAAAAAAGAATAAATAACGATAAAAAAAACAAAGGAAAAAACAACTCCGATTTATAGTGATTGGGTTGTAGTCTATGTACCCACACAACCAGATGTACGAGTGGAAAATCTATTCTTCCTGTACAATATTTGAACAGGAATTTCACTATTTCACTAAACGCGATGCGTGGGTATTTTAATGATCATATATGTCTGTTTAAGAAAGGGAAATATGTTATAAAGTTATGTAATATCCCTATGCGTGTACATTTCATACAATTCATCCCTATTGACAGTTTCCATATTGTGTCGTACACATTTAAGGTTCGTTTTGTGGTATAATTCTCACTTCCTTGCTGACTGGTTATGACAACAACACCAAAAGGATAGAATTATATTAGGATGAGTGTTTCTCGTACAGAAAACCATCAGTATCCCCTGAGACTTGGGCATAAACTTGGCTGCCGTGGCAGGTTCAAACCAGAAGTGATATTGCAACTCCCGGTATTGCATTACAACATAAAACAGACTACTTGCAAGCATTCGTTTGTCATTAAAATGCTTCATTTTCAAAATTATTGAGTCTCACGGAAAGAATCATAGACGGGAATTGTTTACAATATTTCGCTAACTGTTACCCATATCCCTTCCCCTAAACTTGTTGTTATAGAAGTTCATGTGTTTACACTTCTGGGTCGTTCTATGAACTCTCTGCACAGTGTATCGGAAGGACAAAAAAGGGAAAACATTGTCGATAAGAAAGTAGGAAAAAAGACTATAAAACAAGGAGAAAAGGTTCAGGTTATATTCAACGTTGTTGGGACAGATGCTGTTAGGAATAATCTTTTGGGAATTGAATTGAATTCCAATGAAAATGTTAATATTTCTGACAACTTTACATGAAGTCCAATTGTAGTTTTGATTTCTCTCTTCAAAAGGGCGGCACGTCTTTTGGCAAAGTAACAAGTCAACAAACAGCTGTTCTATAGGGTGCGTGTCAAAGTATTAGAACAAAAACGTAGAAGTAGGGAAGAGAAATGGAAAGAAAATTGATCAAATTGCCCTGAAAAGCTACAATTAAACTCACCCCCCACACTTAACCGACCCCCCCCCTTTCCAATACCCTTCAGGGGAATTCCCACAGAGGTATGACATCATCATGTTATGATTGTATTTGATTTGGAACGAGGTTGCTGGATCTCCCTCTCCTATCAAAAGTTTAAGGCTGTGAACGTCAAGCTAGCAGCTCCACCCAAGTTTGGTCATAACTTCAGCTCTCGCTGACGGGGCGAACTAACGGATGATATTTTAGTTGTAGTAATGGTGTATTACTTTCGCACCTACTGTACCGCTAGATTACGGCAAATTAAACGCAAACTGATGATCTCAAAAGCGTTTTTGGTCTAAGACTTTTTAGCATGTTCTGAAGGCCTACTGATAGTATTTAACTTGGGATAAAGTCACCCGAGATCTTTAGAGCCTGGACATAAAAATGAAATCATTGTATGTTGAACTGATACTCTTCCATCTGCATCCCCCACCCCTTCCCCCAGTCCCCAACCACCAGTCCCAACACCCAGTTCCCAGTCCCAGCCCCGCTTCATAAAATGATTGGCATGCTAAACAATATACCCCTCCCCCTCTCCTCACGGTCGTCATGGAAATGTTTTAAACACGTTCCTTTGTTTATAACGTATCTATAAAATATAGCACTTTGATTACATCGTTCATGTAGTTGTTTCTTCAATGGCAATGTTTCTATGGAAACCTATCGTGTTTTACGATTAACCTGTCAATACTTCGTTTTGTGTTCATCATTTACCCCGAAACCCGGTCATTCATCGTATGACGTCATCAATACATCATCTCGTGATGTCATCACGTTTTAACAAATCGGATAAGGGTCAAGAATGGAGGTCATTTAATTGTGAATTTACTCATACTTCTGTCATTCTGTAAAATAGAATACAGTATATCCTAATGTTCGGAATTCTGAACAAAAAGAAGAATCTTGGTGGGTGGTTTGCAATGCAGCACCAATACTTAAGTATGTTTTAATATTTACTTGATTTCATTTCATAATTATGTCGTTGTTCATAAAAAAAAACGGTTACCGCCGTCCGTATGTATGCAGGTATTTATAGGCACGGAAACTATTGTCTTTCATACATTGGTCTATAAAGAAACATTGTAATCTCGTAATTTCACCACTGCGGATAGTGATTAAAAGGGTTGAAAATGAGATCGAATGCTGTTCGTTGAAAGAAACGAAAAAGAAGAATTTAAAATGTTATTTTCATTAGTATATGAGGAAATTGGTTTTTTCTTGCGATGCGCCCCACCAGAGGGAACGCTTGTCCAAAATAGTTCCATTCCATTAATTTGCGTCAGGTATTTAAATGAACAATCAAGACATTTTATTCCTTCATTATTTAAAAAAAAAAGTATTTGTTCAGCCTTCATTTGTTCTTTCTTTGCGCAGACTTTCTTTATTTTGAATGAATCACTTTAAATATGCGGTATAATAAGGGATAAGTCAAATGACTTCGCAATTCGGTATGTCCATAAACGTGAATAAGTCCCACACGGAGAGAGTTGTTTTCTTAGAAGAAAGAGTATATATGGCAATTTACAAAGGGAGTCATACTTTCCACGAAACACATTTTCGATGGAACAGCATTAGCAAGTTCCATTACATTTCCTCCGTCCGTGAATGTTTGCAGCTCAGGGAAACTAGGGGAGGGAACAACCAGCTAAGACGAATTGCCATACGTTCGAAAAAAAAAGCATATGCGATGACGATATATCAAATCCATCCATATAATCTTGGCAGAATCAGACGTCACCGGAAGCTAGAGTAACCAATCATCAATTGACAATAATTTTCAGTAGTTTGATTGGAAGTTCAATAAGCTAATTGTGCTCCAAAAGAAAACAAACAATAAAGAAGTCGTTAAGTTTAATGTTTACGGTTTTATCATCCTCCTACTCTAATCCAGTAAGACCACTGAAAGCAGCTTCGAAATCTTCCAATAGAAGTACAATATGAGTCAGCACAGTTAATGACGTCATCAACATGGGACGTAGTTAAGTTGTTTATGTTGGCTACGGTGAAGGATAATTTTTTTTCAGGTTTTTGAACACAACCACTTTTTTCAATAGAAGTTTAAATTATACTGTTAACGATATAAAGAATAAAAAACTGAAAACTAACGGGAAAAAACCGAGGGACGGACCGGGAGAAGATTGCAGATAGTGTCAATACGTTGCGCAATAGTTGTCAATGGGTACTCTTCGAGTGAGTATGGCGTCATTACAAGCAACATCAGATTAAGACTAGTGAATACTATGGACTTGCTGCACGGGATTGGTCAATATGCAACAAATAATATATCACTTTGAAAAGGACAAATCTTGCAAAGCCTTTACCGTTTAGTTTGTTAAACGAAGCTTAGGTGAGTCGACCATCCTCTTCCCACAAGTCATCGCCCTCCCCGCACCCCCCCCCCTCATCCGTCGAGTTAATAATACCAAACACGTCCTTTTTGGTCCAATCTGGAAAACTTATGACCAAATCTCCTATTGGAGAATCAAGCTTCGTATATTTGTGTTTGCTGCCTTTCATGTAGATAAATAATCTTATCGGTACCGATCTTCACACTCCACCCCCTCTACCCTCGTTATCAGGCCCATAGCCAGGTATTCTGAGTTGGGAGGGGCACAGTTAGCATGTACTATATATACTTAATATGTATTTTCTTTACAATACTCCTCAAGATTTCGTATTGTACATGTACAGATATATACAAGATAGAATTATGATAAAATAAACTTGTTGAGAATTAAATTAAGCTGAAGATCATGTTTGTTTGTTGTTGCTCCACCACGAAAAAAATTACCTATCTACACATGTCTACAATGAAATTTACTGTCAAGTTATGTAACCTCTTCATAAAGCTCGTTGACCGTGTTAATGTAGAAAACATGTAGACAATATATGGCCTATGCGAGTCATAGAACCTTAGTTACTATTAACTATATCTATTCAATCAGCGAGCCGGCTGGCGATTGTAAAACCAATCGAAGACATAAAATAAAAGAAAAGAGCAACTGGAATAAACCCTGGCAGCGATTAAGTCTCCGAACTGTAGCTAATGATTCGTTGTCAATTCGGGATATGGAAGCAATGAGTAGAAGGTATGATTAGATGAATGGTACGTCATAGCAGATTAGTTCCGCAAGACTTGAAATCGACAGACTACTATTGGTTATCACCATGAAATTAGCCTCGTCTTAAACACAAGACAAAATAGGCGAGGAATGTAATACTTCGATTTACAACTTAATTCTTGATCCACTGGAATTGAATCCAGGGATCTTTCTTATGAAGACCTAATAAACAAGTTGTGTATATACCTATTTATACGAATAGCTTTCTCGAATTAATTGGATCGATTTTTGTGTGTCCACTGAGTTGATAGTCGTAAAAGTAGAAGAAGTAATAGCGCTACTAGCGTAAGAATCCATGACAAAGGGGTGGTCGTTGGTAAACTATGTCGAGGCTATGTCAGTAAGTACTTCTTTAGAAAAGCAATTCTTAGATCCATTCAAAGAGAGCCACTGCTTGTATAAAGAGATTTAAGGATTTTTAGCTGATTAAAGGATGAATGATACCTTTGCTGATTGAAAAAATAAGAAGAGAGATCAGAATTAAGAGTGTTTTGAATGTTGCCGAATCATTTGAAGGCTTCCGGTGACCTTATGATCAAGTCAAGTTAGTATACCTTACATCCGATCAAATAATTGGCGGCGCTTTGTAGAATTATTTCTCAGTTTGGATAAGACAGATGAGTACCAACAGAAAATTGACTGGAAAATGTAAACCTATACTTTCGAACAGCTAAGAAATTATTAGACAGACAGGTTTCAAACCATATAGTGATGTGGGAAAGATACGTCCTGTGCTCTGTCGAGTCTAGTTTATGAAATAGATTCTCGGTAAATTGTTGAAACCAGCTTAACTAGAGTAATGTAAGTGAGCAAGAACTGTTGTCGTTTCGTTTCAGCGTAGAGGTAGGGCGTGTGGTTGATATAGAGTATTTTCATGATAACAAACAGATAACAATCGCCATTAGATCCTAGGTCCTCAACCTCTTTCTACCACGGACCCTACAGACGCAGACATACACCTTTTTCAACCCCCCCCCCCCACCTCCCTCCCCATATGATAATGTATAATTAAAAGTAGTTATTATCTAAAACTTACGATAGAACTAATTACAGATGTTAATTACAGCTAAAATTATATTCCTCAGATACACAATTTTGCGTCTAACGTTTTTTTTTTGCTTGGGGAAGATCCCACACCCCTAACATAGCAGTCTGCTTCAACGTTCCCAGGACAACATACCCCTTTTTTAACATTCTTAATCCGACCCTACACTAAAGACAATGATTTAATGTTCAGTATACCACATAAGTAGGAGGGAGGGGGGGGGGGGGGAATTGTTTGAAACTCTTGGACTTGTTTTGATTGTCTGACAGCGTATATTATGTCATTAAATTGTTGACAGACCCGTTCTGGACTCTTTTCACATGGACCTCTTAGGGCCCACAGACCCCAGTATGAGAAATAATGCTAAAGATAATAATACCGGAATGAAAACAACAGTGATGTAGGTTGCATAGTTGTAGTGGACCACTGTCTAAAAAAATCATCTTAAGGTAAGTAAGGAAAGAATTAAAAGTAGGCATAAATCAGTTTCACTGAAGTATGTTCCAAAACCGTAAAATATAACGAATTTATTATTGACGACGGTTATAACAAAATGGCTTCTTTTTGGCACGGGGGGGGGGGGGGTGATGTGAAGCATAGAGACTTCCCATATTAAGATAAAATATGGTGTTCTATTCGTATGTGTACTCATAGGGTGTTTCTCATCCCTGTATATACTACAGCAAAATCTCTCTATGAGAAAGATTTGGCAACGGTCTCTTCAGACGAGTTTGCCTTTGTACAGCTAATAGTTGTTGTATTATGTTCTTCCTACCATCTGCGGAAAGACTTTTTTCTTTGCTGATCTCAACAATTGAAGAAACGTCAATGCTCTTGTTCCCTCGTGGATGGTTTTAATCATGTCATTCTTCAAGGAGAAAGATATTGTGAAGGAAACGGGGTATGTGGTGTAAAAGAACATTGTAAATTTTCCTGATGATTGTTAACGGAGATAATAATTTGTTGGTGTTTAAAACTAGCATGAATTTAGCGTTGGTACTAATTACGCGAACGAGTGACCGGATTGAGTACAAATGTGACAATTGTATGGGACTGAGAACAGTGGTTGATTCTGAACTTAGTGACTGTGAGACCTAGGCCATTGAAACAAGTCTTAAATCAAAACCAAGGTATTTGAATATCTCGAAGCCAGGACTGAATGTTGCATCGTATAGAGGACACATGGCGGTGTGTATGTTGGGGGGGGGGGGGGGGTTGTAACATTAGGCATAGGCTAGCCGTAATTTGCTTCACAGAGCTAGTTTATTCCACCAGTACTTGATACACACCCAATCTTCCCTCTCCATGCCAAACAATAAATTGTTGAATGTTTGAATTTTTTTTATGCCCATGAAACAATTGATAGGCCTACTAAATCACAAATGATGCTGTAGGCCTAGGTGTGTATTGTCAGTATATTGGTCTCTAGGGGCTACTAGACAGACTTTTGGCTAACAGACTGTGACATGTTTTTGCATCATAGCAAACAAATCTAGCCATCATCTATTCCAAAAGACAGTCCTCTGGATGTTATATCATGACACCACACTTAAATAATATTAGTACATCCAGCTAGGAATGGGTTCTGTAAGAGTTTGCTTTCAAGTTGTAGGCTCTGCATGATGTACATTAGTTCATATCATTGCTGAATTAGCCTCTATGATTTTGATGATAATTTAGACCCATGATTCCTGAATTCTTCGAGATTTATTGAACCTTTTAAATCGTTAACATACTTCAGGTTGTATCTAGACTAGTTGTGATTGTTGTTAATAGTCTCGCCAAAGCATGGATGTCATGTTTACATGTGTAAAGAATAAAGTGACTATTGTAAATAAACCACTAATTGTTAGATACTAAATTACCTTAAAAAACATTTAAAAAAAGTAACGATAACAAAATAGTAAGCAATGTTACATGTAATTATTATGATAGGTAGCTCTGCAGCTTATTCACCAGTAATTTTCATAATTAGCAAAAAATAATAAGAAGGGGGCGCATTTTCATATTTGTAAATCTAAATGTAGAGAAAACATCACCTCACCCTCAGCTCGTTTACATTATTAATTTTTTGTTTTGTTTTGATGAATTACAATAAGTCAACACAGATGAAGAACTATTACTTTTACGTGATGGATTTGTTTCTTTAAAACTAGAGAAAAGCTGACCCAATCTTTTAACTCCGGAGACATGGAGGTTCTACGAAAGGTTTTATCCGAAATAGTTGATGAAATGACAGCCGGTATAGACAAGTCTGCCTTATTTCCTTATATGGTAAAAGTGAGTATTATTTTGTCCAAGCAATATAAGTTCAATTCAAGACAGAGAATGCTACATATATAACAATTAACGATACTTTATAAAATATGTCATGGATATTAATTTTCCAGATATAACGACCCAGTAATATTACACTTAAATAAGATCACAACAGTTTAATTCAAGGATCCAGTGCACAATGATCCAGATGAACACCATGGTGTGTACAAACAGGACACAAAACAGTTGAAGTGAGATGGTAATTATGGAAAATACAAACTTCTGTTCTTTTTTACAAATTACTTAAGTATACATATACTCCCATATATCTAGGCGATGTGTTGATATGTGTCTTGATACATAGCATATTAGCAGAGTTGCTACATGTGACCTTGTGACCTTGCTCAAAGGTTAGCAGGGAATCTACTGTGTACTGTGCATTTGAGGAGAAGAAATATTACACACAATGTTAGCCAAAAGTGACAGATATAGTTTTTGCCAGAATAAGTTTCATTCCCTTTTTTCCTGTCTTGCAGATGTGTGGCACAATAGACCTTACATGTAAGAAGTTGGTGTATCTCTACATAAGTCAATATGCAAAACGTAACCCGGACGTTGCACTCCTGACCATCAACAGTCTACAGAAAGATTGTGTAGATCCTAATGCAATGATAAGAGGTTTAGCCTTGAAGACCCTCTGTAATATCAGGTTTGTAGTTTTCTCGTTTAAGAAAATATTTTATCAGTCCAGTATTAACAAAGTGAATGATTTTCCTAATGTATCTATTTGTACCAACTTTTATCACATTCTAAACTGCTACATCAGCTTTTCTGATGCTGTATTAGCTTCCAGAACTGCTTTTACTTTTTGCTGGTCAAAATCTGGATCCAGTTGAGTGATTGTTTGATTTGTGTTTTAAGGGTTTTGTCTGGCTGAGTCTCAGTCTGACTGTCATTAAGATTGTTGTCCCAACATCAATGTTGGCTGTCTAGCAAGATTGCTGTGTAGTGAATAATATGCCAGTGTAGTTTTACTGTAACCACCAACTTCGGAAACGTGAGGTAATGAATCCAACTGATTTAAGCCAAAACCCTCCACAAAAGCATATCAAAATCTAATAGAGGAGCATGGTTTGTTTATTATCTGTCAGCTGTTTAATCCATTTTCTTTTCTACTTCCCAGGTTACCTGAATTTTTAGAATATTTGAAAGAGCCTTTACTTTCTGGAATGAAAGACAGAAGTCCTTATGTCAGACAAATTGCTGTCGTGGGCTGTTTGAAGGTGCACAAACTGCAACCAACTTTTGCTAAAGGTAAAATTAGGGACAGTATTCAAAGGTCGCTTGTTCAAATCCTTTTCTAGTCATTAATTCTTTGTCATTTCAAAATGTAGTTAAAGTAATTCCTAGTCGGCTTGTGTTCATGATTTGCTTGAGAACATACTACAGAATGAAAAGCATTTCTTGTTTAAATTAATATATATCAAAGCATCACATATTCAGGTAGCAGTTTGGGTTGATTTTGTTGTTGTTTTGTTTGAATGTTAATTGAAATGTTTTCATCGTCACTCAAACTTTCTAGCTTTTAACTCATGATACTGACTTTCCTTTTTGTCAATCAATCATATTTGTCTTTCTTCTTTCAAAGATCACAACATGCCAAACTTTGATGAGCTGTTGTATGATACTGATGCGGGAGTGGTGGTCAATGCTATCAAAACATTCTTTGAGATGAGGAAAGATTCTGGAAAAGATTTCAGTTTGAAGCAAAAAACTGCAATTTATCTCTTTAACAAGTATGTTTGAATTTTTCTTTTCGTTTCAGAGAAAAAGGAATAATCTTAATTGTCTTTATATAATTGTAACTTTATTGAAAGTATAGCGACTCAAATGTTGAAGTTTAATGTGACAGAAAATATGTATATTTTTAGTTTGTTGGCTGCAATTAATGTCAAATACTTTGTCTGAGTGACAAACTGTTTGGAACCAAAAAAGAACTGCTAATTACTTGCAAATTAATGTTCATTTAACATCTTGCATTGGTTTATATATTATTTATTTTGCATTGCATTGATCATATGCGAGTAATATTGTTTCTTATGAGTTTTGAGTAACATTTCTGTTTATTCCTTCCGGTTTTTAGGTTACCTGATTTTAACGATTGGGGTAAAGCCACAGTTTTACAATTACTGCTGGCATATCAACCACACAATGAAGAGGAAACTGTTGATATTCTGGTGAGTCTGTCCATTTTAAAGTAGTTTTGGGCAATTTTGTGTTTCTTAATCTGCTTGATTGCTGTTGGTCGAACATATTCTATTGTCCGTGATGTTTTCATTCAGTGGATATAAACAGTTAAGGCTTACTTTTTACTAATTAACTAATTAGTACCACGTATTTGAAGACACTTTTTAACACCTAAGCCCAAATTGATCCACAATTTGAGGAAAAGAAATATATGAAGACCATTTCTAAAAATGATTTTGCTTTCTTTCTGGGTGATTTGAAAACTTCCAGCAATTAGATTACTTCTAAGTGCCTTACAAATTGCCTTGCAAATTATTGTTAGCTGGACTTTATTTCTTTTCGTTGCCCATTTGCAACTTTTCCAAGATGCCATTCCCATTGACCTTTTTTCAGGCGAGTTTGATGTCCGTTTCTTTTTCAAATTTAGTTTATTCTTGTCCAAGTAAGCAGCAAAAGTCTATCAAGGTGCTCTTAACTAGATTTTTGGATTATTTGAGTAGAATATTGAGTCATTTGTGATAAAATTTCAATGTAGGAGATTTTGTTTGACTTATTTTGTTCAGAATTTACTGGACCCTTTGCTTCAGAGCACAAAATCTAGTGTGAGTATCGCTGGTGTTAAACTCATGTTGCATTACACCGACAAGATGCCTGAAGTTCAACGGGATATCTTCAAAAAGTTGAGAGGTGAGGAGATAGTCATAACGAATTGATGAATCAATATCCAGATAACTGAATTGGCAGATAATCAATATATCTATCACAGTATTTTAATATGGTTTCTAGATCTGGTATCATTCACTGTTGAATAACTTCATAAAATAACACCATGCAATAAAACCATTTTATAACACTGTAAAGGTAACATGAAAAACCACCAGCGAGTACCACCATAAAATATCACCATGCAGTACCATCATTTGATAATACCATTTAATGACACCATAAAATAACACCACTTAAACATTTCAGTGGAATAATATGGCATGATTGTCTCTGATTTTATTACACTCGTGGATACTTGGTGATACAATCTTTTGACTTCTGTGTACTAAATACCACTCTGTTCTATTATTTTCCAGCTTAACAATCATAAATGAATAAAACATTACAGTAATTATCATGTTCATTTTGTTTATTCTTTAACAGGTATTTTGGTAAATTTACTGACACATGAACAAGGAGAGGTGGTTTATTTTGCACTGTGCCACCTCCAACAGTTGCAGAAGAATTCACATGTAAACTTGTCGAAACATTACAAGAAACTGTTTTGCAGGTAAGACTTAAATACCTCTCATGAATGAAGATTCTCTGGGGACATTTCTTAGATTAAATTGAGACACAAGACTAATGAAAGACCAATTAGCATGTGTAAGTACTTAAATATGTGCATATGTATGATATCCAAGCTTAATTTGCATATAAGACTCAGATAAAAAGATGTTGTTGACACTAATTGATTTGGTGAATTTCCTGCGATCACACTGAACTGATGAGAAGTTAGATCTTCATAGCTAGTGTTTATTTCCTGCTTTGGGCACTAGCATAGAAAATGAAGGGACTAATTCAAAAGCCAACTTTGTAATCACAAAGATAGGTTAAATATGAGTTTGTTCTGTTTGTGCACAGATGCAATGAACCAGCTCACATCAAATGCTTGAAGATAGATATATTAGAAATGATATGCAATGATAAAAACTGGAAGGGTTAAATATGAGTTTGTTCTGTTTGTGCACAGATACAATGAACCAGCTCACATCAAATGTTTGAAGATAGATATATTGGAAATGATTTGCAATGATAAAAACTGGAAGGATATTCTGGAGGAAATCAAGTAAGTTATTTTTTCTTATTCATTTTGTTAACATCGTTCACATTGCCAGAATTGCTATTAGCTAAATGTTTCATTGCCTGTCTATATCACATTCAACCCAGAATGTATTCCTTTGAAATCTAAAAAATAGCTTTCAGTAGCTGTCCAGTTTTACAAGTATGTCAATTGATCTTTCTGTAGTTTTATTATTTCTTATTTTAATTAACACTTAAAATCACCACTTAAGTTAGGAACTGCTTGGTTCATGCGTGCATGTTATCCTTGGTGGCTCACACACGTGACTCTCCCCTCTACAGCTTGAACAAGGGTTTTGGCCGCCATGGTTCACATATGTATTTAATTATATCATCTCTACATCCACATCTCCGTGTCAGCTAGCAGAAAATTGCAAATCTCAGTTTCCTGAATGTGGTAAACTGTGAGGCAAAGTAACCTTGAAAAATCTCCAAACGGATGAATAAACTTATTAAAGGCATTGTCAGCTTCACACAGAGAACTTATCATATCCAACGGTAGTAATGAAAGTAATGCCTTTAAGTATGATTAGAGATTAATTTAATATTTAAGGTAAACAGCCTTTTCTGTTTCTTTGTTAAGTTATATTATCTTCTCCGGTGGTAGCAGCATACCTATTTGTTAAACTTGATAGTTTCATTATTTCCTAGATTAGTGCTGCCATTTTACACCGTGACATTTCTTAAAATTATTATTACAGTTCCCATTGTCTTGACCTTTCACCTGAAGTGTCAGATAAAGCCATTTCAGCAGTTTCTGCCATAGCAACCAAGAAAGAGAAGTATTCTACGCCAGCTATCAAAATATTACTCTATTTATTGGAGGTGGATCGAGTGGCCGGCTGTGCACTCAGTGCCCTCAAAGGTAACCTGGTCATGCTTCAACACTTGCACAGAAACACCATTAGAGTATTGACATGGTGGGGTGTAATGTGGCATGCCCAAAGGGGGATGGGGTGAGGCCATGGCACCATGTCCCATCAGCAGTTCAGGGAAATGGTTCAGTTGGGGGATGTTTTTTATCAGACCACTACTATGCTTCTAATAATTTTTTTTAAATTATTGATTTCCTTTAGCTACATCATTGCAATTTATTTTTCTTTCAGTGCCCGAAAAATTCTCAGCATATTGCCAAATTTTCACAAAAATATTTGGTTGGGGGGTGGCTGCAGCCCCCAAGCCCCCCTGCCTCCTACGCCTATGCATGGTGGGCTATATCACCTCCTGAGAGTAGATTATTGTGAGGTGTTAATGAACCAAACATGCATGACTTGTTTCTGTCTCAGAGTAGCCCTGAAAGTGCTAAAGTACCTGATTTAGGGACTAAATAATGAGTGATTCCAGACTTGCTGGATATGCTAAAATGGCCACAGTGCAATGAAAATGCACAACACAATGTGAGGTTTGCCCTTCAGAAATCTGTTTAATCTCTTTTTTTTCAAAATAAATATTGAGCTGCAAAGATTTCTTCTTTTGCAGACTTATTAGATTCGGAGCCATTTGAACAATTCATCTCAGATGTTTTTGAGGCGATCCCATCGCTGTGGTCAAGGGTGGAGGATCAGAGGGGGAAGATAGCTATGTTATGGATCATAGGAGAACACGGAAAGGTAAGTGGTCACTTTGGACATGCTCTGGTAAATATCGTGCACACTCCAAACATGACTTGTTGGTTTATTTCATTCTGTGTCACAATTGACCAGTTTGGATGTTGAAGTATAATAAGTTTGATGTTAGAATATGTTATCTGAAATACCATATAGCTCAGTTGATCAGGCAAAGCATGAAAGCATGAAAGTAATAATAAGTGGCTTCATTATGATTGTGGGAATGTCAAATTACAGCCATGTAAAATCAGTTTGGGTTTTATACACTTTCTACTCATTTACTGTTGAGATTGCTAATGTTCTTTTAAACACACAAATGCTTTTGCTCGTCAGTGAAACATTAAGATGTATCACCCAGTTGGGATAACAAAATTTCTATATGTCATTTTCAGTTCTGCTTCTAAGCAGCACTTGTAGTTAGAATATTGGCAATATCAGCATCCTGTTTCTCATAAATAAAGGTTTACAATTGTTTCTATTATTAGTTAAAAGTGTGACAAAAAATTGCTCTATGGAGTGGTACTATTAAAGCATACAGAATTGTCAAAACTGGCTGGATATTTAAACTGAGCTTTGCTGAGTTGTCAGTGGTTTGAGATGAACTAATGTGTTGTCTGGCAACTACAATTATCCTTGGGTTTTGTCCCGAAGGGAAACCTCTTCATATAAAGTAAGATCCATATGTCATACCTAGCATTGGTCATTAAACAAACTTTGCTATTTGGATTAACTTTAAAATTCCACATTCTCTGATGGCTTAGTCTGCCAATGTTTGTGTTTAAAGCTTGCTCTAAGGTGCAGTTATGCAGACAGCTCACAAAATACTTTATTTTTTCAGAATCTCCCCGATGCTCCATATCTGCTGGAGTCGATGATTGATAATCTGGAGGATATTCAGCGCCCTCTTATCCTGAGCAATCTTCTGACTGCTACCACCAAGCTGTTCTTCTCCAGACCAGCTGAATGCCAAGATATGCTGGGAAAACTTCTGGAGTTTTGTGTAGGTGAGTGCTCTAAGTACCGGGTTACCATACGATTGGATATCTTTAAACATTTTCCTTTTCGTTTCTATGCTTCATAGGCCCACGATGGTATCTTGTATTTCAGACTGTTAACACCTTGTCATGATTCATGGAATGTGATATTGTAAACAGTCTTGTAGTTTTGCATGTAAAGTGATTTATTTTCATTTTCTTTCATTTTCAAATTCTCGAACAGAAAGTCAAGATGATTTGCATTTAAGAGACAAGGGCCAAATATACTACCGACTTTTGAGTGAAGATGTAAATATGGTAAGGATTTTAAAATATTAATAAATTCGTGCTCTGTATATGAAAGAAAACTGATAAAACTAACCCTAACCCTAACCCCTAACCAAAGAAAACTGATAATTTTGACTCGTTTTTAGACTCACTGATGACTCCAAATTATTTAAACTTAAACTTTATTATCAGATCATCACAAGATCTATCTGTCTTTATGTCAGAGGTTATTTGTTAAGCAATTGAAAGTAACACCAACTTTGCTGTTAATTATATGCAATTAATAGAGAAATCAAATTCCTGTTCTTAGAATGCATTAAACAGCCAACTAAGGGCCTTGATATGGTACTTATACTGCAGATTTAACCTTAATTTGAAGATGGCATTGTTTTATTTTCTTTCTTTTGAAGGCCAAAGAAGTTATTTTCTCAGCAAGAACTCAAATCGACCAATCATATGAAATTATATCAGAGAAAAGTTCACCACCAATTCTCAACTCTGTGAAACTATTTGTCAGTGAGTTATATTACCATTACTATATTAAATAAACCTTTGTCAATAATCTAGCCTGGAGAAATATTGAGGTAAAACTACAGGTCAGGCTATTGTTGTGATGTAAGATGGTTGTCAGAGGGAGTTGTGTGGTTGGCATACACAGATGTCCTCAGTCCATCCTTAAAACCAACTCACAGACAGGGGTATGAGGGTACTGTGTGGTTGGCATACACAAACGTCCTCAGTCCATCCTTACAACCAACTCACAGACAGGGTTATGAGGGAGTTGTGTGGTTGGCATACACAGATGTCCTCAGTCCATCCTTACAACTGACTCACAGACAGGGGTATGAGGGTACTGTGTGGTTGGCATACACAAACGTCCTCAGTCCATCCTTACAACCAACTCACAGACAGGGGTATGAGGGAGTTGTGTGGTTTGCATACACAGACGTCCTCATTCCATCCTTACAACCAACTCACAGACAGGGGTATGAGGGAGTTGTGTGGTTGGCATACACAGATGTCCTCAGTCCATCCTTACAACCAACACACAGACAGGGGTATGAGGGAGTTGTGTGGTTGGCATACACAGACGTCCTAAGTCCATCCTTACAACCAACTCACAGACAGGGGTTTGAGAGAGCTGTGTGGTTGGCATACACAGATGTCCTCAGTCCATCCTTACAACCGACTCACAGACAGGGGTATGAGGGTACTGTGTGGTTGGCATACACAAACGTCCTCAGTCCATCCTTACAACCAACTCACAGACAGGGGTATGAGGGAGTTGTGTGGTTGGCATACACAGACGTCCTCAGTCCATCCTTACAACCAACTCACAGACAGGGGTATGAGGGAGTTGTGTGGTTGGCATACACAGATGTCCTCAGTCCATCCTTACAACCAACACACAGACAGGGGTATGAGGGAGTTGTGTGGTTGGCATACACAGACGTCGTAAGTCCATCCTTACAACCAACTCACAGACAGGGGTTTGAGAGAGCTGTGTGGTTGGCATACACAGACATCCTCGGTCCATCCTTACAACCAACTCACAGACAGGGGTATGAGTGAGTTGTGTGGTTTGCATACACAGATGTCCTCAGTCCATCCTTACAACCAACTCACAGACAGGGGTATGCTCTTTCCCTACTCATGTATAGATTTCAGTTGGATAAGCACGTACACATCACACAATGATTGTTGATGCATACATGGAGGACATGTAAAATTGTCTTTGTTTAGATGTAGCCATATCTGTGATTTCCTTTATTTTTGTACTGACATTGTCTGGAGATGATTAAAATCTAAGTCTTTTGAGTGGAGCATATTAATTGTATGTTGTAGTCCAGGTAACCTGTTGTGCCACCACCGATCCCCTGCAGACAAATCAGGTACTTCCAAATTTTGGAACTGAGCAGTACATACTGAGCAGTACAATCTTCATTCCTAAACAGATTCAAAGAAGAAATGGACGATACAAGATGATGAAGTCCTACAAGATCACATAACTCAAAGTGACATGACTGAAACACCGTCATCACCAGTAGAAGGTCAGCTCATCGATATAACAGCAGTAACACAAGATGGAGAGGTCAAAGGTGAAAGTCCTCTTAATGATCTTTCAAATGAACTGGAAGAAACTAGAGAATCCTTGGAAACATTGAGAGTACCACTGTCTTCCGTTGCCAACCAACCAGCTGAAGAAGAGACAACTGAACAAAGGGCAGAAGATGAGGGCAGTAGTATAGAATTAGACAAGTCATTTTCTGTGTCACCTGAGGAATTTGAATCAAAGTGGACCACACTACAGGCAATGTAAGTCACTTGACATAGGTCGCCGTATTTGTATCTCTTATAACTCGTGGGACACTAAGATTTAACTTGTTGTACTGTATGAATATGATGTTTACACCATGGATATTTTAAAAGCAACTATCCACAGTTTTGTTAGGGTATAAAAAGTCCTCTTCGGTGGTCATTTCCTTTCTTATAAATCATTTTGGGTTTTGTTTAATTGTGAGAGATTACTCAGAATATAAGTTAAAGTGGACACAAGTTTTCTGACTGGAGGGAGACCATTGGAGGAAGAGGTGGGGTACTCTAGTGGTGTAGTACATTATATATGTTGTCATGTTGTTTCACCTCATAATTGGAGTGCTTGGACAAACCCCTAAATGTTATAGACCCCCCTCTCATCCCCTCCCCTTCCCTCTACTAGCAGGCCTTTCTACTGCAGGTCATCAGTTTGTTGTCTTTTGTGATATTTCTTGTGCTAAATTTCTGAGTTACATACTATGATGTGCCTTTCTTTCAGTGAATTGAAATCATTCACAACAAACCTACAAATCACAGCTCTTCTTGATGCTCTGGAGACTGAAGGCATCAGCACAATGGCATCAACACCTGAAGGCACCTTTCCATGGAGGGCTTTCTTGTTTGCAAAGGTTTGTAGTGACTTTATCAGCTCTCTCTGTTTATGTAGTTTTGTTAGTTTATGCAAATACCAGAAAAATCAGTATCACTGTATAGTTTGCAGGAAAAGTGTAGTTCTACATTTGAACTGTGTTATAGAAGCTGTTGAAATTTCAAATTTGACAGAATTCATTCAATTTCACTAAATACTGAAGTCGTTATTGTTGGTTTCCTGATCGAGTAAGCAGTCAGTGACTTGTTTATTGGATTTGTTTTGGGAGACTTTGGGAAACCTTTTGCATTTGTCATGAACTCACACCAATCGAACAGCATGGGTAACAGAATTTACAAATAAAAGATTGTCTGGCAAATGAGTGCCCCCAACAAGGAAAGCTTTCACAATTTAAAATTGACACAATGACATTGAGTTGAAGTTTAGTCATTTGTTCATTCATCCATCCATTTATTTATTTATCTAGCTATCTGTCTGGTTTTATTTGTTTATCTGTTTTTATTTTACAGGATAACAATACTGAAGCTGTCTTTCTATTGGAGGTAGTGTTAAACAGTGAAGATGATGTTAGTGCAGAAATAACCATGAAATGCACCACAGACAATTCATTTGCCAGAAGAGAATTTCAAGGATTTTTACAAGAAGTTATTTCACGAATAGGAAAATGATGTGCCAAGTTGCAGGGCTGAACAAGTGATCATTTTTGTTGAACTTGAAGGGATATTTGAAGCCATATTATACTGCTGAGCAGTGACTTTGAAGCCAGTTATCACACTTCAAACATGGTTATTTATTCATATAAAGCAAAAGAATTCAAAATAGAAAAGAAGACCCATGTTGCCCTATGTGATAGAGGGCAGACCTCTGTAACGGCACTACGACTGCAAAGAAGTGACCAGAAATGTACGTCGGTATTAATGATGGCCCTGCTAAAATAGCTAAAGGTCAGGTCCAACCAATATCTTAATATTTACAGATATTGAGGAGTGTTAAATTTGAAGTCTCTGAATATTGAGATTTAAACTTGGCATTTTAAATTTGAGGAGTGTTATCTTAGACGATAAAATGCTTGAGACAGACTGTAAACTGGATAGGTAAAGTTAAGCATTGAGTGACCATCATGTGAAATTAAAGTTATATGGCCTTAAATTCTCATTTTTAACCAGTTTTGTGTCCTTCTGCTCACTTTATTTACTTAGCCAGTATTTATGGAGAAATCAGTTTACATGACAACAAAAGTTTTTAAGATACACAAAGTTTAAGATATTGTTGTCTCATCCTTTAAACTCTTATACAAATTGAATAAATTATACCACCTAAACATTGCAAATTTCATTCTTCATTTCATGAATTTTAATTTTTATACTACAAAAGAGACCATGAAGTTTTTCATTACTTGAAGTAATAATTAAAGGAAATAATTAAATAATACTGACACAGGTTATTTGATTTTTTATTTCATTTATTAACCAGCAACACATTTATAATTGAAAGATAGCTAAGCAGAATAAACCTAATGGATGTGACAAAGCATATTTTCTTAGTTGGTCAGTATTTTTGCAAAACTTCCCAATTTTATTATTCAAAGTAACAATGCAACTGATCAAACTAAGGCGGCCTCCTACATTATTATATTGTTAATAAGCGAGTAATTCATCAAAATTGCTTCTCTCTGCTTTACTCAGTTTGTTGCACAACATACTGTTTAGGTTAGTATTCATGCCATTCAAATAGCATATTGATGAATGTTTCATACTTAGCTCATTTCTTGAATAGGCCCTTGATTAGTCAAGGTGAACAATGTTGCTATGGTATGGTATATTTACCGTGAAATAGTATCGCAACATTGATCAACTAGCAATAGCAAATAAAGTAGTACATACTAGCACTACATGTATGTGACATATTACATATTAATATTCACTTAAAATGCTGTGAGCATTACCATTACACAGAAAGTCTTGTTTATTTGATTTGTAGTTACATAGCCTTTGTCCTATGATAGGTAAAATTTCTTTTTGAATTTTGACAAGTTAAAGTGATCCTAGTCTACATCAGACAAATACCTTAAACGTTACATATTTAAAACTATTTTGTTTCAGTTAAAAGGCTGAAGCACAAGTCGTAAATTGCAGTTTATAATTTTACCCAGAAATGATTCCTGATGACGTAGTCAAGAGCAAGTCATTTCTGCAGTTCAAGGAGCTCTTTGAAAACTTTTCAATGAAACAAACAGAATGTGATCACATCTGACCCTTGACCTCAATTTTCTGACCATCAAGAGAGCCATGGGACATTAATTATAATGAGCACCTTCATGAATACACAATCTGAATGACCCACAATTCAGTATTTATTATAACATTGGTCAATTCCTATGTAAGATATTGTGTAACCTCATGTTACTGTACTGGAAGTGGAATGCAAAATGTAAATAGCTTATGAACAGAAGTAGTACCTTTTATTGAAAAATGGAGATTTTTTTATGTGAAGAATTGTCAAAGAAGGATGCAAAGAACAGCACATGGTTCTCATTTGCAAACTCCCAAACTGCAAAAATGACATTGTTCCTATAAAAGGGTCATCATTCTAGGGAGCCATCAGGGAGACTTTACATGTCAATCTTGATTGCTAATTTAAGATGACGGACTCTCAACAATTTGCAGCGCTGTCTGTATGTCCTCTAACTTGTTCAATTGTTCAGTATTAACATTTGTTTCTGACGTATTCCTATCTTCTTCACTGAGGGAATTTGTAGAAGATTTCCAGTTTCCAGTGAGTAGATTTATTTCAGAGTCCTTTGAGGATGTTTCGACACTGAATTTGGGATCAGTGAATGCTATGTTGATGAGAGCTTCATCGGACTGCTCCGTTATTGTTTGGGTTGTCAACAGTTCTCCACTGGTTTTTACCATGGTAGGAGCCATATTGGGTTTACCTGGAATGTTTTGTCCTCCAGAGTCATTTAGTCTAAGTTGCAAAGTTTGGTGAGCAGATTGGTTTTCACTCAACTCTGCTATGTTCTGGCTCAACTGCTGCAGAATTTTGGAAGCACTCTCAACAATATGAGTGTCACTAAGAATGTGGACTGCAGAGTCTGGATTGACATGGTCAGAGGAGGTTGATAAATTTTTGGACGCCTCCTCTACCACTGTTGCTGCTGACACATCAAGTTCTCCCAGAATGACCGTCTCTCCTGTTAGAGCTACATTATGGTTTGTTGTAAAGGCCTCAGTGTGGATTAAATCTGTAGTTTGGCCCATGTCATAGTTTTCACCCAGACTTTGCAAATGACTGATTCTGAGCGAGTCTCTCACAATTTCCTCCGAGGGGATCATTCTGTGAACGACCTTCTTCCTCGGAACATCAAATATTCTGTGGACTGACGCTAGATGTTTACGTAAACCACCTCTATCGCAGTACTTTTTATCTACACATAATGAACAAACATATGGCCTCCTACCCTCATGTTTGCTCTTAACGTGGCGATCCAAGTTGGCTTTATGGGCAAATGTTGCTTTGCAAATCTGACAGACGAAAGCTCTTTCACCCGTGTGCACTGGCTGGTGTCTCTGTACATCTTTGCGAGCAATGAAACCTTTATTACAGATGTCGCAGTGATAAGGCCGTTCTCCAGTGTGTGATAACTTATGCATCCTGAGTTCCTTGGGATACACAAATGCTTTATTGCATAAATCACACTTATGAGGGAGGAATTTATCATGGAATGCTTTTTGGTGTGTGAGCAAGCCACTTCTCTTGCTAAACTGTTTTTGGCATATGTGACATGTCTTCTCCTGTGCAAGAGATTTTCCAGCCGATCTTGATCGACTCGTTGACTTCTTTTTGCTCGGTTTTAGTCTATTAACTAACAACACCTCACAAGCATCTGGTGCTAGATAAATAATGCATGCATTACCAAGAACCTCCAGAGCAGTTTGCAGTGTCTCGTCTGATTTTAAACCAGTAGCCATGATTAGGGAGCACTCATTCTTAGCAATAGATTGCACAATCTCTCCAAATAAAGCATTTCTTACTCCCTCTTCTAAAGTAATGTGTGATGAAATGTTTTGTTGGCTCCTATCGGCAGTAGAAGGGGCCATCAAGTTCGTCGTTTCTGTGTCACGTTTCATAGAGGATGCCTGTTTTTCCTCATTGGTGGCCATCTGATCATGTGACACCAATATCCTGCACGCATCGTGTGTCAAACCAAGCACCCGAACTTTGTGCAAGGTATCCACGATTTGCTGTAATACAGTCTCTTCTTTGCTACCTTCTAGTAATGCTAAAATAATCCCATTGCTTTCCACACATGTTACTATCTCTTGGAAGATTGCATCTTTCATGATATCGACACCAGACTTGACCACAAGAAAAGAAGAATTTGCTTCTTCTATCTTCTTAGCATTTGATTCCATTTTGTGTTAAGGTATCTTGGTATGGTACCTTCACTTTGAGTACCTGAGAAAGAGAATAGAAGTCAACAGTCACCTTAACTGACAAACAAGAAATACATATTGCAGCCCTCTAATACTTTGTAAGTTTTGGTCCCCCAACACCACCACCCCCCCCCCCCTACCCTACCATCTTCCACCCAAGTCTCACTGCATTTCAGATATGTGCTTCCATGCCTGAATGTTAAACTTGATAACATATTGACAAAGATTATTTTAAGATAAAACAACATGATAGATTTTTTTTTAAATTAACCTTAAATTCAAGAAAGTTGCCTGTGAAAACATTTATCAATTTTAATCTGCCTTTGCATCTTTGATTAAGTTATTAACTATTGGTATAGAGTTCCCAGACTTCCTACTTAAAGTTTAAGACAAGATATATGCAATTGGCTAGTATAGTAGTAGTAGCTGTTACTAGTAGTAGTTACAAAGTTATTTTTAGCCTATCTGGACAAACACAATAGGTAAGGTTAAGTCCCTATACTGATTCTACAGTACAGTAGTTCAAATGCACAAATATTATTCATGCGTAGACATATTTGTCAAACCACATTCAACCTACTCGCTGTCTAAAACTAAAAGGGGCTATGTTAGGATAAGTAGAAAGTAGGCCTAAACAAAACCAGGGCTAGGTTGTAACGTTAGGCCTACAGTAACAACAGAGTAGGGCTAGCCTAGTGCCAGGTTGTACTTGTAAGCTAGATTACATACATTTACAACGGTGCTACGACCATCAAGCCTCTGGCTCAAAAACTACGACTTAAGAGGCTTTGCATCAAGACGAGAAACTATAAACCAAAAAACATATCTACCTCAATATATACAGTGGCATTTCATTTTAGGTTTAACCAGACCGCCAATGTTTTGATCGCTGAGATGGAACGGTACATTCAGTCCAAATTGTTTTTGCCTGGGTGTTGGCTCCTATCCGATTAGAAAACTATTGTCAGGTGCCATAATTTAATCAGATTGGTAAAACATAAAGTATGTTATAAAACATAATGTAATATTAAGGAATGTAATTAACAATAATAATCAATTATAAACACTATCACATGCTGTGAGAAAACTTGTTGTTCTTAATTGAGTAGATGAAACGTTAGTTACAATCCGAATTTTAAACAGATTTCATCATTACTTATCTTTTCGTCTCTAAAGGTTACGTGTACCGCTGCGCTGATTGATGTCACAGAAATGTCAGACAATAGCACAGCTGACTTGACGAATGCGATCATTTAGCCAATTAATTTCCAAAAGAAACATCTGTTATTCATCATTACTTCGAAGAAAATGGAAAAGCTGTATCACGAAACAAACAAGTTAGCTTCTTTCAATGAAAATTTATACTTCAAATTTTGTCGTGAAACTAGGCCTAACGTTAATTATAATGTAACTGCTACTTTGTATTAGTTATAGGATGGTGACTTCGAAGTTCGCCCACTTAAGACTTAAAACACCCCAAAACTAAATCTTCTGGTCTAAATCACCAGAAAATATACTTCATATGGTGGGAGAATTTTGTTATAGTACGATACACGGCCAAACTTTCTTTCCTGCAAACTGTTTTCACGTTGTTTTCCAAGAAGATTCTTCGTGATTGTGGAACTGGTATTTCTTGCTAGAGTATTGCGAATTTCGGCCACGCAACCTACAGTGTGGCGCTGGTAAAAATTGGTGGCGCTGTTGCTCTTTCAGTAATTATAACAGACTTCATAGATCTTCGTCATTTTATTGACAAATATGTAAGTAATTTCTTGCACACGGGTCATTTTGGAGAGAAAATAACTGTAGCTTCGTACTTTTTGGTGAAATTTGGCTCTTCCTGTAGGTTTTCATGGTGAAAATCGTGTATTTCTTAGGGTGCCCGAACTTCGCAGTATGGCGAACTTCGCAATACTGACTATACTACTAGTACTACTCTAGGCCTCAGTGTCAGCATATTATAACATTCGTAGTCGTACCATTCCGAAACATTACGCCAAAAACATTGATCTATGGTTGAGCCTATGAGGCGGCGGTGAGGGGAAGTGTGGATGCGAAGTTCGGGTCCGAAGTAGGGGGAGGGGGAAATTGCCGAAAAGGCCAGGTGACTAAGTAAGAACTAAAAGTATCCAGTCAAAACGTCCCTTTACCAAAACGTCCCTTTACCAAAACGTCCCCGCATTTTTAAGACCAAAACGTCCCCGCTTTTTACCAAAACGTCCCCGCAGTCAAATTGTACCCGTGTGTCTAAACGTCCCCGCTTTTTATAATCAGTTGGAATGCAAGTGTGGATGTTTTTAGTTTAAATCAAAGAGTAAGGATAAGTATAGTTTAGGTTGAAAACACAGTTTTTAGGAGTGGGAATTGACCGTTATGAGGGCGGAAACATTTTTGAGTATAATTTTTTAGTAAAACATGTAACGTTGCCACACTAAAGGTAATCGAACGATATATTCTATAATTCAAAATGTCAAATATCAACAGGGGCATGTACCCGTGACAAAATTTTACTTCGTAAAAATAAACGATAAGTGATTTCACTCAATTTAAAATATTATATAGATATATCTATTGTATAGTATACACATCCAAATTCTTTTTTAATTCCTCTTGTATCATATTTTTTGTTTTCCTTAATTCGTTAATTCACTGAAAAACATAGCGCATACCTTTTTCATACCAAATATAATTAAACGATATAGTCCTTCATGATTTATTTAGCGACTGTAATCCAACTTGTATGCCGATAACTTAGCCAAATTATAACTTAACATTAATATATATTCACAACTGTGAATGAATGTGATAGACAGGGACGTTTTGACTTACGGGGACGTTTTGACCAACGGGGACGTTTTGACCAACGGGGACGTTTTGACCACCGGGGACGTTTTGACCAAAAGCGGGGACGTTTTGGTACGGGGACGTTTTGGTAAAGGGACGTTTTGACTGGTAAGCGAACTAAGATACTGCATGTGTTATTCCTACGGCAGCCAGAGGAATACGGCCTTGAATATATAGACCTAGACATTGATCCCTCCACAATGCGTCCGAGTCTGACTGCTGGGCGACTGTGTCAAATGTTTTGACAGGTAGCTAACTGAATAAGGATTATCGTAAGTTAAGTACCAAGAAGCCTCATTATTGGCCCAGTCGCTGGAGAAAGATAAAATACCATGTATTACAAGTTGTACAGTTGGCAGGCCTATGTTGACGAAAGCATGCAAGTCTTAAAGAATTAAGTGCTATATACAGTACCTTCTACTTATTTACAACTTATTGGTAAACATTTATCACAACAGATGTACCTTAGACATCAGGCATCTGGAAATCCATTTCGATAAGGGGAAACTTAAGACTTTTTCTCACTACTGTATCTGGCACATATGAAATTATATGCTTAAGCACAGCATATGTTTCATGTCTTTAGCTAACAGCTAGGCAGAGTACAGAGGTCCACTGACTCTGGTTTTTGTGTAATGATGTGTAGTTTCTTATCCTGTTTGTAGATGAATGAATTCAATTGAATTTTATACTAACTTCTTTTATTGTAGGTTGATCCATGAGATTGAGTATGGCTTCAACAGAATACAAAATGCAATGAGGGAAGATGCACACAGTAAGTATTGTCTCATGTGTCTCATTATCTTACAGTTATGTGGAATGAGAGGGGGTTGGGAGGAAATGTTTTAATCGTATTGAATATGGAATGTTAGATTACACATAGTATGTCAGCCATGGTGCTTTCCTTCCACCCCCCCCCTTCTCTCTCTCCCTCCCTCTCCTAAGTAGATAATGATCTGAAAATAACAAAATATTTGTTCACAACATATCAGTATTTATGTCATGTTTCAATACCATTTCCCAAAGAAAATTCTAGCATCTACAGCTCTTAAGCCGAATATATTATGCCAAGAGGTCCTATTCCCTGTGCTGGAATCACATATGTTCAAAATGCACTAAAATATTCTATTTTAATATTCATTGTTATTTCCACAGCTATTGAAAATGAAGTCTATTCACTTATAGAGCAAATCAGTTCCAACTGTGAAAGATTGGAAATCATGGTAAATAAAGAACCACCAAACAGAAAGCAGAATGCAAAACTGTGAGTGATTATTTTACTAAATTTGCAGCAAACTGATATATAAATATATATATGTCATCGACTCATTAAACCTTTGAAACTCTTTCAGTCGGTCAGAAATATCTCAAGCTGGTTTCATCTGGCTCTTTACGGTTCTTCTTTGGGGAAATTGATGAATGTGAGGTTTTTTTACTTTAGTCAGTTGTTCAAGGCATGTTAGAAGACTCAGCACATTGTCTAGAGGGACTGGGCTGGTTTGGACTACCCCCCCCCCACGGCACAGAGACTATTAGAAAGCAAACCAGCAAAGCATGTAGTGCTCAGCAAAACAAGAGCTATAAAGAAGAGAAAAAACATTGAGAAAGTAACAAGTTAAGTGATTCAAAATAAGAGAACCTACTTTGTGAGTTTGATTATCCCAAGGAATGTTCATATTGATACTCAAACACTGCCCTATGGTCCTCCCATATATATACAATACTGTCATACTTCATTGTGGAAGTACTTTCATATTTAACAAATTAACACCAAGGATTCAATGATTATGCAATGGAAGGAGCTATGGTAATGGGAGTTGGAACAATATATTATTCCCTTTACTTAATGCTCTTCATAATATATTAGTTTAGTCTCAAGCCTTATAACCCTGGTATAAGCAAAGCTTGGAAAGCTTCACCTAGATATACTTAAAAGTAAAAGAATCTGAATAGTTTTCATGAATGTGTAACCGTGCATGGTCATTTGGGGTCAACAAAAAACATTGTATTAAAACAAAAAAAAGTGAACAAAACTTTGAGAAATAAAAAACAAAAACAAGTACTGTACTTAAACCTTGTGAACTCCAACAGTAGTAACTCCAAAGTAAAGCTTCTAAGTTCACTTGAGTGCAATAAACTTGCTGATTATTTGAACTCAACAACGGTCAACACTTGGAAATTTTATCTGCAGATTTATTCAAGGAGAGTAGCCTCTGAATTCCGAAATACTTTTGCATCAAACAGTTTATACTAAATTATGAAATGATTAATACCTCTTGGACTGACACATATTGGTTATGCATATTGTAAGTAGTAACATTATTAGAGGACTGACAACTGTAATTCTGTATAATAATTGCAGGCGGTTAGATAAACTCAAGTAGTAACATTATTAGAGGACTGACTAATGTAATTCTGTATAATAATTGCAGGCGGTTAGATAAACTCAAGTATGACTGTCAACATTATCAAGCTGCCTTGCAGAATATACAAAGTATACGACTACAACGAGATCAAGACGAACAACGAAGAGAAGAATTGTTGTCACGGAGATTCACAACAAATGTAAGTCAAATATTGGACCATGGAGAGTAACCATAGTAACAGTCTGATGTTAGATTAGAAAGAATTATTAAATCATTCTAATAAAATGCAATTTGTAAGATAAACATATGCAGTTACAGATAAACAGTGATAGTATTAGGTAATTATAGACAGGAATAGGTATAGTATTATAATATTAAAAATAGAGGGATGGTAACAGTACTATGCAAAGATTTAACAGGGGAGTGGGTTTGCAGTACTATGCAAAGATTACATAGAGGAGTGGGTATGCAGTACTATGCAAAGATTAAACAGAGGAGTTGGAATGCAGTACTATGCAAAGATTAAACAGGGGAGTGGGTTTGTAATACTATGCAAAGATTAAACAGAGGATCGGTTACAGTACTATGCAAAGATTAAACAGAGGAATGGGTATGCAGTACTATGCAAAGATTAAGCAGAGGATTGGTTACAGTACTATGCAAAGAATAAACAGAGGAGTGGGTTTGCAGTTCTATGCAAAGATTAAACAGAGGAGTGGGATTGCAGTTCTATGCAAAGAATAAACAGTGGATTGGTTACAGTACTATGCAAAGATTAAACAGGACTGGGTTTGCAGTTCTATGCAAAGAATAAACAGAGGGTTGGTTACAGTACTATGCAAAGAATAAACAGAGGATTGGGTATGCAGTTCTATGCAAAGATTAAACAGAGGATTGGTTACAGTACTGTGCAAAGAATAAACAGAGGATTGGTTACAGTACTATGCAAAGATTACACAGAGAATCGGTTACAGTACTATGCAAAGATTAAACAGAGGATTGGGTATGCAGTACTATGCAAAGATTATACAGAGGATTGGGTCTATTACTATGCAAAGATTAAACAGAGGATTGGTTACTGTACTAAGCAAAGATTACATAAACAGAGGTTATGCAGTACTATGCAGTTACAAATAGAGGAATGGTTACAGTTCTATGCAATTAAAAATTGAAATG
The DNA here is from genome assembly GCF_037975245.1 of Apostichopus japonicus. Lineage (NCBI taxonomy): Eukaryota > Metazoa > Echinodermata > Holothuroidea > Aspidochirotida > Stichopodidae > Apostichopus > Apostichopus japonicus. The sequence goes on along the minus strand of NC_092583.1, from coordinate 17,317,244 downwards.
TTGACTGTTCTATGTATTTGTTACTAGAGGAATGAATACAGTACTATACAATTTATATATGAAGGAATAGTTAGAGTACTATGCAATTATAAATAGGAGTGGTTACAGTACTAAGCAGTTAAAACAAACTGTGGCGGTATTATGCATTTATAAACAGTTCTAAGGAATGAATACAGTACTATACACTTTATACATGGAGGAATAGTTAGAGTACTATGCAATTATAAATAGGAGTGGTTTCATTACTACGCAGTTGAAACAAACTGTGGCGGTATTATGCATTTATAAACAGCGGAATGGTTAAAGTTGTAAGGAATGGTTACAGTGCTTTGCAACAGAGAAATGGTTAGATGCAGGGAAAAGTTTAGTGTTTTATTTTGTTTAGCAAATGTCACATCTCATAATCTGTTGATTATATAATTTTGAAGACTCTAAAGACTACTACATATACATCTTTTGATTGCAATTCAGCCATATTTGCTGTAGTAAATTGCGATGTTGTACTTGATAAACCATGTCTTAGATTGTGGATCTGTGTCACCCAACACCTGGATAAAAGTGGTTTGAATTAGCCAGATATTACTCAACTCCAATCTGTTCATCCATCTGTAAATGTAAAATGTCGCTTTTAAGGGAGGTTTTCTTTTCTCTTTTCTTTCTTTCAGGATGAAGCTAGCATTACTATTGACGCTGAGTTAGATCACAATTCATCATTGTTGAACACTCACAGAGATATTGATGACCTCACTGACCATGGCATAATGACCCTCCAAAATATCCGCGATCAGAGAGGAGTTTTAAAGGTCAGTTCCTGTCCTTGAGAGAGTTTGTAACTTAAAAAATATCTTAAAGTACAGTAGGTGAAAGGAAGCTTGATGTATGTATGTATGAAAATATGAAAACTCTAGCTGGAATGGACAGTCTTCTGTTTAATTTAATTCAACTTAAATTTCTTTGTCATATGTTTGTAATGATGTACCAAAACATACCATTAAAAGTGGTTAAATGAAACTTTTACAAGGGACCATAATTTTGTTTTCTATCATGGATGCAATAATTCAGGAGATATGGGGCATAGCATTACGCACATTTATGGTAAGGTATAATAAAAATAATAATTCAAGTTCTCTTGTCATGTATTGTTACTATTCTAACTAAAGTTTTCTAGTTGGTGAAATAAATCACTTATCTTTATATGAGTTGGTAAAGTCTTTTTTAACTCTTTGTGACATAAGCAGGAAGAGTAAATAAACCTCCTTTCAGTTGACAATTTTGTATAATTTAAACCCTATTTTTAATGTTGTCTTCATTTCAGGCAGCCCACAAGAAAATGTTGGATGTTGGCAACGTCTTAGGTCTCAGTAACACAGTGATAAGGCTCATTGAGAAGCGAGGAAGCCAGGATAAATATATTCTTTTGGTTGGTATGTTAGTTACGTGCGTAATAATGTACCTTTCCTACAAGTATCTACTCTGACATGCCTAAGGCAGCTAAATAATAATTATTATGAATAGCATTCCGTTTTCCCACCACATGCATTCATTAAAATGTTACTATCAAAATCAGACGTCAACCAGGGTTTTACCTAAAAAGGCTGGGACATTTGAGAGACCAACTTTATCCAAGCTCTCCGATTATGTTAAAAGCTTTGCTGTTAAGGTAAAATATTTTCATGGCCAATCCATTTCTATACTAAGATGCAGTTTTACTGTATTTATAGAAACACAACCTATTTGCCATTTAATTGGCTGAAATGAAACTAATGGTATGCCCTAACTAGGTCTACATCCAATTTGACTTTGTGGGTGGTACTTTGCCTCTGTTTCTGAAATGAGCGGTACTGGTGAAATGTAGGAGTGATAAACACTTCTATTATCTATAACTTTGAGGTACAAAGCCCAGGAATGTGCTCAGGAATATTTGAGTGCAGGGCCGTTTTGTGTCGTAGTGTGATCCATGTCCTGTGGGAGGTGTCTAAAGGGTGGGGGTGTTCCCCTCCCCTATTCTGGAGCTAAATTCTGTGCCAAGTATTCACCCATCTTTTGGTTAATGGTAAAAAATTTAAATTTATCAAAAATAGTGTCGGCTGGAAATGTTTTAAAATACTGTTTGTGCTGGGCGGCATTCAGAATGCTGGAATCACCCGCCTGTCGTGAGCACAACCCTGAAAGCCAAAACCAAAACTTTTAAGACACATTTAAAACGTAACATGAAAAATGCCAGACAGAGATGTTAAAAATTGAAATGAATTTTTTATCTAACTGTTAGCTTCTACAAAGAGAGATAATACGGAATGCTTTATATTTATTTCAAAGGTGATGTGAAACAAAAAGTCTCATATTAGCCTTGAACTATACATTTTGCAGAATGTTCTAAGGACTAATGTAGGTAATTATTAGGTTTCTTCTCTGTGTGGAATGCCATCTTGCCATGTTTTTGTTTTCAATTAAAGCAGCATTTCAGGTTTAATTCTAAATAAGGCTGTGACAGTTTTCTCCACTTTATCCAAGAGTTAATTTAATGAACGACAGTTGAGGTCTCTCATTTTATCAAAAACTCATCTTGGTGAGAAACTCAACAACAAATGACTCATTCTATTTATACTGGCCAACCCTATACAAAACAAAAATGTTACACCTAGATTTACAGCTATTTCGTAAGATTTTTTCCAGTGTTTTCTTAAGTCGTAACTTAGGTCATTCTATAGCAAAAGGTTATATTGACTCGATCAAGATTGTCAAGTTTTGAGTGGTAGAGATGAAACAGTGAATTAAGTCAACGACTTGCCTCTAGTTAGGATATTACTGATGTTGACTTGATTTGGATCTTACAATGAAGTCATCTGTTACAAATCTACTTTTCTCCGTTTGAATTTAGAGCATGTACTTGTTTGATATGGTGATGATAGCGATATGGTCTTGCCTCTTGACAAGATTCTTTAAAGGGTCATTTAAGGTACAAAGATAAGTTTGATATGGTATAGACCAGGCATGTGCAACCTTTTTGAACCACTGGGCCGCATTGTGTTTCTGTGTTCCGTTAGGGAGCCGCTTCGAGATATGGTGCTATTTAAGCGTAGCCCCACCATGAGTGGTGAGGAGTGTATAAAAATATAATGCTAAAGATCCTTCCCAGATCTCTGGAAATGACACTTTCCAGGGGCCCTGTAAGTTGCAAATATAGCATTCTTTATTTTGAAATCTCATCATTCCGAATGTCTAAAACATTTAGATCCCCAATAGGGTGGTAATATGCCTATAGGTCTAGAACATCAACTCCAAATGATGATTTAAGTCAAGGGTCGCATGTAGGACAAATTTGATATTGCTTTTGCGGGATGCAGGTGCAAATGGTTGTTATAGACAGTTAAAAAACACTGCTATTGGTACAGGTTGTATCTTTATGCTTCCTTTAATATTTTTGAAAGGACCCCTTGTACATTCGAGGCTCATCAATTAAACTGGTTAAAACCACTGTAGTCATATAAACAGATCAAGTATATTAAAGTCATTTCCTCTGATAAAACACAGATTCAATAAAAGAACTTCAGACTCTATTATCCCAGTAACTTGTTAACAGTGCACTAAAATATAGCCATTTGTGTTGAGAATGTCATTCATGGGTTCTGTGGTATTAATGTGAAAGTTATAAGAACATGTTTTGATTGGGTTATTAGAATTTATAGAACAATGGATTAACATTAAGCCTGGCTTCCTCAACAATTTAAAGGGGCATTCCAGAGATATCAGAATATATCAAAGCTGAATATCTTGCAAACAAGAATAGCTATAGAAACATTACTATAACTCAATTTACTTTATTTATCTATTTTTAGGGGAATAAAACGTATCAAGACTAAATGGCTGACAAAAGTCTCCCTTTAAAACTGAATAAACCCTGGAATACTACTCTAAGGATTTATCTCGGTGTGCCAGTACTAGATTTTGTCAAAGCTAACAGTCAATCTCAATGAAGGCTGTATTTTATTGATGGGTATAAATATATTTCACTTTGTGTAAGGTATTTTATTTAGGTTGCTAATATGAGTATGAATCTTTATAGTATGATGAACTCAGTAATATTGTGTTTGTGATGTTATCACTTTTCTAACGTTTTCCTTCCTTTAATCATTGGCAGCTCTTTGTTTTAATTATCCAAATTGTTTTGAAGATCAAAAAGAATTTAACAATATAAGCCACATAAAAATATAACTAAAACTAATTGTGGAGATAAACATTACCCTCTGTATCATTTTCGTTTCTCTTTCGAGCAAATTCGGAACTATTTAAGAAAAATCATTTACACATCATGACGTCATAGTTTGGTTATGAATTTCGTGAAGTAACCAGTCATATAAGATTAATATCTAATGTTATTTTCATTTTGATAAATAATCAAATTCTCTTTTTGTTTTCACACTCTAATAATAATTTTGTTATGTATGATCGAAATACGCATGCCGTACGAAAAACAGGCGACACATGTAATGGAAGGTCATTGGATACCGCCATGTATGAGGTTGTCATGGTAATAGTCTTGTCATTGTTGGTTTCCTGAACAAGCTTTTGTCACATAAATTACATTACCATATACATAGGTTTAACCTATCACGTTTGCAGTTACAAACATACATTGCCTTTGGCCAGCAATATTACCAAACCTAAGATTTTATTCTATCATACAGAATAACATGACATGTTATGGGATGTCTCATAGTGTCCAAAAATGTACCCCAATCAACACCTTAAAGGCTGCCCCTTAATGGGACCCAAAGACCTGGTCCTACCATAACATTATGTAATTCCAGCATGTTGTATGCCCACCCGCACCCCTTCCCCTCCCCACACACACCCATCCAACACTCAACTCTAATGATACCACTCTCTCATGTTATTGCACTTGTTTCGGCTTCTCTTTTTTTCGTTATTTATGTAATGAACATATAAAGGTATAAATTATTCAAATTCAATTTCATTGTACTTTTGTTTTTGGTCCATATGTTCACGAAATATATTGAAACTATCGAACATCTAGACTTGTTTTTCTTGTTTTGTGTTCACTATATAAAATTCTTGTGTAGCAGTAATGGCGCTTACGCAGCTCTCCCACCATCACATCACCCTCCCGCCTTCACCCTCCCTTCACTCAACCAAACAGAATCATCTTAAGAGGGTACCGTGTGCCATTACTGAAACAGTATTGACTCACTTGCATTTGCCATATGGCTTTCGCCAGTGGCCAAAATGTATTTTCTAAATTGTTGTTAGTTTTCAACTTCCTATCCACGAAGTTGATTTATGGATGAACCTTCAAACCTGACGAGATAATGTGTGTGTGGGGGGGGGGGGTGAGGGTCAGAGAGACCACAAGCCCGGGTCAATTATAATGGCTTGCAATATAGAAGATAAATGTTAATTAATTCTCATTTTCATAATAACCTACGAACTAATCATGACTTCTAACTGGAGGTGAGGGGCAGGTTATATAACGATCTTCGGGGATCAACTTGTATCTCGACGCCTCTATATATCTTTATACGTAATCAGTATTACGTATATGATAAATACATGGGAGGAAGGTAACTCGTATTCCTGATGGAGTAACAAGTGAACTGAATCACTCGACACAAGCAAGAAAACTGAATAGCATTCCTCTTCGCCATTTTTGTGTTTTTATCTATACACAACTTACGCGATTAGTTTACGTACGAACATTGATGGATGTTGATTGCGCTTGTGTCTGGTATTTGACCTGATCGGTAACTACGACCCGCACATGTAAAGATTGACAATGTGTGGCCTGGGCCCGTGAGGGTGGCATACTCCTATTAAAGGCATTGAAGACTCGCCCCAAACCGCGTGCTGCGGTCTGAAAAAGTTAACTTTCCGTTGCTTGCAAATGACGTTTTCTTCTTGTCGCTACAAAATGCAGACAGTAATGAAACGTGTTACCTTGTTATCTTTTATCTAGACCTGAGATGTCCACGCTGCTATGTACACTGTGTTGTGGGTATTGACCGTAGCTGTATGTATTGACTGTACACTAGTGTCTGATTACCGACGGTAGCAATTAAGCTGTGTGGGTATTTTCTGGGATCGATGGCGGTGGTGTCTAACACTTCTCTTACACCTCATTCGAAACTAGGTCAGATTACCGGCATGGGACGTTTCTTGGAGCGCGAGTCTTCACACCCTTTAAGGTCTATATCAATCCGCTCGGATGTTCTCATATCTCAGAAAAAGTCCCAAAATGCAGTAGGAGAACATCTTTTTGATATGTTATCAATCAGGATCTGTTTTTTTTTGTGTGACTTGCATGTTGAAAAGCATGAATGGAAGTGCAAGTGGTGCAAAAAGTGGGTCAATGGAGGCAATTCTAGAACCCTTTAGGCCTCACAGGAGCAGCGTGCGAAAATTGTTTACTCCAGAGTGAAGAGGTTTGTTTACAAGTGACGAAAACTTCAGGCTCTTGGTCATCATACCAACAACAAAAATGATGGTGCCATGAAAGACCAACTTGTCAGCTATCCAGTAATGGGTAGAGTTAGCTAGTGAGAACTTCTATCTAGACTTAGAGGCCAAATTACTTTTGTGATTTAGAGTGTAAGTCAATGGGACTTTTAATGATAAAGCTACTAATGCAAGACGGGTAACCTCGTAGCAAGAAAATGATTTAATATATATGCAACTACAATGTTGTCAGTCTAGGTTGTATTTCAAAATCACTTTTAAGTTTTGAGAAACGACCATTTAAACCTCAAATATAGTTTCATCAATAAAAGAGGTTTAATTTATTAATCTAACGCACAGACCGGTTAGGTCAGTTCTTCAGAGACAGTAGAAAACTGATTAAATGTACATAACAGTTTTATGGCCTCATGTAACATGTTTAAAATACTTATTTATTTGCCAAGAACAACATGCAATGTATTCGTCCGGGCAGGTGAGTGGGGGTAGTGGAGGGGTTGGAGATATGATGTAGGTTACTATTTCTTGTAATGGATGCTCTGATGGAGGTATTTGGTGCTCTGATGGAGGTAATGGGTGCTCTGATGGAGGTAATGGGCGGTCTGATAGAGGCAATGGGTGCTCTGAAGGAGGCAATTAGTGCTCTGATGGAGGTAATGGGTGCTCTGATGGAGGTAACGGGTGCTCTGATGGTGGTAATGGGTGCTCTGATGGAGGTAATGGTGGCTCTGATGGAGGTAATGGGTGCTGTGATGGTGGTAATGGGTGCTATGATGGTGGTAATGGGTGCTCTGATGGAGGTTGCTCTGGTTGACGTTATGAACTGTTTACTTCTATCATTGTAACCTAACTGTCGGTTGGTTATTGCAGCGAATTTCTATGCACTAATCCAATCTTGTGAAAGTAGCGAAGTTTTTTCCATAAAACTGTAAACATGGAATAAAACGTCTTAAGATTACACGTGGGGTGATATAGATGAAGGTAAATAACATTTACACGTACGATTCTCCTTCAGTGTACCATTTTTTCCTTAAGTCGTACGACTTCAGGTTTACGATACGTTAAGATAATAAGATTGTAAAACACCATCACTGATTTATTGTAACGTTTTTACTTGTATAACAATACATAATTGTTGTGAATTTATTTACTACCGATTGTTTATTTAAACATGTCATCACCTATGTCGTAACTTTCCGTACATGACAACAAAACATTAATTTTTTATTTTACATTTTGCGTGGTAAACCATGAAAGTTCGGAAATTCTTCGACTTGAAAATTTCCACGTTCCGAAAACGACGATGGTTTTTATTCATCTGTTCAGTAGTTTACATAAAACCAATAAAGGGGTACGTGTATAGCATGTCAATATCATTTAAAGCGCCACTGGGTCGTGTACGCTATATATTTCAAATTACTTCTCAAACGTAAACCAGCACAAAACGAAAGAACACATGATAACCCCTTAAATTTGACTCACTGGTCAAGTACATGTTTACTTTAGTAATGGTGTGACGTAGACTGTGATTGCGTTAACAATATTGTTATGATTATTATTAAAACAGTAATTACTATATCTTATTATTGCAGGTTATAAAGCCATTAGTCTGTAACATAAGTTCATCTTTGCATGATCTGTTTGAATATACATGCCGTGACATGTAATGTAGAAGGGAAACTGTAAGGTGGCTTTAAAGTACGAATATGTAGGGAAGTGGGTGGAAGATTAATTAGACTCATTATCCCAGTCGTTTGATAGTAAAGCTGTGTTTCGGAATGTCTTATATCCATTAGAATGTTCATAGTGACGTAAATAAATGTTTCACAAGCATGATACGTTGTTCCTTTCCTTACGTGCTGCTCCATTGGTAATAGCCTATACTTACACCGTCATGTATAGTTGTAACATGGAAGCATTAGAATACGGATGCCAATGATGTTCGTAACACATAAGCATATCTAAATAGTTGTGTAATTCGTAAATGTCAACATACATACAGGCCTGCCTATACAGGCCTATACCAATTCTTCGTATTTTTATAGTTCGGAGAAAGGACGTGTAAACGTTTTACAATGTGATGGCGTTAATGCTTACTTCTTTATAGTCCTACCCTATTGGGTGAAAGGCAATCGGTTGAAGGAGAAAAAAAAAAACGCACTTCGATGAAAGTTATAACACACAGCCTGAATGGCGGAGACAATTTACGGTCGCGTCAAATCATATAACCGTATATCAAACGGTTGACATTTATTATCGAGTATAACATAAAAGAATTGATGAGCTCCCATGCACGATTTTAATGTTGTTTGGCAATTAAAAACCTGTGGTGATTCATTTTTCCTCTCTCTTTTTTCTTCTTTATTACAGATGAGTTGAAGAAGAGTAAACTTAATTTCTCATGTCTGTGGTGTCGATGCTAATGTTTAGAACAGGATGGATGGTGGCGTATACATTCGGATGAACACAAGGGGGTATAAGGATCACAAATAACATTGTCGACCAATGTTAACCTTCAAGAAGAGAACAAAGTAAGATTAAATGTCGTTGTGTCACGTCGTGACAGGAACCCCATGACACATGTTCCGTTCGCAATCATGTATAACCCATGCATGCTTACCACCGTGTTTCGTCTTGTTCCTTTTATAGTATACTTTTTATTGAATGGCATCGCCATAAAGTATATCAGTTTTTTTGTTTTTATAATTCACATTTTATTATTTTTTTAAGTCGTCATGTGTAAATCTAAACGACCAATGTTGACATTCCACACGTCTCATAAAAATACCCTTTTTTAATATTTTAGTTTCGTATATGTCGTCAGTTTTCTCCAGTTTCTAAATCTCAGTATTTTTCTGGCAGTTACCTTGGGTATATATCTTTTATAGTTTGTATCTAAATTACACGTTTGTATTCATATACACTGTGGTTTCACTTAGCTTTATTGAAACTCTTCTGACCGTGGGTTAAATTGACTTGAACAAAGATAAAACTTAAAAACTAAACTAACAAAGTATCATACTTTTATGGTCAAGCGGAAAGAAACTGTCCTCAGCTTGATGATTACTATAGTCAGATAGTAGGGTGACTTTGATAGCTAACTTCGATTCATTGTGACAGTTAATGGCTTTTGCGAGCGACTTTGGTGGTAGGGCAGTGTGCTATGGGATTGTATGATATCACTGTAACTGGATAGGCAAACCGAACCATCATGATTGGCCTACGTAGTGAACATATAATATAATCTAATATACAATATAAATACATATATATATATATATATATATATATACATATATATATACATACATATATATATATATATATATATATATATATATATATATATATATATATGAAGCGCAACCATCGCAGGTTGAAGCTGTACAGCTGTACGCAGATATGATAGTTGAACGGACTTGTCTAATGTGCAACTCCCGACATAACCAATAATATCATTTATGTGCCTATTGGTCACGGGCAATCCCACCTCTTTAAGTACAATACTAATATGGAACATTTCGGTGTATAAAATGTGATTTACAAATGTATTGTGACCTTATTTAATTTACATAAAATCTGACAACATTCACTGCAGATACCATAGTCTCGCTTCCCGTTCCCTCCCCTCGCCCTCCACTCGCCCTCCCCTCGCCCTCCCCTCGCCCTCCCCTCGCCCTCCCCTCCCCTCGCCCTCCCCTCCCCTCGCCCTCCCCTCGCCCTCCCCTCGCCCTCCCTTTGACCTCTCCACTCCGTACAAAACATACGTCTCTCCTCGATCGCACTCCAGGATACGTTCTCAGAATAGTTTCTTGGTTTATCATGATTTGATTGAAATCTAAACGTTGTGCCACCTCATCAGTCCTACACGGGTGACATCATATCAAAGCAGACCATTCGTTGAGTTACATACGGTTACAATGTGTTAACAGTTTGTTTTCGTTATCTTCTCTATATATCTCTACTGAACATCTTTCATTCCGACTATCTCATGTCAGGATGAATAATCCCATGATTTCCTAATCTTATTGTCCAAAATTGAAAATTTCCGATATGATCAAGTTTGGCTTGTTCTTATCTCTATATGGAATATGAGTGATGTGCGTGTATACATATTATTGGTATGTGTCATTGTTATGTAGTGTAAATGCACTGTAGCCTTTATTTCATTAGACAGTGGCACAAATTGCGTGAGCAAATATAAGTTAGTTTAAAACAGGAAAAATGTGAAACCCTATTAAATGAGTTTTGTTTTCCTGCTTTAACTCTATTGATGAGAGTAAGGGATATTGGGAATGTATGGTTTATTATGGCGGTCAATGTTTGCGTAATAATGACCCAATATTTCGTAATAATTATTCGATACACGTACATGGGCGCAACCACGTATAGTTCTAGGGGGGAAAGTTTATCCGCTCCTCCCCCAGAATGAAATCAAGTGGATCCCAAACCTTCCCCTATCTCGATCGATGGGATCATTAATAGCAGGGTATGTAAGGCTGATACGAATGAACTGTAAATTTCGTCTATTCAGGTGAATTCATCTCCCTGGTTACATCAATGCTCACTCATATCTTAATTTATACAACACCTTATTGTATTCTGGTCATTTGATTGGTCAATTGCTCGTTGATTGCATGCAAAATCCGCTCTATTCCACTCTATGAAATAGAACCATGGGTTATACTTTTTGGTAGCACTTTTTTCAATGGTAAGAGAGCAGAGAAACCTGTCTGTTCAAAACAATCTGTTGCATGAGTGCATTTTACCTATCTTAATATAATATGTTGTATAAAACAAATAATGAATGGTTTCCATTCGTGCAATAGTGCAAATATTTCATTCGTTGAAAGATATAATTTGTTCCATTCAACTCGGCTGCGCCTCGTTGAATGGAGCATTCCATCTTTCAACTCATGAAATATTTGCACTATTGCACTCATAACCATTCATTATTTGTAAAACATTACACGTACGTAGGCTAAATGTAGGCTAAAGGATGGTCATTTTCCGTCATTTTAGAGCTAGTTCTGCAAGTTAATTGGAAAACGAAATTATTGTTGCCAATGGCTGGGGAAAAATACTTTTCATCAAAAAAACTTCAACAAGACACAAGTGCTGGTTGTGACAACTTTTGCAGTACTAACATATATGCATTTTTTCCTATACCACCAGTCTTTTAACACGTGAACCATGACGTCATGCAAGGAAACAAACAACAAGTATAGGGTATACTTTATTATACAGGACTCAATATGAGGTACTATATATATACCACAGAGAAGTCCACACACTCCAACTGAAAGTTAAGGTCAGTATATACTAAAATACTTTTTTTTCTGTCTATATCATTCTTTTTAATGCTTGGATGTTGAAGAGGATGAAACAATCTTCCTTATTTAAAAGCACAACCTCGCGTTTCGACCTAATTGTAGAACTAATTTATATTGTGTATGAATGTGCATCCGAATGCACCATTTTACGTCATTTTCTTTTTTTTTTCTTGGGGGGGGGGGGGGTGACGCCCCTACATTGGAGGCGCATTCAACGAACGCACATGCAGGTATACCCCTCTTACTCTAACTTTTTTCATCCGCCTCCAGCCCGTCCAATATAGAATTATATATGACTTTTATCTCAACTGATTTTCTTTGGGCACCGATGATGCTTTACCTTTTATGTTGTAGTCGTTCTGAGGTTACACTAGCGTGACATTTAACACTGCTGTGGAAGATAATACGTAAAACTTCTCGCCTGTCGCGAGATACTTTTTTACGACACCATCAAAATTTGCTCGCAAAGACATCTAATCCCACTAAACAAATATCAGGTTGATCGACGAGCTGGTTATTGAAAGGAGGTTTAATGGAAATATTTCGTGTCCAAAACTTGTTAGAACCTGCCACATTTGGTGTTTGGAATATATATACTACGTATATGCAGTTATATACCAAATACTTAAGCATCGATGGTAGAACCTTATACAATAGTCTATAACCTACATGTAAAGCGTTCTAATATGTGCTATGAGGCTGATAAACAATCGTAACTTCAGCAAATTAAAGTAGTTTCCCTCAGACAATGTGACTGTGACTATAAATTATGTAAATTATAGGCCAAATGAGAAAGCTATCTTCTTGTCGGTTATACAATGTATCTTCTTTCACTAAGATTCATTCATAATGAACATTTCTCTCGAGGATTTCTTGAAAGTGGAATTCTATTTAGTGAGGGCGTTGTGGTCAAGTGGTTAAGGCAGTGGACTTGTGATCTAAGGATTACAGGTTCGAGCCCTGGCCAGATCATTGCGTTGTGTCCTTGGGCAAGGCGCTTTATCTCCATTGCCTCTCTTCACCCAGGTGTATAAATGGGGACCTGCGAGGTAACTTGTAAATATAGTTGCTTGCGCCGGTTTGTGGCTGCATCCTATGGGAAGTCCCACGGGGGACATGTGGTTGTGGTGCACTGTGGTGCCCCAGGAGAGATTGATTGAATTGTGCACACTTTGGTGTGTGGGTGTGACAAGTTACCAATGACCAGGGGTTAATAATCAGCGCATTGAGACTTAAGTGTGTATTTGCGCTTTATAAGAACTGTGTATTATTATTTTTATTATTATTTATGCGAGTGACGATCGGATATATGCCTATATACCCTTATTACGTTATGCGTGCACTTTATTTAAACTGGCGGAGCAATCCGGTGACATGCGCAGTAAATTATATAACGCAATGTCCCTACTACCTTCCGCACATTTCCAAATCAGTACATAGCCTACGTTATAAGCCTACCATTCATATCCGTTCCATAGCTTGTCGTATCATAGGACACCTTTGTGGTTGTGACGCTATAATGGTCTGTTCTCTTTTCTTTCGTTAGGCACTTGTCACTCATTTTATTTTTCGAGTAATTTCTTTTTCTGTTTCTGCGTAACTTCTATACCTTTTACGAATTTCCACTGAATGAAATCATCATCACCACCAGCTGCTCTGCCCCCCCCCCTCCTCCATCAACCCATTCCCTTCCTTCGCTACGCTACCGCTTTCTACCCACACATAGTGTACCGAGATATTTTCTCCATCCAATATCTGTGAAAGAATGCTCCTTTAAGGCACGTCGAGCGCCACGGCCCTGACGAGCCTACCAGTTGACAACTATATAATGTGTTATTTATGGGCGAATCAAATGTTCATTAAATCCGGATACAACTTCTGAGAAAGAATAAACTTGACCTGGCCAAATAAAACCTTATTGAGTTGACAGACAGATTGACTTAACAACGAGATATGAATTATTAGCATAGAGACGGTTAATGCACTACAGTACTACAAAGACTGATTCTGATAATAGTAGGTATACAGACACGATCCTTCCTTTAATTGTTTCTTTGTTCATAACAAGTGACATTTAAAGGAACTAAAGAGATGTTGTTGTTTTAAGACAGGTCGTCCGCCCTGAATTCAAATCGGTGTTTCCGCTCATTCGTTCAATAAGAGATGTATAGCTGTTTGCTTGAAGTTAACTAACGGAATGACCGAGTATGAAGGAATACTTAATGGTGGCCAGAATATTGTCCCCAAATATGCTAGAAAGTAAAATAATACTCAATCTTCAACGATCATGTTACCGCTATACGTTTACATAATATTTGCTCAAATAATTTGGATTTTTTTTCTTTTTTTATTTTAATTTATTTCTTAATCGAATTTCGCCGTTTACGATAATATTTGACTCAAATTAAAGGTCCAAAGCTGCCGGAAAGAGTTTCGATAACTTTCAGCATACTTGGCAGGTGACGGGGTGGGGTACGTTGTGGTGGGTGGATGGGGGACCTCTCTGATGACATTTGACATGTAACTTGGACTGATCTATCTTGAGGACGGGTAGCAAAGTAATATGAAAAAGTCGAAAGGTCACTTAATATCCAAACGATCAGAAAGGTATCGGCTAGAATATAGAAAACTGACATGTGGGCATGTCATTGGCTGATGTGATAGCCTGCACAGATACTCCAAACAGACGCGTGCGAAAAGGGGTAAAGGGGGGGGGAGTTACGCCGAATGGTCCCCACTTCGAGTAACAATTGTTCAGTTCATGAATTAGTTAAACTCCCCCCCCCCCATCCCAACCCAGAAATATACGTGCGCCAGTGCCCATTTCACCCCGCCAACAACCACCTAATACCTCCCCCTTCATCTCCCCGCACTCAACGACTCAACGTAACACAAGTTTCGAATAGAAACTCGGACACGTACTGGCAGTCTGGCACCAACGCACACACATATGGGAATATTGTATGTTCTGATATACCACAAAATCCCTCGGAGCCGAATTTCATCTAAATTTACTACCACATCCGGGGATTCAAATGTTTCCTCCAAGAGACACGACAACAACATTATAAGTTCTCCAAGGAATTTAATATTACGTGAAGAAATGCTTTCAGTTAAATAATAGATTATCAACGAAATTTGGAAAGATTAGAGTCTACATTTTGGTTAACTTCCGGGTAATTTTATGACCACCACCACTATTCTGACAGCAAAATGCATTATGCCCACCCCCCCGGTCCCCTACCTCTAAAAGTGGAGAGGATACGTCCATATTAAATTATTGCTCTCTTTTGTTACATAAACTCGGCAGAATTTTAGTCTTCATATGTCCTATTCCGAGGAAAATGAGAGAAAGCAGTGTTTCTTAAGCTAATCCGATTTTGAAGGCATTCAGTTTAACTAAGATGTGAAATTTCTGGTATGAACCTTTAGGGTTGAATTGATGATAATGTCGGCCTCTCAGTAAACAGACCAATATTAATCTTAATCTATTGTTTTATTAATTGCAATAACCCTGTCAAATGATGTTCTTTTACTTTTATATAAACAACAGCACTATTTTCCCTTAAAGTATTTGTAACGGAGTGTATAAATATATTATTCGAGTTTACCGACCTAATGATCTCTGTGCTACACTTAGACTAAGCAGTTCAGTCACTTTCCTTGATGAATATAAGATGTTTAAAGTGTCATTTCTAAAACCAAAACGTGTTATAGAAAGGCAACCTGGACTTAAAGCAGTGTTTTGAACGGTCTGCAACAAATCAGAAATTAATTCTGGTGCTTTAAGAAATTATTTACACCACAAGTCGATGTAAATATAAAACGTGCCATATACGCAACCGTTGTCTGAAACTCGTACGTCAAACTCCTGACAGAGTTTGACTTCCGGACCGCATACTGTTATAATCGTCAAGACAAAAATCATAATTTATGAGTTGACATTAAATAGTAAAATTTACAAGCTTACATAACGCTGGGTACTGAGTAGGTACTTCCGAATTTCTTTCTAAGAACAAGAAGACAAATTTGAGTCATCATATATTTTCTTAACCAGTAGTTCAAATAATCTCCACTTTAGGTGTGTTGATGTTTTTCATGAATCTCCTCGTTCTAAGAATGAAAAGAAAACCAAATCTTATAATCGTGTTTGCTTGTCTATATCGAAAACGTCAATGATCCCACCCCTCGTGTACTTCCTCAATAAATTTAGGTCAAGTTATTGGCGTTATTACATTAAGTTATAACTGATGTTGACAGAATCCAAAGTTAAACCATCAGTTATAGCCAATTCCCCCTCCCCCCACCCTTCGTATTGATCATAATTAAATTGTCATGTGGATTTCTATCTGCAAGATATATTGACGTGGTGCAGAGAGTGTGCCATAGACAGTGTTCGGCTAGGGTGTGGTGTGGCAGTCAGCGTGTCCGCCCCCCGGGGGTGGGGTGTCCGTCCCACTATCTCTGTAAGTTCCCAGCTCAAAACAATCCGGGCACCCTATTCTTTTGACCTATTTCATAGTGCTGCTATGCAGTGTTGTTTGCGCACTCTTCTCCGGCTTTCACATTTCTGGTTGAGAGTTTGGAAATGGGGTTTCTTTAACAGCTTCGTTCAACCATGGCTGCACTGCAGTGGTGATGAACGTGGTGCCTCCAACTCTCTCAGTATTTGATTAAGTGGACAGGTGCTGACTAGGTCGAAAGGGGACGTAAAATGATGGTCCCGGGAACAGGAATGGGTGTGACAATTACATGCCTGCTACCTAAGTCTCTGAACACTCATCGAAAGGACAAGGTTTGATATAAGTCGGTGTTTCACCCGCAATCACCGTAAAGAATGGGAATCAAATTATCTTCCATAACCCTTGAGATTAAACTAAACCGAACTAAACCAAACTAAACTAGACTTTACTATGGAACGTTAATATACGGTCACCATATTTGATGATGTTATGAAGGACATGTATAGCCATGTCATGAAGGACATATATAGCCATGTCATGAAGGACATATCCATGTCATGAAGGACATATCCATGTCCTGAAGGGAATATGTCCATAATGTGCGGCTGATGCAAACATTCATGTTATTTCTGTAATATGTATTCCACGAAACAAAGCACATTTTACATATACAATTAAGTTTGCAGCATGTATAACATAACTTCCAGAACAGTTGGCGTTGCTGTATGTGCCTCAATGACATATCAAATGAGTATAAGCTCAGAAGTTTATTAATATGTTAAATTGATGCCAGTCATTTACATGTCATTTTACAGCATCAACATTCATGTTTACATCGGCGATATAGTAGTTAATGTCACTCAAACGAGAGGCCATATATATTTAAAAACACATGCACATCTTTCATTGTGATCTTCACATCTGCCAGCCTTTTGGCGTTCCATAGTTGTAAATTCAAACTTTTAGGTTAACTTTGCACAAGACCACCCTGAAGATGTTAATATGTGACGTGTTGAAGTAGGGATTTGTTCCCCTGGTTGAAGTTATGCAATTGTAATGATATTTATGAAACAACAGGTTTTGATATTTTGATATTTTGATGTATTGATGAGGTTATAATAAAAGTTACTTGGGCGGAAGTGTTAACAACTCATTAAACAGTTTAAAGGTGAGAAATGAGTCACACGAATTCATTTTATCACTTGTTTTCCAAATTACGTTTACACGATTTCCAAACCACTTGGGTAGCAAAATGCTTCTGAAAATAATTAACACGATGGATAATAGAAATAGATTTGATTGTAGCAAAGGTAATTGATCCCATAAAATGACTTTATTTACAGAAGAGAAAAAAAATTGGAGAAAAGTTTTGTTTTATGTGAAAGAGCATTTAACTACTACGGTTAGCGATGCAAGTATAGTGCTTCACAGCCATTTGATCGAAATAAAATCATAACAATTTTATATCTTGAATTTCGTTGGCTTTGTACTGAAAGTTGCTTAAAGGTAAAAGTTTAAACAAGAACATTGCTAAAACAGCTTCTCAGTTTATTTTTATTTATACATGATTACTTTGTCGACTACCTTTCATCTCTTGAGCAAGATATCTTAAAGCAAAGTTTAGATTAACCTAAGTGTGAATTGTCATACAATTAGTAATACGGAAAAAAAATGTCATGGAAAGCAGTCTCATGCTGGGGGCTAATTGTACGTGCTTTTATGTATGTTTTGCATATACTGATGATGATGATGATGATGATGATGATGATGATGATGATGATGATGATGATGATGATGATGATGATGATGATGATGATGATGATGATGATGATGATGATGATGATGATGATGATGATTATGATAGTGATAATGATGATGATGATGATGTGGATGATGATGGTGATGGTGATGAAGATGGTGATGGTGATGATGGTGATGGTGATTTTGATGGTGATGGTAATGGTTGTGGTGATAGTGGTGATGGTGATGGTGGTGGTGGTGATGGTGGTGGTGGTGGTGGTGTTGGTGATGATGGTGGTGGTAATGGTGATGGCGATGGCGGAGGCGGAGGCGGAGGCGATGGCGGTGGCGATGGCGATGGCGACGGCGATGATGATGATGGCGATGATGATGATGATGATGATGATGATGATGTTGATGATGATGGTGGTGATGGTGATGGTGATGAAGATGGTGATGGTGATGGTAATGGTGATTTTGATGGTGATGGTAATGGTTGTGGTGATAGTGGTGGTGGTGGTGATAGTGATGGTGGTGGTGGTGGTGATGGTGGTGATGGTGATGGTGTTGGTGATGATGGTGGTGGTAATGGTGATGGCGATGGCGATGGCGATGGCGATGGCGATGACGATGGCGGAGGCGATGGCGATGGCGATGGCGATGATGATGGCGATGATGATGATGATGATGATGATGATGATGATGATGATGATGATGATGATGATGATGATGATGATGATGATGATGATGATGATGACGATGACGATGACGATGACGATGACGATGACGATGACGATGACGATGACGATGACGATGACGATGACGATGACGATGACGATGACGATGACGATGACGATGACGATGACGATGACGATGACGATGACGATGACGATGACGATGACGACGATGACGATGATGATGATGATGATGTTTCTCTTTCAAGATATGAATGATTGAACTTCGATAAATAATATGAATATTAGTTTAGGCCTACTACTACAAAATTGGATTGTTTAGTACGCCAGACACGTATTAAGAAACCTGACGCTGTAGAGCTCTACTAAAATTCCCATTGGGAGTCGACACAGTAATGTTTCCTTTTTAACTATATTGAAAAGATATGTAGGAGGACCTTCACAGACAGACATCGCATTCCACGTGACAGTCAGTACCTTTAGATACAAAAGCCTATAAATTCTCTTGAAGCAGTTGCGAAATAAGAAAAGGTGTCTGAATTGCCACTGCTTTCACTGGGGAGCAGTAAACTAAATTGGTTATCACTTACGGCCCACGTTCGAACTTGAACTGTAAAACTAAATTTTGCATTTTACTAGACACAATAAATTTTGTTCTTGAAGTAGGAGCGAACACCATTGACGAGCTTTCATAATATTACAGGCCTATAGTTTGCGGTGTTTGCGAAATAACTCCCATGTAATCATCTTGGTAAGATAGGTGCGATGAAACTAAAACAAATACTAACCGTCACGGTCAGCCTACCCAACAATCCCTTGCCTCCATCTTATTGGAACACTGGAAAGTTAAATATATAAAACATTTTCCAACCCTATTTTGTAATTTTTGTACGTCCTCTACTTCCTTACCCCTCCCCCTCCCCCTCTCCTCCCCTCCCCACCACACATTGTAGAAGTATACTACTGAATGACTGAGTTCATGGCTTCCACCATTATGTAGATTGTAACTCGTGTGATAATACAAAGTTGAAAAGTTGAAGTAATACTATTGAAAATCAAAAACTATGTTGTCCCAGATCGTTGCAGAAAACAGGAAATGGTATTCATTTTACACTGAGATTACACGAGGCTTATAAAACAGTGTTTCGTTTGCTCACAATCTTTGAAGCTTTGACACCCTATGGTATAGTGCATCTTTTAGGTTATATAATATTACTATTAATAATATTTAAAATGTGTTAATTATTATATATTAATCCAAGATTATTCATGTAAGAGAAGACCAACTCGCGCCATGCATCGGTTACTGCGAGAAAAGAAAGAAAGAAAGAAATTTAACTGCCGGTATTTTAAGATAAAAAAAAACCTGCTTTAATGAATGAAAGCATGCAGATTGTTTTAGTATAAAAGTGTCAAAAAGGGACAAATTCCTTTAAAAACATATTGTTTTTCCTAAATGAAAATATCTCTTAGAATTTTCATCATATTAGAGTCACTTAAATGTTAAGTACTAACTTTAAGATAAATGTGAACTAACAGATACTACCAATTTTGATAATAAAATATTCCTTTCAAATTTCCCGTTAATGTAAAAAAGACTTTTAAGAATACAGAGAGTATATGTATATATTTCTAGAAATTAGAATATATTCATTTTAATTGGCCAAATATGAAACATAAAAGTCAATGAAAATATATAATTTATCTGACTGTTATAACTAAATGATTTGATTATGATCGAATTTCAATTTCAAATGTTTATAAAGACAAGTTGATTGATAGCATACGTGCACTTCGAAATTGTACGGAGCCTATTACACCACCTGGTCATTGCGCGGAGGTGTTACACCCCTGGTCACTGCGCGGAGGTGTTACACCCCTGGTCACTGCGCGGAAGTGTTACACCCCTGGTCACTGCGCGGAGGTGTTACACCCCTGGTCACTGCACGGAGTTGTTTCACCCCTGGTCACTGCGCGGAAGTGTTACACCCCTGGTCACTGCGCGGAGGTGTTACACCCCTGGTCACTGCACGGAGTTGTTTCACCCCTGGTCGCTAAAATACTACGTAGATTTGCTATTAAGGGACATTCCGGGCATTTTCTCGAGTGGAATGTGTTATTGCATTATTTGTGCTGTAGAAGAAATTATAGAAATATGATTTGTTCAAGAAGTAGAGCTGTGTTAAGGGACTCTGGGGATCTGAACTTTGGAATCAGTGGTGGAACTTGTGGATGCACCACCTCCCACTCACTCATGCGACTTTTGTCGCGTTGCTATAAACCGATTGGATTGCATTCCGTTGTACATGCGATCAGTGTTATATGAACGCTAAAGATATTTGCGTATAATCTTAATATTCATATTCTAACGCTCTCTTAACGCGGGATAGGGGGGGGGGGTTGAATGCTGCACTTTTATAGTTTTCCTCTGCCCCCTTTTGTCCACCTTTTTCATCACAGAAGGAAGATGACCCTCCCCCCCTCACATCGGCAGACAGAGCATTATACCTAACCATATATTGTGTACTGTACACCTAGATAGTTAACTTATCTGTTAGGCATACGGTAAGAGTTAAAGAATGGCGTCAAAACTTGCATATATAGTACCAATAGTACCACTGTCCATTTACCAACATTTTTCAAAAGGGCGGGGAACCGCCTCCACTTACATCACTCTCATACGCAACCCCTCTACTTACATCACTCTCCTATGTAACCGTGCATCTTACCCCTCGTCACCGCTATAACAAAAGTGGTGGTTGCGCCACCCCCCCCCCTGCTTGTCGTTCCGGTATCATATACATTTTGTGGTTAAAATGAGGCGACGTCTCATCCGACGAAGAAACAAGAGCTTTAAGTTTCCTTTTGCTTTAGCACTGCTTTAAAAGAACGAAACTACGAAGCTTAGAAGATATATTTTGGAAAGCCGATAGCTAACATCCCCTTTGTACCATTCCGAAATTCCCTCCCGTCCCACAGAAGCACTTATCAAAACCTTCACCTAATAACGCGACTCCGGAATTCAACCAATCAGAACCGTTTATTACCACCGGTCGATGATACGTCAGCCCACAGAGTATAAATTTCAACAGGCAAATATTATATTGATACATGTGAACTTTCATTAGCTCGGGAAAAATTTACGCTATGGATTTTACTGTCTCATAGTGTATTATCACTTCCATGCAGGAGATCCCCGATTAAGTCTCTCCGAGTAGAACCGAAGCCTACCGCGTAGAACAGATATGTCGAACCCAGTCGGTACTTTCAAATCAAGAAGACTATTTTTTGTGAAGAATGCAGAGTTCTAAAGCAAAGACGTCAACATGTTTTCTACCCGTTTAGGGTTTTCCTATTTTCTATGTGCGGAAACTTTATTTCCATTGCTAGGAATTTTATTCATAACCAGAGAGAGTGTTGCTTATTTCGGGTAAGTGTATCTTAAATATCTCCTGAATTTCATAAGTGATCTATGTCTTTCTTTGTCGAGAGATAATTTTGGGGTGATATTGCCAAAGATCTCGTATGTTTAGATGACCTCATAAAAAAACGTTCTTATAAGTGCCAAAGATTTATTATCGACTTGAAATGTTAACTACATGAAACATTAAAAAAAAATATATAAAAAAGAAGAGAGTACTTTTTTTAAACTCAGGCTGGAAGGGAGTCTGCCCTGGAAAATCAGATAATCACATTATAATACAATAATAGGTAATGTAAGTATATCTCAACTTGTAAACAGTGATATCACAAACAGTAGTTGGCCTTATGTGCTCAAACTTGTTCATAATTCAAATTATATTCTACTTTCATATTTATCGACTCGGAAGGATCTATGTAACGGCATCCACTATCTAATAATAAGAGGGAAGGCAGTGTTAAGTCTGGTGTACGTTCACCAATATCTAATAATAATATGGAAGGCAGTGTAAAGTCTAGTGTACGTTTGCACCCACTATCTAATAATAAAAGATAGGGAAGGTAGTGTATAGTCTAGTGTACGTTCGCACCCACTATCTAAAACTAAGAGGTAGGGAAGGCAGTGTAAAGTCTAGTGAAGGTTTGCATCCACTATCTTATAATAAGATGGAAGGCAGTGTAAAGTCTACGTTCTCATCCACTTTCTAATAATAAGAGGTAGGGAAGGCAGTGTAAAGACTAGTGTACGTTCGCCACAATCTTATAATAAGATGGAAGGCAGTGTAAAGTCTACGTTCTCATCCACTATCTAATAATAAGAGGTAGGGAAGGCAGTGTAAAGTCTAGTGTACGTTCTCATCCACTATCTAATAATAAGATGGAAGGCAGTGTAAAGTCTAGTGTACGTTCGCAACTATCTTATAATAAGATGGAAGGCAGTGTAAAGTCTACGTTCTCTTCCACTATCTAATAATAAGAGGTAGGGAAGGCAGTGTAAAGACTAGTGTACGTTCGCCACTATCTTATAATAAGATGGAAGGTAGTGTTAAGTCTAGTGTACATTCGCGTTTCGATGAAGTTTAATAACTTTCTTTTCAACCATATTTCTTCGGAAGACTTTGATCAAGTGGGACAATCACATTCCTGGAAGGAAACATGCCTAGTGTAAAACATTGGCCTATCTTGGGCACTGCGTCAATCAAGCTAAATGGAACATTTACTCAATAGACTTGTATCAAAGTCATTTATCTTAGCAATGCGAGACCATAAGCATTTGTTACACACATTATCTCATCCTTGAACCATAATGAAAACTTTTGGTCTTTATTTCTCTAAGTTTGATAGCTTATATTTTCACAGTTGTATGAAAAATCGATAATTTAAAGTTTCGTAGAGCTGCTTTGAGGTAGGGACGTTGCAGATATTATATACTAACTTGTGATTATATCGAGTCTTAAAGGAGACACAAATGCAACCGTCACTTTGGTTTATATATGACAGGGATTGTTGTGGAAAAGAACCCCCCCCCCCCCTCCCAAACAGGTTAGAACAATCTTGTTTCTTTTGGGGAAATTTGCTAATTTAAACGTCGTATCTGGAAGCTGTCATTTTGTAAATCTGTGACGTCATAGCACAACTAGTTTCTGAAACCTTTTACTTCCTCTTTGATTTTCAGGGTAAAATGTTAACAGTGTTGACCACTAAACCCAATACCATCCTATAGGTTATATTTAAGAGATTCAAGATTTAACATTCTACATTGGCAGACTCATCTCCTTTAACTGAAAATAGAATTTGTAATAAATAAACAAAAAAAAATTAAACTTGTCACATTTAGACTTGATCAAGTCGTAATCCTTGTGTTAAGAAACATTTAATCTGTGATATTTCCCGAATGGACAAAAATGGAAGCCTTTTCTTAGCTGTTTTAGGAAGTCTTCCATTGTAGTTAACTCTGTCACATAGGCCAATGATAATGGTTGGGTAACTTCGGTTTGTATCGCCTTTAATATCCCATCGTTAAATTATTGTTTAGGGTGTAACACAGATTAGGCTTTAATCATCATAGCATGAGTAAAAGTTTGAAAACCGATCTTGGCTATCTTAGTGTCAGCTATCGCTCGAATCTAAACATTTCAATATTCAAGATAGTATAACACTTATCGTGTAGTTTTCGCTTTATTCGCTTGTATCGCGCACATGTACTTGGCGCCAAATGCAATTGTACGGCTTGTGTCAAGGTCACAGCCCCATCATGTACCGCTTGTGTCAAGGTCCCAGCTCATCATGTACCGCTTGTGTCAAGGTCCCATCCCCATCATGTACCGCTTGTGTCAAGGTCCCAGCCCAATCACTGCAATATTGAGCCCATAGAAGTTATTTCCTAGACCGCCCGCCTTGTTTAGTACAGTGAACTTCGTTTTGACATTCAGGACCAAGGGGGGAAAATACCGGTTTTTGTACTGGGAAAGGAGGAAGGGTAAGATGCTATGTCGTTCATGGGAGGGGGTCTAAGGGGAAAGGTGGCCTCTCCTCTTTGGGAAATTTGGGTAAAATGGGCGGTGCTTATATGCAAAAAGGTGCTATATGTTTTAAGTCAGTGTTGAAGGATTATCGACTGTTAAGGTCTTACCCTATATCAATGTTATATTTTTATGTGTTTTGTTTGCTTGTAATATACTGTCTGCTTATTCGGGTGGGGGAGGTCGAGGGGGGGGGGGGGCGGTGGAGGGGGAAGGATAAAGCCTCCTTCAGAAGTATACGTGGTTGTGTCCCTGTTCAGGACCAGATTCTGTCTTGAGTGACTAATAAGCCTCTGCATACATGGCTGCAATAGACCAGCTCCGCTGGCGAACGATTCGGCAATAAACTTACAAAATCTGCCGGCTGTTGTTATCAAAGAAAGATGTTATTCTCTTTCAACACGTGGATGATCAAAGATGATTTCATATGAAAAAAGAGTAGCAATACGAATATTTATGAGTGAAATGAGTCTCGCGGCAATGTGGGTGGATGTATGTGAATGGGTGAATCTTAGCAGACGTAACGTCTTTTTTTAAATCTGGATAAAATACAATTACTTTAACGACTCTTTCTCAGAAGTCAGATTATGTAGGAGGATATGGAGAATGAGCAAAGCGGCTGTAAGCTTCAGGTCGGCTGGCAATCCATAACCAGTCAAGATATAAACTATAATATTTTATATATATAATATATACATTATATATATATATATATATATATATATATATATATATATATATATCTATATCTGGATTTGTCTTCTCATTACGTTTTCATTTATATATATATGCTGTATATAGTACTTTTGTGTATCTGATCTATTATGTATATTTGTCCTGATCCTAGCATTGATTAAATCAGTGTTCCTCCTGTTAGAAGCTTAGCATATACATATCAAGCTACTATATATTAATGCGATAAGCTCCATTAATAATAGCTTACGTCACTTTCATCGGCGGGTTTTACTTTACCAGGAAATAACGGTCATTAAGAGATTAACAATAGCTTGACAACTTCTAAACTGAATACGTATTAAACACATGGCCTGTTTTCTTTCCCTTGACGTGCACGGCGGTGTTGGCTTCCTTTATATGTCTCTGTCCATGGGGTAGCATTGCTGTGGGTTTTCTTGGCTAATGTGTGAGTGACATTAGTGTAAAACATGCCTGGACTGTGGACAGAAACACAAGTTGCGGCACCGAAAAACAATAAATCTTATATGGTATCCGTCCGCCATCTTGGGCACAAGGGACTTGTGCAGGAATGAACTTAACCTCTTTTTCAAGACATGTATGTCTCAATGGAGTTGAAGTGCTTGTACGACCTGGAATATTATAGAAGCAAGTTTGCTTGTTTATCGTATAAAAAAGAATTGATATTTCAGACTTAATAAAGTAGGTTTATGGGTTTATCCATAGGGTCCCGTACTGTATCCTTATACCTTGACCTGAAATTCTTACCATTTACGGCGAACCACAACGATACACTTGTATTTGTATAATGATGAGACACAAATAACACGTACATTACCTATATAGAAACACACACCGGGTCAAATAACGCAGCACCCTCAACAAACATCTTCAAAAGAAGTTTGAACACTCAGAACTGGTTCAATCTATTGTTTTGTGTTCATGCTGGAAATGTCTCAATGACCGAAGCGCAGGGTGGCGTTGCTTTGATTTTCGTCACTTACCCATGTCATCTGACATGTGGGTACCTCCTCACAGTCAGCAGCAATTAGCATATATCGGTAAAGGGCAGGGGACGGGTGGAGCAATAAGCAGGGCATGATGGAGCAATAAGCAGGGCATGATATGGAGCGTCGATATCGCTAGCGAATAGGAATGAGGTACACGTGGGTAGGAGCAAACATATGGTAATACCCATCCTCCTCAAATTCAAACAAAGTCGAAACTAGAAATCCTCCCACACCCTTCTCCAATTCCCCGTTGACCCCGTGAACAAGAAGACTAGTTTGTGGTAGGCCTGCAGACTCTAATAGCAAATGAGGTCGATGAATTCTTTAATTCACCGAAATGGCGGATGTGTTAACTCGGAAATTGAATTAATCTTTCCCATACCCATAAGTCTTATTCTAAGTCACTACTAACTGCTAACGCTAGAGTCATATACGTTATACAGTATATAGTATGTGGTTAGTTATCATTCTATGGAAGGCCTAAAGGAACATGTGATCTCATCGTTATCGTAGTTCTAGTATTGTGATAATATAGTATTCTATAGTAATACTATTCTAAGTTTGAAAATATCTCTAAGTTTTAAGGTCCAACTTAAGCAGGGCCCCGACATCCGGAAAGGAGGAGGGGGGGGGTCATGTCCTTTTATCTCACTAATTTATGCACCAATTATTTTCACGCATGCGTATTGCAATTTGCAAGATTCCAAAGGGAACTTGTGTCGGGGTTATTTAAGGCCGTTAAACAGCCTTTTGAACTAATTAAACTGTCAGGATAAGCGAAACATGTTTAACTGATTTAAGTAGTTTGACATTTATGAACGAAAACATGTAAGGAAGTTGATGTGCATATTAATTTTAAGAAATGTTAAATTAACTAATTATGGTATGACAATACCATCCCACACAACAGTCCAGAGAGTCGTATGTTTATCATTATTGAGCAGTCAATTATTCATTGCCAGCATTTTGCATGCTATAATCATTAAACGTGTTTAGAAGCTTCTTTCAAGGAAGTTCTAACCCCCGCATTATTCCCAAGACACTGGAAAAGGTCAAATAATAATATCCACCCTTCTCGGTGATGGGAAAGTACTTTAAGGATGACGGCGAAATAATACATGATGAATTTGGTATCATAGTAACATCGTATAACATTTTAGAGTTCTGATGTTGGCCTTGGATGTTTTCTTCAATGAAACCATTGCACTATTGCAACAAAACACAAGAGGGTAATTCACTTAGTTGCATATCTCATCGCCAGCAAAAATATACTAAAAATATACATTTGACCTTAGATCACATGAATGAACTTTGAACATGGCAATTACATATGTTGATAGCACTTGAAATTCTTATTACATCTCTGAAGGTTCTATGTCAATTTTGACTTCATTTGACATTTGGTTCTTTGAACCTGCGAGACACAAGCTCCCATCATAGGACAACTTCGTTTGACGAAAATCGTTTAGAAGGAGTTCCTGACATACACTTGCGCTAAGAATATACCTTTGACACGTGACCTTTGACCTCGGTCCTCATGGCAACCACTTATTATTGATAGTACTTGACATTTCCATTATAACTGTGGTTCCTTGTCAGTTCATTCAATGTTGCCCCTTGGGTTCACCCTGGGATACCTTTCCACCAAGTTTTTAAAAAAAATCGGCCCAGCCGTTTAGGAGTTTTTGACGCAAAATTGGACACAAAATGGGACACAAAATTGGGTACGTTTTGATCCCTCCCTCAATCATAGACTTCCGGTCACCCTGGGGTACACCGTCATGGGTGACCCCCCGAGAGTAGCTACTCCGGAAAAATTAACCATTACCATTGGCAACTGTTGCTATGGCAACTGACATAGCAACAGGAACTACAATGTCTCATCCTCCCTATGGGAGCGATGAGATAATAAAAGAAGCTATAGAGTAATCGACAGAATGTTGTAATATGATATAATTATGACGAGTATAATATATCATATTATGAGAATGTCAAACTTAATATTGGCATGTCGAAGACGAAAAGAAGAAAAAACAGTGACCGACGTCTCAGGCTTACTATACAATGTTAGTTGTAAACATAACAAGTGCGATGTAGTTTTGAACACATATGCGCGCTAGTTTTGACCATGCATATAAGCGCGTTATAGTTTGGAACAATATGCGCTAGTTTTGAATATATAAACGCTTAAACGCTGTTTGTTTCGAAAAGTTTCGAAAAGCTTATCACCATGTCAAAAGCTGTATGAACATTACAATATGAAATAAGACATGCATGCGAAGAGATTAATCAATATAGAACCGTCGCCCAACCTCCCTCTAATCCCTCACCCTATGCATTTCCAATGGTTACATACACATTCAATATACGTACAGTACAAATGCCGAACTTAAGTGACATTACATACGATCTGAGGTTAAGTTGTAACCAGAATTGACTTGGTTAAAACATTGCCTTACAGTTGTGTGTATTTGGATGGACCATTGCCTATAATCGGTTGGATGCGTATGTTCAGAGTGCTTGTTATTAATAACATTACATAACTTATATCAAACTAATACTATCGTTGCCATGGTATCCTTTTTTTTTAAACTACTTAGAAAGACTGTGATTGTTTTAAACAAGAAGTACACAAAATATCTCTCGTATTGTTCATTATACAATAGCATAATATTCTTTAAGCAACTAATTTAAAGTTGATTTGGTAATAATGTGATAGTAAATTAACATAATAATGCATAATAATAATTAGCTAGAGGCACACTTCAACTTGAAAAAAAAGTTAGGAAAGAAGTTGCGTTTAGTATATGTCTATTAAAATTATAATGATAAGGTGTCTGGGCGACACGATATTCAGAATTGCATGACGTAATTATAAATTAATCTTTAATTAACATTTACTTGATGAAAAATCCGACAGGTTGTGTTAGATTGAACAATTGTAATCATATTTTGAGTTATACACAATATTTTTGCTATATTTGTTTTGGCATGAAATTGTCCTCCTAACGCGAAAAAGTTGCTTTTAATGAGGACAGTTCAAGTAAGAAGCCATTGTGATGGGTAAGCATTTTCATCTGCGCTCGGATTTACTGCCCTTCGTAATGAATCGTAATCTCATCTGAATTATTTACTCATACAAAATGTGTATTTTTCTGTATATTTTATATTAATTTCTTTTTGTTTTGGGTAAAATTTAAACACGCTTTGACAAAGATACATTCACCTGTGTTATTGTTCAACAGTGCTTACGTAAATTAAGTAAACTGTTAATTAACAATGTAAATAAATGTCAGTTAACGCAATTGTGCCCGTATGTCATTCTTTATGCACCAATGGTTTAAGGAAAAATTTAATCTAAAGTGCACTCATGCGGTGTATAATAAAAGGTGAGTTCATTTATCCCTTTGGGTAAGAAACAGAGGGTAGTGTACTTTTTATTGGAGTAGCTGGGGTGAGCCTTTTGCTTTTATGGGGTAATGGGTTATCAGAATGAGGTGAAAATTTATAGAACTGATTATTTAAAATGACCAAGTTCTGACACTCTAAGGAATCAGTCTAGTTTTCATACCACTCCAGAGAGAATTTATATTACAGAAATGAAATTTCTGTAGGTTTTAAGTCAACATTTGCACTGCAGTATAGGGTATGTGTTGCTTACTGTATGGTGGAAAATATGTTCTGGTCTTACTTTATACAAACAGTAACAACCTTAGTTTAAGGGATATGTCAGTTGTTCTTGTGTTTATATCTTTGAACGTCAGTGGTGTTATATATATATATATATATATATATATATATATATACATATATATATATACATATATATATATATATATACATATATATATATATAAATATATATATATATGTATATATATATATATATATATATATATATACATATATATATATATATATATATATATATATATATATATATATATATATATATATATATATATATATATATATATATATATATATATATATATATATGCTATTTATGCTCTATGCCATCCATGTGGTTCTCCGCATTCTCTTTCCAATGGGAGGAATCCGGTTTCTGTTCTGCTGAATCTACGAAGAAAATGATTAATGTTTGGCTTAGAATGTAGGTTCATTAGAAACATTGGTTACTATCGCACTTTACAACATCTGGTTAAATGGTTATGCAGTTTGTAGTTTGCAAAGTAATTAACGTTTCCGTCCGCAAGTAAGTACAAGATGAAGAAAGCATGTTGAACGTATCATGAAATATTACCCAATATCTGCTAACACTGATTGTCAGCTGATCAAACTGAATGCGTTCGTGTAGAAAATATGCCACCTATCAGCCGGATTTCCCTTTGTTTATTTATTTATTTATAATTAATTTATTATTATTATCATTATTATTATTATTATTATTATTATTATTATTATTATTATTATTATTATTATTATTATTTTTATTATTATTATTATTATTATTATTATTATTATTATTATTATTATTATTATTATTATTATTATTATTATTATTATTATTATTATTATTATTATTATTTATTTTATGAAACTTCTAAATTTTTAAATTCACTTTTTTAACATACAGATATTAATTAATGTGTAAAAGTAAGTTGGCCTGACGTTTCGATCCTAGCAGGATCTTCAGCTGCTAAACGACAAATAACCTACAGTAGTACAGTAACGTATACTACAGTACAGTAACGTTGAGTAACGTACAGTAGCGTACAGTACAGTACTGTACGTTATTTGTCAATTAGCCTCTGAAGAAGATCCTGCTAGGGTCGAAACGTCAGGCCAACTTTCTTTTACACATTTTATTACACAGGCTCTCTAGTGGATAAGCAGTTTGCTAACAGTTTTATTTAATTTTTATTTAGATATTAACTAAGAAAGACTGTGTCTAAGCTACGAAATTTTCCTTAGTTTAATAAATTATGAGTTGATTTGGAGTAAAAGCCTAAAATTTTTAGGTGAAATTTTTTGGTGAAATTGTCGAACAAACGCCAAACAGTTGTTGTAGTGATAAAATAACCATAACCGAACCAGACAGAAGCTATTCGACTGCAGTATATCGATCTCCCACCTTTTCCCGTCCAATAAACGACTTTGAAATGGGGTTATTTCGTAATTATGCAAATGACCTAAATTTAATCTCATATAAACCTACCTCGATAATATGCCATCGTGGGTTTATTTGCTCATTTTTCGAACATTCATTGCTAAGTCAGCAGTTTTTGCTATGAAGGATGCCAGCATCGGGTATATCAATATACCCTCTTTGTAGTTTCCTTTACCCATAATTGAACTTGGACTTGTGTTCCCCTTATCGCCGCACAAGGGGGACTCGTAGACGTAATTAGACTTCCGCGCAATTTTTTATGTGAATGCTTTCGTAAAGAAAAATCATAAGAATCATAAAAGAGAAACGTTTCCAAATTTAGAATAACATTTTGCAACAAAAGTCTAAGCGTTGACATATATTTTCTCCTTATAGTAATATACATATGCGCGGTGCCCTTGTTATTACTCATATCTATTAATTGAGGTCTTAAATTTTTGAAGACTTGTCTTCTGCGCATTCTTGAAGTAAATGGGTACCTAGGCGATATTCAGCTGCGACTCTAGATTTATCGGTCAAATATATCACAATGGATAACCGGCTGTCGTAGGTTTTTTATGTATTTTTGACAATGACTTTATGAGATCTATATAGCTACACCTGGATAACCACTCGAAGTTTAACTGGTTTGAATCATCAAAGATCGCAAGGAGACTTTAGGCTCGTATATCGATGATTTAATATGTCATATGTTCCTATAGCAAAAAGACAGACAAGGAAGTATGTTTGATGGGATTGGAAAACCATGCATGCTTTAATTAAATGAACGGTAAATTACAGTATGTTAAGGTTACAGAGTTGTACATTCGGTTAAATGCTTTAGCCAGAACCTAACTGACTGACAGAGATATATAGGCTGGACAAGAACTGTGGCTAAGGCTGTGGCTGTGACCTTTTCCAACGCATGTACTTATGTTTGTTTTATGCCTAATCTATAGAAGTAGGATTTACTTGGGACCACAATGGACCTTCAATTGTTATACCATGTTGGACCCAACTGAAATGAATGGACAACTTAGTTTTGGTACCAACTGGGGCCCACGAAGTAGCCCCCTCGAAGCACAATTGAGACCCACGTGTTCAACGCGTTCTCTGAAATCATTCACCGTATATTAATTTTCAATTTTCAGCCGTTTAGGTTGATAATATTTCGGTCCAAGGCATGCCTGCACTAATTTATTTAGTTCAGCTATAGCTTACAGACATCTTTTGCGTGCTCTTGTAAACCAGTAAAACACCCAAAGTACACGTGCAGCATTGCTATAACAATTATCTAGGCTAAGAATTCAATACACTTGGCATGTCACGTCATATCACTGCATGTTTGGGGTGGTAACCAACTAACGACATCGCATTTACTAGGAAGATGGCACGAACATTCATAAGGCACATTGTAACATAACTTAAGCAGTGAATTTGTTGTAGATGGGAATAACATGACGTAGTTTGAGCAATCAAACGCAACCAATTGCTTTAAAATCCGGTCGACTTGAACTTAATGGTACCCATTGACGGTATGATAAAATCTTTCTTGCTTCTGTACCCCTTTATTATCACTGGCTCTTGTGAGCTTCAAAAAGTCCTTGGTTGAAATAGTTAAAACATTCTTTTTTCTTTTCTTCGTTTCGTCTTTTAAATAACATCAAGGCGGAACAGTTATGTATTTCTGGATGAGATTTATTCCTCTGAAGCCACTGTTGTGACTCGAATAATGTTCTTAACAGTCACATCTCATCTCTCTAGGGAAAATCAGCAAATAGCTTACTCCGACAGGTGGCGTGTATCGTATCGTTCGGCTATACATCATTTATTTTATATCTTCTTTGCAACAATTTTCGTAAACTTGGCTCGTTTCCTTAGGTATGCCACTGAAATAGTACCGTCTCCTTTAAGTCAAACTCACAGTACCGCCTTACTCAACGAACTCTTGTCACCACTGATGACAGGATAGCGAGCGTTTGATTCCTCGTTACTGCTGCCGTTTGATATATATATATATATATATATATATATATATATATATATATATATATATATGTATATGTATATGTATATATATATATATATATATATATATATATATTTATATATATACATATATATATATATATATATATATATATATATATATATATATATATATATATATATATATATATATATATATATATATATATTTAGGAATCACAAATGATTTTCGAGTTGGTTAGCATCATGTTTGATCTCTAGAGTAAGGCAAAATATGTCACCAAAAACAGAACTAGTATTGTTCGATACAGGTGACAAACGCCTACAGTGAAATTACGATCTTCCTTACCGGTTTCGAACCTCTGGACATACAATCAGCGTCCATAGCCTAGTGGTTAGGGTGTCCGCGTACAGAGCGGGAGGCCCGTGGTTCGAATCCCGGTGGAGGCTGAAAGTTTTTTCACTGTTCTTGATTTTCCAACTCATTACGATTTTCATTTATATATATATATATATATATATATATATATATATATATATATTGGATTATATTCGCTATCCGCATGTTGCTGGAATTGTCAATAAATATTTTATACTACAAGTCAATCTGCAAATTCTTAAACAAAATAATCCGTCTTTTGGGGTTTCCTTAGCAAACTGTAGATTCAGATATTTGTTTTATTGACTACTCCTGAATCTTACTGTACAAGTTATTTGTTAAGTGTTAAGTGTTCACTATCATTTTGATTTAGTGATTCAAACAAATGCAGAAACATTTGTGGTGCACAAACTTTGAGGTAATGAATTGATTGTGTTCTCAAACCGTCGAGGTTCATGTCACAGTTAAAACATCACTTGTGTGATTTTTGTCCACCAAATTATCAGATTTTATTCTCACGTATTTTCTAAAGCATTTCTGTCCATAAGCTAACGGCCGAGTTTTTGTCCCAAATTCAAAATAAAAGAGATCTAGATGTTATTGTATGACATGAAGTTTGCAGAATTTTATAAAACCACCATAAGAGTTCCTTAACACTAAGAGCATTTCTCTCTACTTGAGGGCACCAGTATGCCTCCACCATATGGAACGCTGTTGATGTGTAAAAGTCACAGAGCAGCAACAACGTGTAGTTTGCAATCTTCTACAATGTCAAGTTACCTATGTAACGGGCATATCTTTTAACACTGGCAGAAAGGCCTATATCGTTCATACCGTTATCATATTCGAAGGGCGTCTGGCGGCAGCGTGTATGTGAGTTCAAATATCCCGACTGATATTGTTAGGGTCATCAACCGTTACGGAAGGGGGCGTCCTGGATCCGGACGAGAGGTTTAATTCTTCCTAGACTGTAAAAAGAAAATCCGCCGACTTGTACGTTTTACACCCGACAGGCGATGGAGTTGGTGTCATACCCCCTCTCCTTGCGCACATTTTTAAACAGAATAACGGACCTCATCTAAGAGAGTCCCCCTTTTGCTTTCATTTTGTTAATGATAAAACAGAAAGATATAAGTGTTAATCGGGGGTCTGTATAAGCTGTCGTGCACTTTCAGATTGTACAGTTAGGGATTCTTATAAGAACTCTTTCCCTCCTCGGCAGAGTAACCTACCCCATCCACTTGAAAGCCCCCCCCCCCCCCCATCCGGACCATTTAGGTGATTAAAATGGCTCTCTTGATGTTTAGCAGCTACCGGAGGTATCTTGAAAGTTGGTCGGGGGGTTGAATTGTTTCAATTATCATAGTGGAAGATTTCTTGATGCATTTACGTCCTCTCTTGCGATACATGGTTACCAAAAACCTTCAATGTGACGTGTGGCAAACAGCAGGCAGATGCAAAAACACAAAAAGAGGAGATATTGTCAGATATTTAGCTATAATCTAACACACACAAACTATTAATTTATGACTGAAACACTTCCTTTGGCGGTACTTTGGCCAGGAATGTGGTAATATTGACACCCATAGGATACATGATCTGTGATTCAAGTCAGTGTTTGCACCTGTGTGCCCAGGTGGCAAGTTATCCCGTCAAAACCGTAAAGGAACCGCCTGAAACCCTCCGAATTCTTGATGGTGACCGACAAGTCAAATCGGAAGTTATGAAATAATTCCCAAAACGATAATCTTGGAGCCTCCCTTTTAAAGTAATATATATACGATTCTCCCGTCTTTTGACGTCAGATCTAAAAGAAACGTAAAGGAAAACATTGCTGTATTTAGTTGCATCTCGGGGTTAATATTTTCTGCGAAACTTGAGGGAGATTTTGGGCGAGATTTCGACCATTATTAAGCCTTTAAATGACAATTTAGGTGTTTTTTTAAAAAAAAAATTTTTACCTGCAAAAAGTCTTATTTTGAATCCTGCTTTCTGCTTAAATGTATAAATTGATCCAAACAAAGAAGTTGCCTGGAGATCTCCATGCCACGGATGCGTCCCATTATGCGCACGGTATGTCAAGAAATGCGCATTTTAAAAGGAAAAATAGACTGTGCATGCCAAACATCTTGTTGATATAACCCTCGATAGCCGTTATGTATTATAGTGGCAGTCAGTGAGGGCCGCCGATGATTACCAATAATATGGAGTTTTAAACGATGGGGTGGTCGGTGCGGCGTTCAGTGAAATTTATTGACCAAAGTAGGGCACCGTGGTACCCAACATCCCAATGGACAGTTTACCCTAATTACGAGCTAAACGAATTCCTTTCGTCTGTTCCGATTTAGCTGGACTGTCAACGAAATTTCACTCAAGAGACGAAGAGTTAAGATGCAGTGACCTGCGATGATTGAAAATGTGCGTCATGTAACCCCGGACTATAAATGATAAAAGCTAATGTGCATGTTTTCGTCAATTGCATAGCGTCAAGGGTTCGTTCCCAAAAGGCCAGTGACAGGTTAAAGGTCATAGTTAAACATAAGTAACTTCGCAATCGGGACACGCAAGTTCAAAACAATCAGTGGGGAATTTACTAGTGCCCAGTTGATATATTGTCAAAAATACTTTTCTCGTAAAGAAAACCGTAAACAGCAGTATCAACGGCTTCAACGTCTGCTTACCAAACACCTTAATGTTATACCTCTATAGGTCTATCCAAGATGTTTATTTGTTTGTAAATGTTAGTTTCGATGTGATTCTCCATTTAGCAAAGACATATTCATGCAGTTTTGATTTCGCTAGTTTGCAATTCAATAAATTAACAAAGCGGATATTTCGCACATCGGTTCGTTACGGGCTTTACCCTGAAACATTACTTCCTAAGAAACAACCGTATAAAGTTGACCCTGAATCTATCATCTCCTTCAGCATATAACCAATAAGGAAGCAATGGATGGTTGATTTGATAATGAACTCCTGTACCTGTAAATGAACGGGGAAAACACTAAATACTTCAATATTACTTGCTACTGACAGGGCTACAGTGGGATCGAAAACCAGGTGGTGTCCCGGTAAAAATATGTCACCTGCCAAAGTGTTCACTTTCCAGAAATCGTACCACGATGAAAGTCAATAAATAACTATATAACGTGGAAAAATCAAACGGTCGAAGTCTGAAGGCAGAAAGAGGATGTATTCAACTTTTTAGTCAAAATGGCCATAATCACCCTCAAAACGCATAATTAAATCTCCCGTCGTCAATATGCCAACAAACTGAACCAAACCTATTACTAAATGTCTGTACAAATGCGTAATGTCGTGCAAAATCATTTGCATTCACAACACAATCATGAACACTAGCATGGATGTACCGACATCCTACCATATATTCCTATAGCACCCTTACCTAGCCTAGCCTATTTGATATTTCTAATGTATGCAATTAATATCATAAAATGGTTGGATTTGAAGTAACACCACCTATCTCGCTGAACATTTTAATCTATGAAAGTTAGTATGTATTTTGTCAAATTACATTTTCGTTGATTTCTTTGATCTTTGTAAACCAATGCAGAAGTACAACTCTGTGCAGAAGGGTTTTAACTAGATTCGTAGTTATTACATAACAAGTACCGGATAACTTTATAGTTTGCATTTTTATCAGGACGAAATGTGATCTGCTAAATATGGATATTTTTAAATAGCTACATTGGTCACTGTTTCAAATCTTTCAGTCTATAAATTATATCAAAGAAATATACCATATGTAAGTGTTTGAATTGGTCTGGTGTAGTCTTGATTACGTCATCAAATTCTTCATAATCATTGTGATTATAAACATACTTTTTTTTAACAAAAATCGATTGATTTATATTTGGACTTATTTTACTTTTTTTGTCTTCTTCTCAGAATCACATCAACGCGACCGAAACAAGTCGATTTTGATAAACTGTTACATAGACACCCAGGAGACTGTCGGAGTCTACAACTGACAAGGGAACAGAGGCGCATGTGCAATTCAGATTCTGGAATGGGGCGTGTCTTAACGGAAGGTTTGATTCTAAGCGTACAAGAATGCAAGAAGCAGTTTGAACACGAGAGGTGGAATTGTAGTGTAAACCACCAGGCCCAGAGACTTAGCCTAATACGAGCTGGTATGTATATATGTATAGTATAGGCTGTGCACTCATCACTCGCAGCAGAATGAACTGTGTTTCGTTTCCCTTGTTTTCCTTCTAACTTCTGCTAACTTCCTCATGACTATAGAATTCCTCTTTTAAGGCTTGAACTGTTCAATAGAATACCCCTAAGTCCCTAACCAAAATAAAACCTTCTTGTCATGATGCTATAGTTCATTAAAGAATGAATTTAGAGAAAACTTAAAATCATTGATGTCAGCCCAGCTGGTTGTATTGCAGAACAGGTTGACTGTACTATACATAATAAAACTCTTACACTATGTGACAACATACTCGGGTTACGTATAGAACATCGTAATGGAATATGGAATCCACCATGCTTGATTAACTTACATGAATAATGGCCAACTATAACCTCGCGATTGTGAGAAAAAATGTTATCACCAGAAGCAACAGTTTTGTAGTAGTGTTCTTTTAGCCTTGTTGCTAGGAATGTTTCCTCGTCTGATTGCCAAACATTCCACCAAAACTATGAATGAACTCCTACAATCGGACAGTCTGCAATTTTCAAATGCTTCACGAATTTATCGGGGAAACTCTGATAAAATGTTCCAACAGTTTTATTAAAGGAACATAAGAATGCATACTATATCCATGTGCTTAGTTTTACTTTACCTTATTTTTACTTTTTGGGTGAAGGCTGTATGAGTTGATGGTGGATCGAATAACGTTTGTTTATACAAACGTTCAATATAGGCTATATATATATAGTCAATATATAGGCTATATATATATATAGTGTGTATATCGGTAGCTACCGTGGGGAACACTCAGGAACTGTCTAAGTCTTAGAGCGATGCGGAAGAGATCCTTGCTCCAGTGAAGGTTGCACCACTTAACCCTTCTCACATTGATACCGTCTCAACAACTTGACACTGTCATTCATCTTTTGACGATCCATTAAAGCAGGGTCTTTTTGGGGGCGGTGGTTGACATGAGTTTATGAAATCCACGTGTATTTATCGAAATAATATATCAATTGATGTAACTAAAACATAGTGAGATAGTGATAATTGAATTGGATTAAATCCTCAACATTTCAAGCAGATGCAATTTCATATTAAGATTCATCTCATGATTTAGTGGCAAGTTGAAAAAAAATAAAAAAATTGAACTGTTACTGTAATTTTTGATATGAAACATGATTGGTCAAGACAGGAGAAATACATTGTAATTGTAATGTGCTTCTAAATTATCGAATGTAAATATAAATATGTATCATAGACCAGTAAACAGAAAGACTTTAGTAAAGAGCTGTATCAGTCGGACTAATGATCATAATGTTTATAACATAATTTATCAGCAAATCACACAAAGACATGAGCGCCAAACATGCACATCGATACAACGTATTACATTAGTGTAACAATATATTCTTGAACTTGAGAAAATACGTTTACTTAAAACAGATATACAATAATTACTATAATAATTACATATATACTCAACTAAAGACAAACAATATCTTTGCGTTATTCGCCATACTTCAGTATTGTCTCAATTACATATGAAAAGGAAAAACGTTCACGTTGTTAGAATCATGAGTTGAGTAGGTAGACAAGACGCTTGTTTTAGACCAGAGAAACAACGCATGCGCCTTCTAGCTACAAAAAAAGAGTACGGGAAGGTTAGTCTGGAAGAAACTTGAATACAAATTGCAACAGGTTGCTTTAATTTCTTCCCGTTAATTCATCTGTTACAAAGCCGTCATTGCTTATCTTCGGTTAGAAATGTCTGACTGGAACACTCTCAAAAAATAGACTTACATCAATGTCAAAGGTTATCTTGTTTTTAGTTCGATGTCTCATTTGCCACCGACAGCCACAAGGAGTTCAAACTCTACTTCAACTTTTGCCAAATATCAAGAAGATATTGAAACAAATTTTAAACGCAGTCTTTGTTTTTATCTCTTGTCCTGCTATTTTTATGTAGGAAAAAAGAAGTACTGGAAAGACCGCTTACCTCGTTCTTAACATTTCCGTTTTCCAGAGAAGTAGGTCGGTAATACCTTTACGAGCCTATGAACCAATCTATTGTATTCTTAAAAAGTTGTTAGTCTCGAACGGTATGGATAAACCTATCTAAAATATCCACCAAATATTAACTATAAGACACGCCTTCAAAATGCCATGCTCTTTATACGGTGCAATTATCACAGTTTTGTGGTAGAGGACTTCTTTAAATCATACTCTGTTCCCCGTAATGTACCCTTAAGCCAAAAACAAAACTTAGACAAATACCTCATTCATCTATGGGACACATTTTTGTATTGTACTAAACAATTCTTTCAGTCGCTAATTCTATGGATTAGCAAAACTGGTTACCCTCACATATATTTAATTAGCTTAATGAGTTTTTACCCAATTATGTGTAAATCTTACAGGAATGGATCTAATATATTAAGTTCGCAACTCTACCCAATGCATCGAAAATACATTTTCTATCCCTATCTATACCCTCTCTTAGTCGAAAGTTGAACTATTAAGACAATTCACACTGACTACTTGGTCAATTTTTGGCGTGCCAGAGAATGACCAACAATTCTTACCAATATGCAGAAAGGTCTTCTTTATTTTCCGCTTACCGCACAATATCGCAAATCAATGTTGATTACTGCATATACACTTCCGTTGTTTTCAACCTGATACTGTGAATTAAATTCGACCCTTTCACCACTTGGTCCCGTTGGAACTATAAGTAACGAAACCGTCTTGCAATGGTCCCTTCGAGACGGCAAGGTCACAATGATGGCAAAAACACCGACCTTTTGGAGGGAATTTTCCCCGATCAACACACATCAATTGCTCATTATTTATAAGCCATTTATAATTCATTGTACAACGAACGATGTTTAAATGCATTGTCTCTCCAAATATTTTTTTTTTTTGAAAATTTTGCTAAAATAGAAAATTATATTCACTTCTCAAAGTGGATCGTTACTTTTTCAAATAAGAGAGAAATATTACACTTAATTTGTGGTAAATTCCTGCGGTCTCGTGTTCTGTTTTGCTCATCATTATTCATTGAATTTATTAGACCTACAGGAATAGATGAATGCTCATAATTTGTCTGCAAGTAATGATGCATTTAATGAATAAATTAAAAGTACGAAATGTAATTGGCTGGAGGCGGTCCAAAAACATTTATGTTTGGCGTCTGAACGAATAGTTTATGACCAAAGAAACCAGTACAGATTGTCAACAACTTGCAACTCAAAATTAAGATCGAATTAAAGTATCTCTTCTCCTAGGAGGGAAATAGCTTCGACTTTCATAATCAATGGAATGATATGTGTCACAATGGCATCGAAGAGGTCGACAGTGGGCCTTCCGTCCCTCCCCAGTGATATAATAAACAGCTAATTTGATAACAAACAAATTACGATACAAAAGCCTTATTGTAGGTGTAAAGAACTAACGTTAGTTTGGGAGTATACGCAATGAATCTTCAGTCTTCCGTTTCTTATAATTTGAGTCTTATTGTCGCCCACAAGCACAATTGTAATTTATGTAAAACACAAAACAAACAAACGATAGATTAAAATGGACGCTTGAAAAATGGTCAACGACGGACGTAGTGATATTGTGATGCCCGAAAGATTTATTTATACCCAAACAATAATTACTTCACATTATTAGAATTTCGATTTTCATGGGTGATTTTAAATTCTTCTCCAAGGGGTATAACGTGGAACGTTTTAATTCAGAGTGCATACATACATACACGTGAGTGAGATTATAACGCGAAAGGATTTGTAACGGTCCCCTACATCCCATTACAGAATTACGATTAATAAATGAAGAATATGTTTTATTTCGAAGAAAACTGATGATGTAATGAATTGTGAATCAACTACGGGAAATACGAATAGTCAAAAATCTTATCAGTTTTCCTTCTTTCTTTTTCCTTATCCCCCTCCCACCCCCGCCCAACCGCCCTTCCCCCTCGCCCCTCACCCCTCCCCTTTCTTGTTTCTTGATGATTGGAAAAAATATATTTCAGTGCATGTCCAAACTGTGTTTCGTTATCAATTAGAACTTGATGAGGACGGGGCAGGGGACAACTTAGGAATTAAACTTTTAAAAAAGAAAAATGATTGATATTTAGGCTGGTCATTAGATTTTCATCCGTGAGTAAAAAAAAAATGTGCAACACAGGACGCCTAATAAAGCAGTGTATTTGCACAATAGTCTGCAATTATATAAGATATATATGTATATATAATCAGTTAGTTGGACAGGAAGAATTCAAACTCAAGCCATGAGTCAGTCCAGGATTAAAACATTGATCTTTACCCATGTTCTTACTCTTAACAATTAAAATATATATATATATATATATATATTATATACTAAAATGTATATATATATATATATATATATATATATATATATATATATATATATATATATATATATATATATATATATATATAAACCGTTGAATTGTGTCAAGTGAAGAAATCCATTGTGTTTACTTACTATAACTGCTGTAAGGAAAGAAAGACTGTGGCGCGTGTTGGCATACACTAAGCGCGTTCACGTCACACTTAACTTCTATAGTAACACATATACACGTTTGTCTCATTTATTTGAACTTAGCTTCGGAATGCATAGCGGTACATGACCCCTGACCCCAGATATACCTAATAGTTAATCATAGCTAGTATACAGACGGCTTGCTTCGTCATCCTTTTGCAATGGACAGGTGTCGATGAAATAATAACTACAACCTCTAATCCCTAATGAGCATGTACCCTGGATCAAATCATCACGATATACTATACTTATATATATATATATATATATATATATATAACATTGTACGTCAAATGAAGAAACAAATATGGCGTCGGTGTAGCCTGCCTGGCTGTTTGGTTGTTAACCGTGCACCAATCAATCTTTCACTGATTTACGCAGTATTTAAGTCACTTAACATTAAGATTGCTCAAGATGGCTTTCCCTGATATTATTCAAACTAAAACTGCAATTAATCACCAAATCTTACTTCTTTTCACCAATTTTGAGGTTAACGATTTGAGTTTTGTTTAACGGATTTGATTCGACTCTCAATATTTCGTAGCCTGGTTACGTCATAGTGTAGTGTCAGCACATCAACATAAAGTACGCCCTAAAAAGCATATTTATCTGCAAAAAATTCCCCTAGGTAAATTAATATGAAGCTATGTGGGCAAGCCTGCAATTTGATGAAAGTTTTTATCAAAGCTTTTATCAAAATGTAGCCATAAAGATTGTTATTGTTTAGGAGTATTTCGACTAACATGTCTATG
Source organism: Apostichopus japonicus (assembly GCF_037975245.1). NCBI lineage: Eukaryota > Metazoa > Echinodermata > Holothuroidea > Aspidochirotida > Stichopodidae > Apostichopus > Apostichopus japonicus. The sequence continues at coordinate 17,273,933 of NC_092583.1, read as the reverse complement.
TCCACCGTGTTATAGATAATCTCTGGACGTACCTTATATGACTCGTGAATGTACCAGGCCATGACCGCATATATACTGTTTAACATCCCACTTACCCACTTGCCTATAGATTCAGCATATAAGGTTGAACCTTTTACGTGTGCGGACTTACATTATGTTAATTTTGATACAGTTTGGCGTTAGGTACGCCTGGTAGCCCTTATGAAACACGTTATTACACATGTAGCCTGACATATTCTTAGATGTCGGATATTATTATACAATATTATCAGTTATATGCGTCTTCTAAAGGGAGAAGGGAAGGAGTGAGGGGCGGGGGGGGGGGGGAGCCGTTGCGGAACGCGACACTTAAGGACGCCCTGACGAAAAGAAGCTTATGTTGTTTAGAATCGGAAATTCAAGAATACAAGGGGTGCATTGCTATAATAATGAAACCCAACCGTTTACTTTAAAGGAATCTGTAACAGATGGTTGCGGCTGCAAACGTATGCCTCAGGTCAAAGGTCATTGATAGTTTGGCGGTTTTATTTGATCGAGGGCTAATAACTTCTGGTATTTGGTTCATGATGATTGTTTAATGGCTCCCTCTCTGTGAGGTCTGAGCAGGGTTTTTTTATATTTTTTATTAACTTCTTGTTAATTTGATTTCCATATTTCAGTAAAATATCGAATATGTTCTCAACCAAAGAAAAAAAAAAATTCGAAAACAGAATCGTTTTTATTGTATGATGTCAAATACATGCATACCGCGAAAACGCTGTTGAGTGTAGTATTTCTGAGTAAATTCATTATTTTATTATTTTTTTCTTCACAATTTTTATGTTTAAATATCGATTAACAGCAGCATACTTCCATCCAATGAAGTCCATCGCATATCGTAGGAATAGTGAACTTAGCTAGACTGGATTTAGCGCAAGTTCATACCCGTTTCTTCAAGTTCTCAACAGTTTCCGAAAAGTGCTTTCATGAATATCCAACATCCAATGGACCACCAAAGCACTTTTCGTTGGTACCATGTCTAAATACATACCCCATATGTTTTACCACTTCTACCTGCATGGGAGAATAATTGCGCCGGTGAATTTCGACGTATCGAGAACTGTATGAAGATAAAACAATTGTAAAATTTTGTAACATTTGGGGAACTAATAGTTCAGTGAAGAGAGAACTGGAAGCGCGTCCTCTGTTGACAAAAAGTGGCGCTGTATATGTAATAAATAGACATTGTATGTAGTTATGACTTTTAGGCATTGGGGATTGGTATAGCATTGGCAATTCAATTCTTATGTAAAGAAAGTTTGATCGTGAAGTCGAGAGTGATTGAGATTAATTAACCCAATCCTCATTTAAGGAACGAGACAATGAGATTTGGAAAAGAAACAAAACAATGATAAATAAAAACCACCCTGAGCCAACTAACAGACATTTTGTATTAAATATACTTAAACAACTTACAGCAAACATACAAATGGTATTTTCTGATGTTATTATCTGCATAACAAAGATATGCATCATAAATTAAGAAAGTCTAAATATAGCAAAATCGTTCCTGCCAGACACTTCTTGCAGGAGTCAATCTACTGATACATCGGTCCCCATGGTGGGTTCCACTGTCATAACCAGAAGATTGATGCACTCTGGGGAAGGTTTTATTCACCAAATAAAACCATGGATTGTAACATTGGGAGTGTTATCCGTAAATATTACTCTTAAGGTGTTAAATTAAGTTACATATACAAACCGGAAACAATATATGGTATTGGTGCCTCACTACTTAAATCACGCATGGCCGTATATTATGTGATTTGTAGGATAAAATAATACCCTAATGTCCTATGTGGTCGATAAATTATATTTGATTGACAACTGGACAGACCAAACTTAATATTCTCTGAAAAGTACGACTGGTATGTCTGCCAGCATAGAGCCTGGAAACAAACCAACAAACATATTTCGGTTTAATGTTATATTCTAAGCCTCTATCCCTTATACGCTTCTAGTACTGACCATGTTATGTGATTAGTATCCAGTATTCTTCATCCAATAGGCGATCAAACGGTTACAGTCTCGATGTAAGGGGTCTGGGATTGAAAATGGATTAAGCTCTTTGGTTTTCGTTAATACACATGCTTTATTTTGGGGTGACGTTTCTCAAAAAGTATCACGATTTCAAGAGGTGGAACGGATAATAATTGTGCGTGCATTTAGCAAATCCCGCGAAACAACAACCGTGTAACTAAGAGGTTAGGTTAAACACATGCACACAAACAACAACAAAGTCACGATAATTATAATAGGTACATGTCAGGCGCCCTGAATATAATTAGCATGGTTAATGAGATATTCATATCCTGATATTAAACAGTATACAGGCGTTGGACTACGCAATATTGCCTATCAGCTGCTGTTACCTATTTAAAATGTTTCCCTTTCTAGACGGTGCAGGGATGAGCTAATCGACAGTCTTATATTTAAAACCAACTTCCTAGCATTGGATCTTGTCCGATATGACAATTCTAAGAGGTACATAATACTCGATAGATATACTCTATGCAGATACTGTGTATCAGAACTGTTAATGTGTACTGGGTTCTTTCTCCTTGTTTGTTCTCCATACAGGTATGAGGGAATCTTCGTTCATGTTCGCCCTATCGTCTGCTGCCCTCGCAAACACAATAGCAAAGGGCTGTTCGAGTAGCTCACTTCTAGAGAGCTGTTATTGTGATCTGACGTCATTTAGCGATGAAGAAAATGCCGAAGCCTGGAAATGGGGTGGCTGCGGTGACAACTATAGATTCAGTCAAATGTTTCTTAAAGGCTTCCTTAAGGATTCGCAAGGACGAGGAGGAGCCGACTTTCAGTCAATCCTAAATAGACATAATAGTGATCTAGGAATAAGGGTTAGTATGATCATACTGTATGCCTATGTATAAATGTAACAAGAAGGCCTATGTATGTAGACATAATAGTGATCTAGGAATAAGGGTTAGTAAGATTATATTGTATGCCTATGTATATAAATGTAACAAGTACGCCTATGTATGTACTTTAATTATGGAAGTAATTCAATCTTTATAAGGGAGTAAATGCATGTGTCATACGCTGTCAAAAGAAGGATAGATATGGGGTGGGACGTTCAAAGACGGTTTGTGGGGCGTGGGTGACTGTAAACGGGGCGTTAATGGCGGTTTGTGGGCATGGGTGACTATAGATAGGACGTTAATGACGGTTCGTGGGGCGTGGGTGACTGTAAATGGGGCGTTAATGGCGGTTTGTGGGCGTGGGTGACTGTTAATGGGACATTAATGACGGTTTGTGGTGCGTGGGTGACTGTAAATGGGACGTTAATGACGGTCTGTGGGGCGTGGGTGACTGTAAATGGGACGTTAATGACGGTTTGTGCGGGGCGTGGGTGACTGTAGATAGGACGTTAATGACGGTTTGTGGGGCGTGGGTGAATGTGGGTTGGGCCTTAGTGACGGTGGGTGGTGGATGGGTGACGGTGATTACTCTATCCCCTCCAAGATGTATACTTTTTGGTTAACAAACATGAGATTTTGACATTTTTCTACTGATTTTGTTTTCATCAGACAGTCAAAAAGCATTTTGTGAAGAAGTGCAAATGCCATGGGGTGTCTGGAACGTGCGAAGCCAGTACCTGCTGGAGACAAGTAAAACCCTTTAAAGTTATCGGAGATGAACTGAAACTCAGGTACGAGAGATCTGTAAGAGTATCCGTAGAAAACGTGGCGAACAGTAGAGGCGTAGAGCTAGTGACCAAATCAAGTAAGAGAGGTGGAGCTAGAAGTACCACCCCTTCCAAAGGTCACATGATCTATCGAAACAAATCACCTGACTTTTGTAGCAGGAATCAGTATTCGATCGGGACCGCTGGACGAGAATGTAACAAGACCTCGACGTGCGAGAGTATGTGTTGTGGAAGAGGTTACAACATCCGGGAAATAACAGTAAAGGAGAAGTGTAGGTGCACTTTCCAATGGTGTTGTGACGTACACTGCGCTGAGTGCACGAAAAATGTCGAATTGGCACTATGTCGCGAGTAAGAAAGATACAAGATAAAAGAAAGCAACAAATACATCAATACATATGTACGATGTATCAAGTGTATCATTCACGTATAGCGCCCCCACAAACAGCTGACGTATACCGCTGAGATTTTACATCAGCCATTTTTTTATTAATTTAAATTTTGACTTGCTTTTTTAATATCACAGAGTCGTTTTTGTAAAGCGCTTTTGTTGTTGGCAGTAATGAAAAGCGCCATAAAACATTAAACCACTTTAATTATAACACACTTTGTTGTAAACGTTTTCGATAAAAAAAGGGGTTTTCGCGATCGAGGTCGCTATATCTTACGGTTTTTTTACCTATGAAAATACAACTTGCATGTATGGAATAAATTGGCACTTTAAATCACGAAAGCAATATGAATCATCTCAATTTGTTACATTTTCAACTTTTACAACATTTTTAAAACAAATAAAAAAAATTTGGGGCTGCATGTTGTTTGTACTAATACACAGGTTGATTTGGACTTGAAGATACGATCGAAACTAGATAAAGGAGGAGATCGAATTAATTTATTCATATATACATGTAAAAGTATCAAGCATCGTGTAGCAGAAAGTTCCATGATTATGAGCATGAGTAAAATCAACTCATCATCAGGTTTAAAAAAAACCGCCTCCTTGGAGACATGAATCCTACCGCATCCTTCCAAAGACACGCGTGGCCAAACCTTATAACTGGTTACGCACACGTTCTTATGTGATGGTGTTGTGATGGATGAACACAATGGTTTTATAACAGAGTTAAATGTTCGTTCTATTATTTTCGCGAAACATGGAATGCAAACTTGTAGTATACTTTAAGTGGCTAACTATACATAGTGCTAAACCAGTAATGCCTAAAATATTAGACAAAAACATGGTTGACTGATTGCCTTTTGGTTGACGTCATTGCCTTAATGTAAATAACTGTACTATTTTAAGATAAATTATTGATAAAAGGCGATGGTTATATGTATATTATAAGGCATTATATCTTAGCAATAAAGTACTAATAATTTTTCTACCTTATTTTCTTCTCATTCTTCTTCTTCTTTTTCTTTTGAAATTGATCATTTTCTTGTGGCATAAATAATCAGAAAGTTTGTCCCAATTAAGCGTAAACAGAAAACCGTTATCACAACTTTTCATTACTGTTGATAGATGTTTCGAATTTCAGTGTCACAATTGACTTACTTTTCAAGTTTAGAATGAACGTGTCCAATCTGATCATAAATAAATAAATGTTTTTAATCAGATCTCGCATCATAATGAAAGAAGTAGAGTTAGCAATGTCGGACATCATTATTCATGTATTCATTGCAGTTTAAGATTCGTATATTTGGGCTTGATCGACAATGCAGCCAGCTCGGAAGAGGAGGGGGGGGGGGGCTATTTCCTTATGCTAATACCAATCTACACTGTCCTCCGATGTCATGCTACAAAGCACTCGTACTGACAGTACAAACAGTTCCTTACCTTTATTTGATAAACACATGATATTCATACTGCACATACTGTCAGTACGAGTGCTTTGAAAGCGGGACATGAAAGTACAGTATAGAAAAAAATCCCAACTGGGTAGATCGATATCATCTACTGTGACGTCACGGAATTGATATGCAAATTTCAATCGCATATAGAAATGGTTGTTTCATCTGCAGATTAATTATGAGAGTGTAATTTGATCAATGGCCTTTAGTATGCAATGTCTGCAGTGAAATCGCGTGTTATTCGGCATATGTAGAATTGTGTCGAAGTTTTAAACTGCAGTTTACTCAAACGGTTGCTAACAAAAAAAAAATCGTATTGTGGGATCAAATGTTTTTATTTTAATCGATTCTAGGTATGTATTTAATTCTAATTTCCACCAAAAATGCAAATGAGTTTACATTTGAAGTGGCAGGAACTAGGATAGTATAAAATGAAAGAAATAACATTTGAAAACAATGCCCAGGGAAAGTGATGTCGGCACGTAAAATTATGAGTATGTAAATTAATCCGATAGTAATTGCTTTGAAATGTAGCAGAATTTCTTGAAGCATTGAACACATATTTTAACACTTATATGCAATAGACAATTTGTCAAATATCGTTAAACAATACTTTACGTTCCCATGTATATTTAGGAGGCATGTATTGTCGTCACGGGGACATAGCCTGTTACTATAGAAACAACACTGGTGTTACCCGTTATAAAATGCTATAGGAAGTGATATAATGGTCATACACATATCATGCTTGCTATATTAACAAGCGTGTTATTCTTACCCACCAAGCATGGTCTTTGGTCAAGATGGTTTATTGTCTAATTGTACACTCATATAACATCTACAAATTGTGATGATTACAACCCTCCAATGACGTTATTTTCAAACGTTGGACAATCTTAGCAGTTTAACACTTGTGGCTTATACTGATAAATGTTATGCAAAAATGTTTGAAAGGACATCAAACTGGTTCGGCGAATACTACTTACGGCCTACGATCAGCACCAGGCGATGGTGCTATTGAGGCCCGCCGGAAACTAGGTTTCCATATAGACGTGCGGGTCCTCTGACTAAGAAACTGTTGTACTCCTGAAGCTCCGCGCTTTTTCCTGAGCCTCTGCGGTGTCTATGCGCCCTCCCGGTGCCTGTGAGCCTTAGCAAAGTTTTTGAGCCTCAATTAAGCCTTTCTATAGAGTCTCTGCATGAACTGTGTTAGAAAGTTTTAAAGCTCCACATACCCTCTTTAAGCTCCTCCCACTCCCATGTAGAGATATGTTACAATGTGTGTTGTTAGCACTTAGCATACGATTATGTTGACGGTATGTAACGCATGATACAATTCTTTGTATACCTGCATGAATGAACACAACATGTTAATGTTCCTGATCTGAAATAAACATAAATGTATTTTCTTAACATTTTACTTGTTTGTTTAAGTATTTGCATAGGTTACCGTCAAACATATAATTCATCTGTTTCGCCAAGTATAACCATCAGAACACAAAAGTTATCTAGTGACACTAGATATGATGGGACGAGTAACTGAAGATTACATAATAATTGAATTGAGAATTTCGAATAATTATAACTGTCTGCTCTATAGTTAGCCTTGAAAGAACCTTCCTCGCCCCCGTCCCCACCCCGACAACCTACAACAACACAAACATCAATCAAGTAACATGGGTACAAATACCTTCCTTTTCTTACGATGTAAAACTATCTCTTATTCTCTTTCATCCGAAGCTGATTCTGCCCTCAAAATTGTGCCTTATTTACAGAATATATTATAGGAATAGGTTAAATGATGCATTAAACAGCTCGATCTAGGACAAGAACTAAACAAGAAAACCGACTTGACATCAAGTCTGTTACCATGTAAACATGACATGAACTGTAAGAGATGCTTTTGTTGGAATATAAAAATGTGATATGCCTTCCGGGAACAGTATGCAAACTGACTACTCACTGAACAGATGTTTTGATGAAGTGTTTATCTTTTCTTTTGTATCTCTCTCTCTCTCTCTCTATGTTCAGCTACGTTATACAGGTGTGCTAATTTGTGTGTTCACGAGAGTCCATTGTGCTGCATACAAATGAAATAGCAGTGTATATAGTCATTGATCTCGCATGCAGATGGGCGGTTAAGTGGCAATTGACATGCTGGCTAGGACGATGTGTATGTATATAGATATTTGTTCTGTTGATATAATCATAACACATCAAAGACGCATCCCCATCAATATCAAATTTTGGGGCCCGATGTAAATCGGACCTGGCGTGTCAATACTTCGAGTAAAGTTTGTTTTTGTCGTGGCCATGGTAGGTTGGCTTTTCTTAGAATGTATCCAGGACCAATTGGTTTGAACGGTTGCAATGAAGGTGTATGGCGGTCTAAGCTACATCCGGCATGTTCTTTTTCTATTTCAACTAGTGAGTTTTTCTCCAGTCGGCGGTGGTAAGTATAATCCTTAATTGTTCTTGCAAACATAGGCGTAGAAGGCAGGGGGGCTGGGGGCTGCAATCCCCCCCCCCCAACCAAGTTTTTTTTGTGAAAATTCGGGCAATATGCTGAGAATTGTTTGGGCACCTACTGAAAGAAAAATAATTTGCAGTGTGTTTTTCAATGGTTAAGCTGATACTATTATTATCATGATTATTGTAACGACTTCCCCAATAATTATAACCAATATGGAAGGGTAATAACACGGAAAATGATTGTATATTAGTGGCATGGGATGTAATAACCAAACCAATGCATGCCTTTACATATGATATGCACATTAACATGTTGACAATTTTGGTTATATTTTTCGGGCAAGTCGTTACAGCCCCCCCCCCCCCAAATCAAATTGGCTCCTACGCCTATGCTTGCAGGCAATGTACGTTCATTGAATTGGTATCCTTGATTATATAAGATGTCAGATAGCAACATTCAGCTTACTTGATCTGTTGATTAGAAAGTAACTGATTAAAATTTCTCCAATTCTATCACGGCATTTGGAATATTGATAAGATTGGGGATGTGCGGAACATATATATTGTAAGCTGTATACGAACAACCATAACTGTACGCCCAGTATCAAACATGACCTATAGACCTAATAAACCATTACCTGTTGTGATGCTAAGGTATGGTGGGTAGGCCACTTAATTGTGGTGTATTGTTTAAGCCAATGGATTAGCACCAGAATACATGAGTAGCATGATCAGTCGGAAGACCACCACCCGCTCTCTCCGATCCTCAAATCAGCTACTGCTCCATGTACCTAAGTGGAAACTCAAGTCATTTGGTCAAAGATCGTTCTCTAATGCCGCTCCTACTCATTGGAACTCACTTCCACTGCGCATTAAGTCGGCACTCAACGTTAACATTTTCAAAAACAGACTCAAAACTTATCTATTTTTGACTGCCTTCCCTGAGCACTAGCGTCACTGAGCATTGGTTTTCCTCTGCATATTGGCGCTATATAAATTTGCATTTATTATTATTATTATTATTATTACGGTGACACGGCACCTATGGTGTTGGTACATGATGATACCGTAACGTAGCTTGTCAACTTGTTTCTTAAATAGCGCCATCTCTCTTATGTGAAATTGTATTAGGCGTTATTTTCGTTCATAACTCTTGTAATTTGCATATGAAGATTGGGCAACCCTAGCTTTTTAAACAATTTGGGTCACTCTATCGACATTTAATTAATGATTACGATACACTCACAGTAACAAGCAAATTCATTCAATTTAACCACATTAAATTCTTCGGTCTACGAACCACTAAATTTACCCGTTTTCCTTTATTTGTTTCCCATACCTAAATAATGAAGTTCTTCCTACTTTATTCGTTTTCGTGTTCTCGGTATCCCCATTAATGTATACATATGACATTAATCTAATCAATGGTGGCCAATGGATACGATCAACGATCTCTTAATAATATTGTAACGAGCTTGTTCTACACTAAATGTAGAGACCCTATAGTAGTACTATAGGGTCTCTATAACTGAATGGAATCTGTCAATGTCACTTTCCAAAGGTTTGAAATCACTTTTAGACTTATCAGGTTTCACAATATGTCTCTTAATAACTAAAATTTAATCCAAAGTACCACAGCATGAAAGGGAAGTATGACTACCAACAAGGTCATTAACGAAAAAGACAATATTGCTTGACAGCCTCGTCTCAAATTTCAATTGGTTTAAAATTGCACTCATTCGTATTATAGATAAGACTATTGTATATACATATATAAGTAAACATGCGTTGTTTGAATTAGGCTATGTGAAAGAATTACATCACAGCTATCTTAACGAGAGCTTTCAGAGAGTATTTTTGGTGAAATTTCACACAAATTCCTGATCGAAAAAATCTGTACATGCATAGTAAGATCTGCCCTTCACTATTATTAATTAACTAATTTGGCCACCGCACGGCGTAAAGAGCAGATGAGGGGGGGGGGGGTGCGTCAGGTAAAGTAGATGGCGCTCTGCGTAAATAACTGGTAATCGTAACGGTAAAACGTATAATATGTGGTAACATATAATGCATGGCAAGAAATAAGAAGTGTATGACAACACGTTTGGAATATACTTCACTTGGATGAATGAAGAATCTCACATTGAGTTATAAATTATATTCACGCATTGATGAAACAAACCACAAGCAAAATAGTTTACAAGCTTAGCTGTTCATGCGATGTAAGAACTTATATGATGACAAAATATGTCCACACAATAACTAGTATTAAAAGATAACTTTAGGCAGAATTTTAAATTTGATATAAGACAAATATAATTTGAGAGGTCTTCTTTCTATAGCATTTCTCGTTTTCAAGGTAATCAGATTTAAATTTAAAAACAAAATTAAATTGATTACAGAGAGCATCCTTGGTTGTAAGTCAATAAATTTGACTTTATCAGATTAATAAAGTGTCGTTAATATACTATTTTAGGCCGTAAAAGTGTATAATGTTTGTCTATACTGTATTGCGTTGCCCGTCCGCCACCTCCACCCCGGATAAACAACCCTTGAAACATCCCCAAGTTCATCAATTAAATCGACTGTACTGCTTAATCTAACACACAGATATATTAAGATATTTTGGATTTTTTAAGATTTTTAAGTTACAAAATATGATTTTACTCTGAGCACGATAACTAGAATTTGTAATCAGTCTAATGGCTTTCTTCTGGAGAGTAAACAGGCGATTAAGGTAAGATGGATAGGTGTTTCCCCAAATTATGTTGCAGTAAGACAGCTTTGAATTAATGAGGGAATCTCACAGTGTTTTAAGTGAATGGGATGGTACAGAATAGCCAATTTTATGAAGTATTCTAATAATCTTTGAGATATGGGAGCATAGACTGTTAACATGATACTTCCATGGGGTGAGATTTGAGTCAAGATGAATACCTAAAAATTAAACTTTTTCAACAAGAGTAAATATCACCATTATCAATATACGTTAACTGTATCAACCTTTCGCTTAACAGCACGAAATGTAATACACTTTGTTTTGCTTTTACATTTTAAGACAACTTATTTACTTGAAATCATTTTGATACAGAATATAGTTCAGAGATAACGACACAAGCAGAACAATGAATATCACATTTCTCGTAGCAATATATTTACAAAAGAAAAAAATCTTCAAAATTAATTTGAGGTCATGTTAGACTTCCAATGGCTGCCAGTTTTGTTGTTTAACATATAAAGCCAGGTCAATTTTAGACCTCCAATTACATGAAGTAAGTAGGTTAAACGGACGTGATTCGTATAGTTAAAGAGGTCAATATACTCTGCTTGTGAAAAATACGAATCAATACAAACCGTGTTGGGGGGGGGGGGGATAGAATTACAGATTGACTGAAGAAAAGACAAAACATAACCAACATATATATATATATATATATATATATATATATCTATAATATAATATAATATGTATATATATATATATATATATATATATATATATATATTTATATATATATATATATATATATATATATATATATATATATAAATGAAAACGTAATGGGAAGGAAAATCCAGAACAGTGAAATATATATATATATATATATATATATATATATATGTATATATTATTATTATGTGTGTGTGAAGAAGTAAAGTGTAGAAAACAACACAGAAGTTAAAAATTAGTTAACCAGGCTGCCAAGGGAAGGAGCGTCCCGCCATGGCAGAATCAGACGTCCCCCCCGTCAACCTCCACCCCTACCCTACCATTTCTTCTCATTTAAAAAATTTCGATATTTTAAATCACAAATTCCGTTGATAATACGAACGAGTCACCACATTCCCCAACTCCACCCCGACAAATTAATGCCTCATTGAGACCAAATTCAATTTGTACCACATCTTAACCAAGAGTTTAATTAGGACACTTTTCAATTTTCAAACTTGAACTTACTGTATTGCGACAGTAATAATTTTAACAGGCAAATTCGTTCTGGGATACAAAATTTATATAATTTGTTACAAACGCTGCACATCAGGTTTTCGATCAGTTTCGGTTGAGATCATTCCAAGAACTCATTTATGAGGTCTTTTGTTTCGATTGAATAAACGTCAGTCGTTTTAATTATCAGGTCACATAGAAAACATCAATCATTTTGTCTATGTACGTTTTTACACTTAATGGCAAAATATCAAATCAAAGTCCGTTAATTCTAATTTCACATGAGAATCACAGACGTTAATCTAGAGCGTTCTTCACATAATTGAATTGCGTGAAATCACCCGTAGGAAAAATTCTTGTTGGGAAAGAACACGCCACCTGTAATAGCAACGCATGTGCTTTAAAAAGATCGCATGTGTTATGACATTCCCTCCGAAAACAAGAAACTCAAACTTTAGCATTTATGAGAAAATACAATACATACTTATAAATTGGCTATACATTTATTAAAAACGTATAAACAACATGATGGTAGTATCTAAAATAATCTTACTATAACTTTCATTCCAAGAAGGAAATAATATGAATTTTGTTTTCAGTAAAGTCACAGTAAGTGCGGATAGCATGCAGTTGAATAGTGAAAGTGACGGAGAAAGTAAAATGATAAGGCAATAATATTATTGCTTAATTATTTGAAAGAATTTAAAAACGGCCAAACTGTCATGTGCAACACGATCTGTTTTCTCGTAAGCGTTGAATTTCAAACTTTTATTTCTGGAATATTATTAATAATTAAGTCTTTGAAATATGATATGCACTATCATATTTTGATCATAATTGAAATCTTAATATATTAAGCGTTAACGTTACATATGTAGTGCGGTGCATGCATGGTTAACCTTCTATTAACAAAATTATCAATCATGGTTAAAACAATTGGCCTGCGCGATCAGAACATAACAGAAAACTATAAAAAGTTGACTAATCCGTTCAGCTCCTGTTAAAATACTTCATAATATAACTCATTTGACAAGGTCAGAGTTGATCACACTGGCGAACATATACGAACAGACCTAATTATCGAATATATCTCGATTGTGTGGCAGCTACCAAAGTAATTCCTGTTGTCACGTGCTTACAATATCTTACTAAGCAGAGCGGAAGTTATAGAACTGCCTTGCTTTACATACATTTGATAAAGAAGGTCAGCTGGTGTATCGATTTAGTCTTTGATATTACATATGAATGTTTTTTCATACCCTGGTATCAACCGCAAAAAAAAAGGGGAATTTGAATCTGCGAGTTTTTGTGGTGTAGGAGCTACTAAATTTCAAGTATCAATGTCAATATATTGGGGTAATACCAGGGTTTAATTTTCCTTCTCGTTCAAAATGAAGCTAAGCAAAAATTCAGAAGACACGTAGGCCTACAGTTTTCAAAGGATTTTCCTCTTAATGGCCAACTTTTAAGTTTTAGTGTTACTTCATATAGAAACGTAGTTTCATTGCAGTGTTGTCGCTACGCCGGTGTGTATACGCCGCTACGCCACGCCGGTATATATATATATATATATATATATATATATATATATATATATACCCTTATACTCCTCCCCCAGGACGCGGAATTCATTGTTATTACCACAACTGTACGGAGGTATTACTTGCCTAATATATGATCGTAGGCAATGATGAGGACTGTAAGTACGTCTAGAGATGACCAGCCCTCACACGTGACACGTGAAACTATGACGTCACACCATAGTAAACAAAGCAATCGACTGATATGTTCACCAATAAACAAGATTCTTTTCACCTTCGATTTGGAAATGTGAAGGAGGGGGACATAGTCCATAGACGAGGAGAGAGGAAGGAGAGGTGACAGGGTGAGGTGGGGGTGTGACTACTGGTGAAATTTCAATATTATAAAGCTAACCCTGAACGCGATGTTACGAAATAGTCAAAATAGCCATGACGTCACACATACTGTTGATAACGATCATATAATGTATATCATTGTACACATTAAATCTATGCAACTGGTTACATGCTGGTAGCATGTTGTGTATACATGCTGTGTGCAGGCTGTGAACCAGCTGGGTACAGGCTGTTTACAGAAATGGGTACAACTGTGTACAGGCTTATATATCTGTCTACGGGCAGCACGTATACGAAATAAGTGTACCATATTAATATATAAGTTTTTAATTTCTCGAGGAACGACCAAATCTCCATCTTGAAATTAATGTTCTGCATTATGAAATGCCATATTGTATTTTCTATTGTTTATATATAATCAAACGTATAGCTTGATGGAGTTTTTAACACTAGCATGAAATTTCCAATGCATTTTTTTTCTTTTGAAGATCGGAAGGGAAGGAATGGGGGGGTGGGGGAAGGGGAGGGTGTGTATGTTCTATAATTACATACAACACTATACACACAGCATGCGTGGTTTGTGGTATTCATAAGGAAATGATGGTATTCGTGCCCTTCCGTAGTATTTCTCTTGGCTAATAACCTCCATAAAGATAGGTGTTGGTCAATGATGGGGAACACTCAACTAAAACGGAAGTTATTACGGGTGAGCACCCCTTCCGTTGCGCTGTGTTTCACTCTGGTATAATCGATTTGCTATACCGTACACATTATATAGGCCTTATACACAGGTTAGAGGCTATGCTTACTCAAACTCAAACTGATTTATATACATTTCAATCAAGATTTCCGTAAACGTTGTACAATGTACGTTGTTCGTATTTGAATCTGTCGTAGTAAACTCGTGTGATGTGAAGTTTAACTTTGACCACAATATTCTCTCAGCGCAGGGATCGCAAGTGGAAAAGAAGTTTTCGGAATAAATATTTAATTGTGGGATCTGTTTAGTTTCTCTGGATTATTTGTATTGAGCTGATTTGCAGCCGTTGGTTTAAGCTGATCCTCCCTTGCAGTGGATATTACTCATTGTTTTCTTTCGTAGGCATTACCTAGCAACAGGAAGATAATTCACGTCTCTTTATTGTGAATCATCGAGCAAGGAATATCAACTACTGTGTGATTGTCATTCAGGTTTCTCTTTCAAACACTTAAGATCATACTAGAGTTGTTAATTCGAACTGAAGAGAACATTATTCAACCTTTGCCATTACGGGTTTAGGTACTGAACTTTCCCAGGACGTCGATAGATAATATC